>NC_066584.1:313318672-313650338 GCF_024323335.1 Lathyrus oleraceus | reverse complement strand
TGTTGCCATCGACTATTTCACCAAGTGGGTCGAAGCAGCATCATTCACAAATGTCACGAGACATGTGGTTGCCCGGTTCATTAAGAAAGAAATAATTTGTCGTTATGGGATTCCCGAAAGAATCATTACTGATAATGGTTCTAATCTCAATAACAAAATGATGAAGGAGTTGTGCCAGAACTTTAACATTCAACATCACAATTCTTCCCCTTATCGTCCTAAGATGAACGGTGATGTTGAGGCAGCAAATAAGAACATAGAGAATATTGTGCAGAAGATGGTCGTCACAAACAGAGATTGGCATGAGATGCTACCCTTCGCCTTGCATGGGTACCGCACTTCAGTACGTACATCGACCGGGGCAACCCCTTACTCCCTTGTGTATGGTATGGAAGCAGTCCTACCTGTTGAAGTGGAGATTCCTTCTCTAAGAGTCCTGTTGGACGTCAAGTTAGACGAAGCGGAATGGATTCGAACAAGGTTCAATGAGTTGAGTCTTATCAAAGAGAAGCGGATGGCAGCCATTTATCATGGGCAGTTGTATCAGAGTCGGATGAAGAGAGCCTTTGATCAGAAAGTGCGTCCTCGATGCTTCCGAGTCGGAGATTTGGTGTTGAAAAGGATCCTTCCTCCTCAGACAGATCACAGGGGCAAGTGGACTCCTAACTATGACGGACCGTATATTGTCACCAAGGTTTTCGATGGTGGAGCCTTAATGCTTGCAACTATGGATGGTGAAAACTTCACTTCCCCTGTGAACTCAAACGCAGTTAAAAAATACTTCGCATAAAATAGACCCGCTAGACAATAAAAAGAATAGTCCAGGAAAAAATGGGCATCCCGACGAACCAAGAAAATGAAAAGGTTCGGGCAAAAGTTAGGGATTAAAAATGAAAAGATTGTACACCCGGTAAGTTGAAAGCCTGAAAGGGCAACTTAGGCAAAAATGGGTATCCCGGTGGATTGAAAACCCAAAAGGGCGATCCAGGCAAAAGTTAGGGATTAAGCGAATGATTGCGTTCTGAGTAGTTCTGAATATCATCTCGTGTCAATAACCGGAAACTTCCGAAGGATAGGAAACAATCCAATCACTTTTCTCGGAAAGCTGATCATCTGGAGGATCTTGAAGACGAGCAAGTCATAGCAGAATTGGAACCCGATAGAAATCCATTTCACATTGCCATTAGATTAATTTTTGTTTTTATCTTTTGTGCGATCACCTCTTTCCAGGGATTGCTTCCTGATGTAAATGCCTATTCAGAGGCCACTCAATCAATAAAATCATGTTATGCAGTACATCTCTGTGCTCATTTTCATTTTACTATTTTGTTTGCAAAAATGACGTCCGAATTTTTGATAAACATTGCATCATGAAACATAAGAGCTTTACAGGTACGTGCTTAATAAACATTTAAAATTGTTGTAAATTTTAAGTGCTTTGGATCGTCTATTCAGAACAGGTACACTCGGAGCATTTCCTTGAAATCCCCAGCAGATGATCGCGGATGTTTTCTTCAACAGTTGGTACCTTATCCCTGCAGAGCTGGCCCGAGCGGTGGATTCTACAATCCTCAGCAGGTTCTCACTACTGTACTTCCCCAAGCATTTGTTTTAGATTATACACTCCCCAATAGAGCTGACAGTGCCAGACTGTATATCCCCAGCGGAGTTGACAGTGCCAGACTGTATCTTCCCAGCAGAAGCAGCTGCTCTTCAGAGTTCGATGCCAGATCGATGATATCGATGCTAGACCCATGGGCGCTTTCCTTGAAGAAGAATCTCGGTACTGTATCGGTGTTTGCTTCCCCTGCTGAGTCGTCTCTCTCGCAGATCATGGTTACCAGAACCACTGTCGCTATCCTCAACAGCAGGCTTTCAGTGCCATTCTCTCCCCAGTCAGAGCCTCGATATTTTGTTATTTGCCAGAACACCGCGTCGCTGGTCATTTCCCCACAAGAGTTCATTATGTTGTGCATCTCCAACAGCATTGCCAGGGTCCAGAAGATTGTGATCATTTCCCCATCATGAATTCCTTGCCTCGGCTTGGCATTCTCCCTAGCATTTCGCATCCATGCATATAGAATCATATTGCATTGCATCCTCCCGAATTGCGTAGCATTTCCATTTTCATGGAGCATTACGCCATTGAAAAATTCAAACATACGCATGTAAAGCATAAAGCATTCTCGGTATCCCAAGTGACAAGCCAAAAGTTGTTTCCGGTACTCAAGATTGTTCATGACTTATCTTTATTATTCCCAGCAGGGGTCGTTGGCCAACACGCCGCCTCAATTATCATTTTCCTTATTTCTGCCGATGCTGACAGGCCAGGTTTCCGGTATTCAGACCGAAGTGGCATTCAGGCCAATTTTCCGATGTTCAGATCGAAGAAGTTTCCTGACGTTCAGGTCAATGCAACTTGTGGCATTCAGGCCAATTTTCCAGTATTCAGACCGAAGTGGAATTCAGGCCAATTTTTCCGATGTTCAGATCGAAGAAGTTTCCGACGTTCAGGTCGATACAACTTGTGGCATTCAGGCCAATTTTCTGGTATTCATACCGAAGTGGCATTCAGGCCAATTTTTCCGATGTTCAGATCGAAGAAGTTTCCGACGTTCAAGTCGATGCAACTTGTGGCATTCAGGCCAATTTTCCGGTATTCAGACCGAAGTGGCATTCAAGCCAATTTTCCGATGTTCAGATCGAAGAAGTTTCCGACGTTCAGGTCAATGCAACTTGTGGCATTCGGGCCAATCTTCCGGTATTCAGACCGAAGTGGCATTCAGGCCAATTTTTCCGATGTTCAGACCGAAGAAGTTTCCGACATTCACTTCGATGCAACTTGTGGCATTCAGGCCAGGTTCCCGGTATTCAGACCGAAGTGGCATTCAGGCCAGTTTTCCGATGTTCAAATCGAAGAAGTTTCCGACGTTCAGGTCGATGCAACTTATGGCATTCAGGCCAGGTTTCCGGTATTCAGACCGAAGTGGCATTCAGGCTAATTCTCGGTGTTCAGACCGATATTAATAATCTCATATCTTCCGATGTTCAGATCGAAGTCATTTCCAATATTTAGACTGATGAGCGGCATCCAGGTTAACATTTTTTACGGTATTCAGACCAACTCTCACCGTACCAGACGGATGCTTCTTTCAAGACCACCTCTTTGCCGATTCTGACAGGCATTGTTACTTCACTTCACTTCAGTGTAAATTTTCAAGCTTTTATTGTATTCAATCCCTTGATACCTCGAAAGTACGAAAGCCGCTGCTATCTTCTTTTCGGGTCTCTAGTTGATTGAATAGGGGCAGCTGTAATACCCCAAAATTTACCCCCCTCATTCATGCATTCATTTCTTAGGTCATTTAACATTTCATATTGCATTTCATCATGTCAATCAGAATTAGCTCCAAGAAGCTTGAATATCATCCAAGACATTTTGTGGGTTCTATCTGGATGACTAGTCAACACTAGGGAATGGCTTGAGATACTTTCAACATGTTCAAAAGGGGTCTCTTCGTCATTCAAAATGTCAACCTTGAAGGAGCAAAAGTTTGTTCCTGAGTTGTCGTGCTCGCTAGGCGAGCAGAATGGTTCGCTTAGCGAATCTGACTGTCATGCTCGCTAGGCGAGCAAATCCTTTGCTAGGCGAAGCGCACGCGTTTTAAAAATATAACAGAAGAATCTTGGACTTGGACCTCTCTCATTTGAGCCCACAAAGCCACGAAAATCAGGTTATAAATTCTAGACTTCCATCTCCCAAAAGCATAACCTAGAGAATTGGAAAAACCCTAGGCAGAGAGAAGAGCTAGCTGATTCAAAGCAGCCTCCGAACACTGAAGGAAACTCATCTGCAAAGAACTAATTCCAGACTCTAGGATTGCTCTGCAAATCCAACCGGGCAATTCAATTTCAATCATTCTCTCCAATCAGGTTTGCCTTATTCCTATTACCTTATGCCTTCAATTTGAAACTTCTAAATATATGAGGCATTATGGGTGAACATGGAAGAGTGGGTATCGTTAGGTTTCGCATGAGGGTTTAGATATGCATGAATATGTAAAATGATGCTTTGAATGTTTAATCACTTAATTTCTGAGATGGATCCCATAGGGTTTGGGGTTACTGAAATCAGACTATTACCAAAAGAAGAAACCAAAACCCGCAGGCGTTCGCTAGCACATCGCTAGGCGAGCCTGTAGCGAAGCTTCGCTAGCACCTCGCTAAGCGAAGCAGTAGCGAGCGTGACAGAAGTGTTTTTTGCTCTAATCTGTTTGGTGTTTGTTATGACATGCTTTCTCTTGCATCCGTGCACTGTTTACCTGACGCTTTATTGTTATGTTTCTTTTGTTGGTGCAACTCTTGATTGCATCTCATTATTCTAACCCGTTTGTTGAGTTTTTGTGAGGGCTCACATGACTCTTGAAGAGATAGCCTTCTTGGTATTCCATTTTATTTGTGGGATACCACTTGGAAATTAATGCCGATTACCTGTGCTGACTTGCTTTCTTTGATGGTGCTAGCTGGAGAGATCTCTGGGTTTCTCGTTCCCTTAGTTGTTGTTACTTCGGATCTTTATCCGTGTGGTACTTTTACATCTTTCCCGCATTTTACCGCTTTCTTAGTTGGAAGACCTCAATAGGAGGCAATGTTTTCTTTTGTTTGTTTACTTTTGTGCCTAAAGACCTCCATGAAGAGGCAATTGATGGATAAAAGGGATTAGTAGTCAATCCCCCGTTATTCAGTGTGTCGTTCGGTATGCTCGCACTACGTGTTGATGTTTCAGAACAAAAGCCCAAGATCTTTTGTCCGGTCAGTCAGTGGAGAGGGTTCCATCTTCCTGAATCCCCACTTTTTGTCATGAGATCACCCGGTCCAGGGTTGAGAGCTATGAGGTCTTATCCTCATTACTCTTTTGATCTGCTCACCCTGACGTTCAGTGTCAGTGGTTAAGAGCCCATTTGATTACCTTTCCATGGCTTGTTTGTCGAGGTTGATATGACCCCTCTTGACTAAAGCCCTACCCACGTATGTTTGAGCCCCTTGTCGGCATGTTTACTTTATGCATGTTTGTTTTGTATGGTATGATCGTCTCCCCATAGGATTGCTAGGCTTCGTACAGTCTCTCGTTTGCATGTCAATTAAGGTAGCACGGTTCCTTCGTCTAGGACTTCCTTTTTGCATGAGCATTCCTAAAAAAAGACAAATAAATTCATTGATTTTTCTTCTCCTAAGAACACGTTAACTCCTTCTACCACAGGCGAGAAAGTCTCCAAAGGTCGAGCATCCGGTAGATTGCGTAGTAACGTCGTTCACCTAAAAAACACAAAAACAAACCTATAGGTCAGCCGAACTACGGCAACTCTGATTCTCATGTTCAGATGAGATACGTAGGCACAAGATGCGATGTCTTGCCGAGTTTCCTTTTTTGACTAACGACTAACAACTAATCCTTGTTTTCTTTCGGCCTCGTTGCGATTCTTTCCTCTCGCCCTCGTTGCGATCGAGACCTTCCTTTTCTCTTGCCCTAGTTGCAATCGAGACCTTTATTCCCGTAGTTAGCCGAACTACGTTTTGCTCTGATTCTCATTCCAGATGAGATATGTAGGCATAAGACGCGATGTCTTAGCGAGCACACATCTCCTTAACCCATAGGCAGCCGAGCTACGAAGACTCTGATTCTCATATTCATATGAGATACGTATGCAGTGGATGCGACATCCGTGCGAGTCATTTTCTTTTGACCCTTTTTTAGTAAATAGTACATTAGATAAACCCACACCCTTTAGACAAGAACAACAAAAGTGGATCCCGTAGGGTACTATGGATGCGTAGGGGTGCTAATACCTTCCCTTCGCATAATCGACTCCCGAACCCAAGATTTGGTTGCGAGACCTTGTCTTTTCCTTTCCTTTTTCCAGGTTTACTTCGAGCGTTTCCTTTCCCTACTTTGGGATAAATAACGCACAGTGGCGACTCTTCTGTTTTTCTTTTTCGCCGGTTGTTTCTTCGCACACTATATTTTTTAGGCTGCGACACTTTCCTTGAAGGCTCAGCAATAGGTAAGGCTTGGAACGAAGTCCCAACCTCATCCTCAACATCAATATAGAAGATAAATGACTGACCAAAAGAGCCTTCTCTCCCCCTATCACCACCAACTTCTTATTTTTCACAAACTTCGACTTTTGGTGTAGGGTGGATGTCACGGCGCCTGCCTCGTGAATCCATGGTCTGCCAAGCAAACAACTGTAAGACGGATGAATATCCATGACCTGAAAAGTGATATGGAAATCACTAGGTCCAATCTTGATCGGGAGTTCTAATTCACCAATCACGGTTTTGCGCGATCCATCAAACGCCTTCACAACCACTCCACTCTGCCTCATGGGAGGCCCCTGATAAGAAAATTTAGCAAGAGTGGATTTTGGCAACACATTAAGTGATGACCCTGTGTCCACCAACACATTGGACAAGGCATCATCCTTACAATTCATAGATATGTGTAAAGCCAAATTGTGTTCTTTTCTCTCCTCGGGAAGATCAGCATCACAGAAGCTCAGGTTATTGCAAGCGGTTATATTTGCAACAATGTTATCAAACTGTTCTATTGTGACATCGTGGTCCACGTATGCCACGTCCAACACCCTCTGCAAAGCTTCGCGGTATGGCTCAGAATTCATCAACAAAGATAACACAGATATCTTTGATGGAGTTTGTAGCAGCTGACCAACAACGTTATATTCTCCTTTTGATGAGCCTCAGCATCTCATCACCATCCTCTTTTAAAATGCCGGACTGGCCAACCAGGATAGGAGTACTATTATTCTTGACAGCAACAGGGTCAACAATAGAATTATTTGGAGAAGAAGTCCCCACGGGACTAGCAGGATTAACAACAGTTCTCTTCACGACATCTTCGTGGGGTTTCGGCTGTGCCGAGAAAACACGACCGCTACGGGCCACACCACTGACATCTGAAATACTTATAACAGAAGTTAAGGGCAACAACACCTCCTTCCCATCTTCTAGCATAACAGCGTTATATCGATAGGAAACAGCTTTGTCTGATACATACGGGACAGGACCCGATGGCTTGATCACAAGAGCTGACGATACCTTCTTCTTGCTGCCATCATACTTGATGACAACAGGCTCCGGAATTCTAAATACAGGGGAGATAACATCAATTTCATCCTCATTGCAATTCTGAAGTATTTCAATCATTCCCTGATCAATCATCTCTTGGATGTCCTTTCTTACTTGACGGTATCCTCTCGCATTGATAGTGCACATGTGGCACCTATCATGGTCATGCTCGTAATGACTGTGTTCACACAACAGCTTATGCATCTCGACCAAAGATTGCCCTATGTCATTAACATACATGACTTTATATTTGTCAGGGCATCCCTGGACCATGTTAACAGCTGCTTTCCCATGCTCAGGCAATGGGTTCTTCTTCACGTTCGGACCTACGTCCTCAAAAAACAATATCCCACTTCTCACAAGGTCTTGCACCTTGGTCTTCAACGGGTAACAGTTCTCCACCTCATGTCCGGGAGCACCGGAATGATACACACAGTGAAGCTCTGGCTTGTACCACCACTGAGGATTGGCTGGCATATGTCATCGGAATTGGGTCAAAAGTTACCCTCTTCCTCTCGTAGTTGCTGGTGCTGGTGTTATTATTGTTGCGAGGCTGGTAGGCTTGCTGTTGTTGACGATGTTGTTGTTGTTGTGGTTGTTGTTGATGAACTTCTCTGAAAGCAGGTGCTATATGAGCCACCTGGTGTTGGTTGATGGCAGGACGCACATCCTTCCTCCTCACAGAGGGCCTTCTTTTAATATGGGAGAACACAGCATGAGTCTCTCCCTCTTTCTTCCTTACAAAGCCTTCATACTTCTTTGTCGAGGAGCTGTCATCTCTGGATAACCGTCCTTCACAGACCCCTTCTTCCAATCTCATTCCTATATTCACCATTTCAGTGAAGTCTGAGGGAGCACTGGCAATCATTCTTTCATAATAGAAAGAGCTCAAAGTCTTCAAAAAGATCTTTGTCATCTCTTTCTCTTCCAGGGGTGGCACTATCTGAGCTGCCAACTCTCGCCGTCTCTAGGCGTACTCCTTGAAGGTCTCCTTGTCCTTATGCGATATTGCCCTCAACTGGTCCCTGTCCAGAGCCATATCCACATTATATTTATACTGCTTGACGAAGGCCTCGCCTAGGTCGTTGAAAGAGCGGATGCTTGCACACTCCAGCCCCATATACCACCGGAGCGCAACACCTGTCAGGCTATTCCCTCAAAGTCTTCAGTTTCTTGCGCAGCTCAAGGAATTGGTCTTTCATTTCGTCCATCTTCTTGTATACATCCGGGCCCTCAAATGGCTCGGAATGATAGATGGTGTCTTCAACACGGGGTAAGGTATGCACAACGGGATGTGGCACAGATAGGACCGGGCTAGATGCTGGCAAAGAAGCGAGAGTAGGAGCAAAACCCTCTGGCACAAAATTAGCAGGCATTCCCCAAGGGAACCCGGCTGGCATAGACGGAGCAAAGTGGGATGTTGCAGCAGGCACGGTTGAAGTTGTTATCTCAGAAATGACAGTCCTTGCGGGAGGAGTCGCAGGAGTTGGTGAAGCTTGGCTCTGGGCGGCCAAAACTAACTCCATCATGGTAGTCAGCCTAGCAATCTCTTCCTTCAATTCCCTATTCTCTTGCTCTAAATGCTCCATTATCTTTGGATGATTGGCTCGAGTATTATACCGGTGCGTCAGCTTTTCTTCAAAATAAATGAAGAGCAAAGAGTTAGACCACTGATCAAGAGCTCAGAACAAAACCTGCTTATGCATATGATGCATGCAATGTTAGTGCATATGATTTGTTTTTAATCAGAGGGATTTTATAGAGATCTATTTTCAAATATTTGAAAATATTAACCTTTTAAGACATATATGGAATACTCATAGCAACAATATTTGGAAACATTTTACACCAATGAAGTAGTACAGTTTTGGTAACCAAATACAATACAAAAGAAAAGGAGAGTGAACATCCTATGGAGCCCTAGAAACAATCGTCCAAAGCTTTCGAGATCGGATGATAAGCTGCACGAAGCCTCTTCACCTCTCTCTCATAAGCTGCTTCCATATCGGCCTTCTCCTTGGCGAGCTGATCATACTTCCTCTTCCAAAACCTAGATGAGTGAGGAAGAAGAGAAGTAACTACCTCATCAGGCTCATCAATAACCTGATGCTCTAGAAATTCTATCACTACATCCTTATCTTTGAGTTGCTGAAGAAGTTCTTCACGCTCACGAACCCATGCACGCGATCAGTCTTCATCTCTCAACTCCTCTACGCCTTGATTAGGGAGGGTTGAAGAACCAACCATAACCATATGGGTAGGTCTCGGATAATCATACGGCATGCGATACTCAAGAGCTCTCTTCCTCACCCAAGAGGTGTAAGGTTCCAAAGCAATGCAATTCTTCGGACCAAACTCCTTCCTTCCCTTCCTATGAACCTTGCGCTAGGCGTGGACCATCCTATCCTTCAAGTTCTGGGGATCTTTACCCTCTTGAAAGAATAATCCTTCCAACAAAACGTTGTTAGGTTTATCCTATAAGGGGAACCCAAGCTGACGACAAGCCAAAGCAGGGTTGTAGTTAATTCCACCACATGTACCAAGAAGAGGCACATTGGAGAATTCACCACAAGAATCGATAATTTGAACACCATCATAAACATGGTTATACCAAGAGATATCATCATTAGTGAGAGACATAAGTCTCGCAGACCACCGTAGACATCCCTTGTTCTCCTTGAAGGCGAGCGTCTGTGGCAAGTGAGAAGTAAACCACTTGTACAATAAAGGCAGACAACACACAATGGAACCACCACCCTTCGCATTCCTCATATGCAAAGAGAAATAAGTGTCACCCAATAGAGTCGGAACGGGATTAAGAGAAGAGAAAATCCTAATAGCATTCACATCCACAAAGTTGTCGATGTTGGGAAATAACACTAGCCCATAGATGAAGAGTACAAATATGGCTTCAAAAGCTTCCTTACTCATGGCCTTCCCAAACAAAGTAGCTTTGGTAATGAGAAAATCAGATGGGAGACCTTGAATTCCACCTTTGGTAGTCATATTAGCAACAATGTCAGATACATCCATATGAAGCATGTCAGCAATCTCTTGAGAGGACGGAACCTTCTCCAAACCACTGAATGGCAACTGGTCAAGAATAGGTATACCCACATGATAGGCATACTCCTCAAGTGTAGGCAAAAGCTGGAAATCCGGAAAAGTGAAGCACCGATACAAAGGATCGTAGAACTGCACCAACACACTCATCAGACCCTCATCCACCTTGGTAGAAAGAATAGACAGAAGCTTCCCATGGCGAGCTTTGAACTCCAAGGGCTCTAGTACATAAGATGTCAAACTCCTTAACTCTCTCAAGTCGGGTTGTCTGAAACTGTACTTCTTCGTATTCCTTCTTTCCTTATCCATGTCTGAAAATTTGCAAATAGACCTCTTAAGTTCCCTTGAAAATTCTTTATTGTTGATGATATGGATGCAAATGAATGCATGAATGCATGAATGCAACAATCACACTCAAGGATCAAGCAAGTCACACCACACAAAGGTCGCGAGATGGCTCGCGTCATTGTCAATATCAATCATCCATTTTGGTGGATTATGGCTTAAACCTTATCAACATCCAAGTTCCATTAATATTGAGAATGTACGAGAACGGATCAACCGTGAATCACGGGTTTGTTGTAAGTCACAAGCATGGAGTCTCGCTTAAGAACCACCCAAAGGGAGTTTACTGTGGTTAAACCTGACAATCATGTTCTAAAAGAGGTCCCCACAGTCATCATCTCATCTTTCGGATATTATCGGATAAAATGACTACTCATATTCCAAAAATATTCTCAAGAGAGACTCTTATGAGTGTAGTATCACGTAACAATCGTATCAAATCTTACACTTGAACGTCCTTCGCACTACGTCCTAAAATAGGCCAAGATGGGCTAGGTATCTAAGGTCCTTGGCTTCTAAGGTTTATATTGGAAAGAGTAATGCCTAACCACGACTACTCGTGTGACATTATTGATCCCAACAAGACCTCCACCAAGAGAATGGGCTTGCAAGTCAACTTGCTAAGGAATAACTCCACACAAGTCAACAAGACTATGCCATTCTCCTATCATAAGTGCACTCGAGTTCGGGTATAGAACTCATCTCACAAGAAACCACCAAGCATACAAGCAATTAATATATCAAGCAATTCAAACAATAGAGTCATCCCAAATTTGCACAAAAATATGTCACCAATAAATATAAACATACAACACATATAAGTAAAAAGTAGGCTAAACCCCACTAGGAAGTGTATCCCCGGCAGAGTCGCCACTTTTCTGTAGCGGGGTTTTCGTTACCTTTAGGTTTATTGACTAAACCAAAAGTAAACATACAATTCGAGTCGCCACCGCACTTTTATTTATCCAAAGGAAAGGCTAAAAAGCGAACAAAAGCCAAGTAAGAAGTTTTATCAAATAAAAAACTAATAAAAATGTCAGAGATCTAGATAAGGGGGTTGGTTATGAAATGGGAAGGTTTTACGCACCCAAAACATCCTTAGTACTCTAAGGGAACCTCTTTTTGCAAACATGTATTATAGGTTGGTATTTGTGAAAATATGTGCAAAAGATTGGAGGGATGAGAAGAGAATAGATTATATTTACAATTTTGTTGTTTGAATAGATGAACCCATTGCCTACGTACCATCACAAAGGTAGGATCAAAACCTCGTAGTTCGGGGTAAATATCACAAAGATTGGTGAATTGATTTGATCTAAAGCCTTAAAGTCTTTTGTTATCAAAGGGAGAAAACTCAACCTAAACCAACAATCCACCATGTGAGGAGAGCTTCAACATACTAGTGAGGGGTTAACCCTATAATAAGTATGGAAGGCTTATAATCCAATCACTAAGGATGAGGTGAGATTTACGTCAACCACTATGATAACTCAAACCTATGACTAATGTTTATGAAAAGGTTTTAATAAGGGTGGCCATTGGAACCACAAAATCAACTTGAAGTGAGTTGTATTTACAAGTTAGATTTATTTACAAGATGAAGTCAAAGTTGAATTAGCATTTATTCACAATGAGTATTGATGAAAATATTTTGAAAAGTCAAAGGCATAAGGCCTAGGTTTCTAATTTGAAACAATGTCAAAGTTTGAAAGAAAAGATTTTGGCTTGGGTTAGAGTGAGGAGAAGAAGAGAAGGGCTAGTCCTAAAGCATACAAAGATAAGAGGAGAAAGATAAAACCCTTGGAGTTCCTTTTCTTGAGATTATAGAGATGATCCAAGATGCTCCTTTCCTTTGGGCTTAGCACATAATCAAGCAATCAAACAATTTAGATTCAAGCTCCTATGATCTCCATTTGGCTGGTCTCTCTTAACTTGGCTACTCATGACAATGGTCCTCCTTACTATCTCAAGATGGAATCCCTATCACACAAGAGCAAACATAAAAAAGTTCACAACACAATAAGAGGAATGGACAAAGAAAGAGTTTAGATGAGAAATCCTTTAAAGTCAACTCTGAAATTTTGCATTCTAAAGGCATGATGCCTAGTTGCTCTTCAACCAATTTAGCATTCTAAAGGCATGAGGCCTAGTTGCTCTTGAACTCCTTTAAGCATTGGTAAGTCCTAATTCTAAGTCCTTTCTCCTTTTGCAATGGTTTACATAAAACAAAGACAAAACAAACACAAGACAACAATATATTTATGTACCATAATAAACTCAAATGAGCAAAAGGAAAATGGCATAAACATAAAATATGTGCTCAAGTGAGAAAAATGAAAAGCAATATGAATAAATTAGCAAGAAATAAAGTGCATTAAAAGTAGAGTGCAAGAAATTAAATGCTTGAGTTTAAAGTTAGTAATTAGTATGGTTATGTTTGTTTGTCATAAGACAATGTAGCGCTATGTTAAGCAATCGTAAGTGGACTAATGTAGTAGTCACACCTATTTGAGGTCGGTCAATAAAACTATAGGCAAATAAACACAAGTTGGAGATCATGACTAGTAATCCAAGCTCCAAAAACTTGCCATGCCAAAAGAAAAGAGAATAGCCTTGTATGGACTTTAGGTTTTTTGCTTGACCAAGAAGAAACCTATCTTGGACACAAAACAACTCACTTGATCTTGGATCAAGTTGAGTTTGATTTGGATCAAAGAAGGTAAAACCTCTCATTTGTCAAGACTAACCATAAGACATTAACTCATTGGCCAAAATAAAAAGAAAATGGGATGAAGATGAAATGGATGGACAAAGAAATAAAGCATCAAATACAATTGATCAAATGTGAACCAAGTCATCATCAACCAATGTTAAACAGAAGAGAAATGAAGATTACAAGTCAACAAGTCAAACATATTTTTTTGGTATTTTTGGAATTAAAATAAATGCAAAAGTAAAATGAACAAAATATGGTCAAACCTCAAATTCAATTCAAATCAACTTCAACAAGTCCAATTAAATTCTCGTATGTCTAACATGGTCAAACAAACTTTGGCAAATTTTCTCAACAATTTTTGAAATCAGAAACTATTTAAAAACAATTAAAAATAATGAAAAATAACACAATATGAATTAAAATCTCAAATAAATCTCAAATCAATTAAGAAATTGATGAGACTATTTTTCATTGATCTATCATGATCCTTATATGTTAAGAAAATATTTTTGGATTTTTTCAAATATCAAAAAGTATTTTAAAATGCTTTAAAACTATTAAAAACCAAATAATTCACAAAAAATATTAAATGAAGTCACAAAAATAATTAAAAATCAAAATATGAAACTAGATTTTTCATAAATTTTTTTGACATTGGTCTCATATTTTTGTGACATCAAATAAAATATTTATGAATTTTTGAAAATAAAAGGAATTAAATGGAAATAACAGAAAATAAGAAAATAGCAAAAATGCGCAGCCACGGGATCATTTCATTAATTGACGTGGCAATGATCCTAAGGCTCAGAGGCGCGGTCACATGATACACCTTGGTCAAACGCGTTACACTTTAATTTAAAATAAGTCAATACATTGGAAGGCTGAGATTAAAACGTTTGAGCATCATCCAAGGGTCTTGAAGCTTCCACGTGGGGATGGTGGTGGAAACCACCATCTTCTCCGGCGATCTAACCAGATCCAGCCACCACGTGCAGGAAATCATACCTCAATGAAAATAAAAAAGGAAGGTATCAAAATGAAGTTGAGGTGATGTACATCACCCCTGTAACCATGGATCATCCTTATAGTTCCTATTTAGTGAGAAACATGAGCTTGAAGATCATGGTACATGAACTGAAATGGCACGATTTACAAAATTAAGACCACCATTGGCCTGCCTCATGCATGAGGGCTTCAGAAAACAGAAAAAACCAAAGAGATTCACATTATATAGCAAGATCTAGATCAAGAAAGTTTGGTGATATACCTCTGAAATGGAGCTTCAAATAACACGAATTGTCCAAGCTCTTGATCCAATTTTGATCTGGAAGTGTGATGGTGATGCAAGGTTAAGGAATTGAGCTGTGAAGATCAACTAATGATGTTGAAATTCAAGCTTGAAATTGAAATAGAAAACTGAAAATTCCTTTAGTGAGGGTTTGGTTTTCAATTCAACAACACTTCAGATCTCCACTTGGTTACCATTTGAATGAGATTGCACTTCTATTTATAGCTGGAATGTGATGCAAGGCAATGCTTGGCTCGTGTGCATGAAGTTTGAACTCTCCTTGCATGGGCCTGTACAGGTGCATGTAAGGCCCAAAAATGAATGGAAATTCATGCTGAGATCAAATGTAATTGAATTGGATGTGCAATTGGCATGGCATTTGCTTGCACATGAAGTTATAATGTGAATTGCAAAAATGAACATAAACATTAAGCTCTTCGAAACTCACTCATGGAAAGTCCAAAAAATTAATGTCAGTAATGGTTAGAAAGCTCTTGAAATAAGGAACAAAAGTCATGTTGGAAAAAAATTTATTTGGCAATTGGAAATTTATGAAAACTGGCTGTGAAGGTTAAGTTGCAAAACATGTCTAGGTTCCCCTTTGAAATTTTTTACCAAAACCAAGCCTCTTCAAGCCCTTCTGTTTCAATTATGAAAGCCTAAAATGGAAAAACCTTCAACATCAAAGTTGTATATCTTTTCAATGTGATCAATTTAGACTTACATTTTGCATCATTTGGATTTTTCATGAGAAAGTTATGGGCACTTGAAGTTGAACATTTTTCAAATTCAATGGCTTTGGTCCAAAGTGACCTATAATGTTTTATATTATCACATGTATTTCTTTTAGGATTATGAAATTTTGTAAGACATAACATTTGAATTAGACATCTTAAGCTATCCAATGCAGTTGGTCTCACCTCAAAATCATAAAAATTAAGGAAGTTAGGTTCTTGGGAAGTTGACCCAAAATTAGGGTTTCAGTCAAAATGACCTATAATGTTTTGAAATGAATGATGACCTTATATGTTTCAAATAGATTTTTTATGAACATGAAAGTTTTTCATATGGTTCTTAACAACATTGTTTCTCTTGGGGTCATCTTAATTTGACAAACACATCACAAGTTGTGTCTCAGTGATCCTCAGTTTAGTAAGATGACTTGACTGGTCAACTTCTTAAGGCCAAACTTCAAATCTTGATGAATGAATGATTGATGGGCCTCACATAAGCTCATATATGCATAAAATAATGAATGAAATAACTTCCCTTGATTAAATTTGATCATAGGTTGAGGTTGCTTCATGAGCAAGGCACAGTCAAATCACAGTTGAATTAGGGTTTCCTTGGGAAACAATCCTCAAGACCTTTGGGTTATCTTGATCAAATTGGAAAATTGAGACACTTGGGAGACATATATGATGATTATGAACTTTGTGTACCATTTTCATGCTTTTTCTCATTTTCATCTAGCCACTTCAATGAGCTTATGAGCCTCCTAGGAGCATGAGAGCACATGATCACTTCAACTTCAAAACAAAAAGGGTTAGTGAGATATTTTTGTGCTTATGGTTAGTTGAAAAATAATAAAAGCAATAATATACAATACAAGCATGCTTGGTGGTCTCAAACCACTCACACAAGTCCCACCCCTAGGGTTAAGGAGCCAAACATGCTATGATCCTTAAGGCAATGCAAATGAGCAATGATATGATGCCATGAGGGATCTTAGGGTCAAAATTAGGGTCTTACACTATGATACCACTGAAGGAGAATAGTGATCCAAAACGCAACGGAAATGAAAAAATTTCTCCTTTAGTGATCCTTATGAATGGGCATGATCAGTGATAGAATCGTTACCTCTTGTCGCAATTGAAACCTTGATGCAGATCTAAGGAGTGATCACGAATGTTGAATGGTAACAATGCCTCTACTAAGTCCACACGAATGGATTCCTTCAATCTCAGTGCTAGCTGCTATGAATGAAGGATTTGAGTGTGTGTGTGTGTGTGTGTGTGTGTGTGTGTGTGAGAGAGAGAGAGAGAGAGAGAGAGAGAGAGAGAAAGAGAAAGAAATGAAATTTCAACTGCACAAATGTTTCTGCACAAGGGTTCTATTTATAGAACCAATTATATGGGCTGCAAGCTAAAAAGCCCACTTAAGTGTATGTGGCCCATATCTTATGATATGCCAAAATCACTTAAGCGCGTGGTACCTTACCATATTTCGTATTCTACTTAAGTACACCATACCTTACGATGTTCTATAATTCACTTAAGTGCACTATACCTTACGATGTTCCTTATTTACTTTATCTCTCATCAGCCTGTCCGTTTGTGTGTGACCCTGTAAGTTTTTCGTGATATTAGCAATTATATTAAATCACGTATTTAACATGATAAACAATGAGCGGTATCTAGCAACACATCACTGCTACCCAATACACGAAAATGACATATGATCTGACAAATCCTTTTGTGATAATACTTATGTGCATAATTACCTTTTTGCCCTTATGTCTATATTAAACACAAGGCATAGACCGTGTCATCCTTGTCCAGTTCAATATTGGGCCCTTAGACATTTATCCTGTTACGCAGGATGGGCAAATTCCATCTAGGTCACTCATGTCCCTCAGCATACTTCGTGGAGTACCCATCAACTGTCTTTATGGTCATCCAGTTACTGACAATGTTTGATCAGCAATAAGGCACTCGACTCTACATCTAGGGTTCGTAGTGGTTTCAGGTTGAAGGATGGTATACACCACTATCACCATGAGAATAACTTATGACACTTTGCATAACACTCTATAGAGTATTCTCATAGCGGGTCAATCCAGTATAAATATTACTCTTAATATTCATACCTATGTTTAAGACTTGATTACTCCTTATCCATGATCCATGAGATGTCATCATCAATCGATATACATAATAGTCTTAATGCTTTAATGTTATCCCACTTTACAACAAAGCTCGACTACAAATACTTTAAGAATAATGTCCTTATGTTTAGTGGGATCTCATGATCAAGTCACACTTGATACATTAAACGGACTAGTTATTCTAAGGACTTTATTAAACAAACATAATAAAGATAAAGCCTTTTATTATTAATAAATAATTCGATACAAGTACCAAAACTATTGGCCTCTAGGGCTTACTGTAGCGGTAAATTCATGACCATCAAGCTATTGATAAGCTAGTCGTCAATTAAACCAGACTCGCTGCCGCGCTTTTATTGTTTCCAAGGGAAAATGGAAAAGTACGAACAAAACCCAAAGATAAGAAGTTTTCAAACCAAAACTAATAAAATGCCAGAGATTACAGGTAAAAGGGTTGGTTACACAGAGGGAAGGTGTTAGCACCCAAAGTATCCTAGGTACTCCTAGGAAGCCCTTTTTTGTGTGCATATGTGTTTTTGTATAAAATGATGTTTGCAATAAATAGAGTGGAGGGATGAGAAAATAATTAATTAATTATATTTTTGTGTTTGACAAGACCTTCGGACTTGTGCATACGTACCAACATAAAATGAGGGATCAAAACCTCGTAGTTTGTGGTATCAATTTCAAAGTGAGCGTATTGCTTTTAACAAAAATTTAAGTTTAACAAAGGCACAAAAGGCCTAAAAAGGTTTGAATGAGTTTTAGTTCTTTTTTTCTTTTAAAAGTTTAAATCAAGTATTGTTAAGTTCATTTACAAGTTTGATTAAGAAAAGAGTTTTGAAAATGCAATGGCATAACGCCAAATTTCTAATTTGCAATATGGTCTAAGTTTAGACAAAAACAAACACAAGCAAAGAAGATTTTGAAAGGAAAGAGAGATTTGAAATTAAAGAAGTGGGGAAGAGATGAAGAGACTAATCCTAAGAAAAAATTAAAAGTTAAGAGTTGAAAAGATCCGACCAATGGGATGCAATCCAATAGACAAGAATGTCATATAGAAACCCAAATTTTCCTTGGACTTTAGAATCAACCAATATCAATACACAAATATCAAGATGAAGAGCAAGGCCTCAAATAAAGATATCCACATCCAAGCTTATCAACTCCATGATCTTCTTCATAATCTCCCATATATTAGATGAAATTAGAGATAGGCTTTAGGCACAAGTTCAAAGTAACAGCTTCAATAAGACCATGTAGCAGATGAACTCAAACGGATCTTCAATACTTGCTTCAGATGAAATTTCAATTCATAATAACTTGGTTTTATGAAAGTTGGCATTGACCAAGTCCTTTTTGCATAGGGAGTGTTGCCTAATTCTAAGTCCAACAGTCCACACAAATGTTTTTTAGGATTTTTATTGTTATTATGTACATTAAGGTCAAAAGACCACAAACGCAAACAAGCATATACAATTCACAATATAATCACAAAGTATGGCTCAAATGAGCAAAGTGAAAATGACATTAAAGTAAACAAGTTAAATGGTATGAATAATGGAAAATGAATAAAGACTTAAAATTAAAATGCATAAAAGTAAATGGCTTGAAATTAAATGTTAGTTGTTAGTTGATTAGAAGTTAGTATTGCTTTTGCTTTTGTTTTGTTTAAGTCATTCTTTGCAGAACACTCAACCCACTATTCACAAGCATGGATCCTTGAACCAAGACATATTCCAAAGGAAGGAAAAAAGGCCAAGTTTCCACATAATACCATGAAAGAGGGGAGACTTACAATCTCACTTACTAGAATTTTATGCCTTTTGTGTCAAAAATATAGCGCTATGTTAAGCAACCGTAATTGGACTTATGTAGAAGTCACAACTATTTGAGGTCGGACAATAGAAATTTTAGTGTTAATGCATGTTAGAGATATGGTATTATGAACCATACTCCTAAAACATACCACACTTAAAAAAATGCAAAAAAGTGTGGTCCTAATCTCATCCATACTTAGGTTGATTTTGCAATTAACTAACCTTAGGATATAGAGATATCCTAGGTCCATGAAATGAATGAGAAGAGAATGGGATTGAGATGAAGAGGGAGGGGAAATTGAATCAACACAAATTTATCAAAGGAGGACTTTTATCAATTTAAAATCATTCATTCATTTTAGGAGATGAAATGTACATTTCATAGATCCCCTAAATCCAATGATTTTAACTCAACAAAGTCAAATCAACCTTGACCAAGGCCCAACAACACAAGTCAAACTCAACAAGTCAATATTAAAATCTCAACAACTCAATATCAAAAGCTCAATAACTCAATATCAAAAGTTCAACACAATTTATTTGCATATTAAACAATTAAAATCAATTAAAAGTTGTATTTAATTAAATTATGGTTGGTCAAAATCATAAAACCTCATCAAAACACCAAATAAATGGCAATGAGATTTATCATAGGTCAAACAAGGTCAAAGGACCTTGAGAAAAAATTTCATTAATTTTGGAAACTTAAAACTATTTTTAAATAATTAAAAATATTCACAAAAACAATTAAATCATGAAAAATATTAATAATGATCCAAAAAATAATTTTAAATCATAAAATGAAAGAGGAATTTATTTTAAAAAATTTGGTGAAACTCTCATATTTTTTGGATCAATATTAAAATTAATATGAATTAATGAAAATAAACCAAATAAAATGAAAATTAGAAAATAGCAAAAAATGTGGACCACTTGATCTCCCTCATTAATTGAGGTGGCAGATCAAGTGGTCCTCAGCGCACGTTCTACAATGGACACAAGTCAATACGCTGCAGGGATGGTATTCAGAACCAACGCGTGAGATTAAAACAAATTGCAAGGATCCTATGGTCTGAGACGTGCTAACGCATCACCGGAGTTGTAACTCCGATCTTCTTCTCTGGTGGACCTCACCGAACTGATCCACCTTCAACCATAAGCAAAATAAAAAGGAGGACACGAATTTAAAGTAAAAATGCTCAGGAGCTCAAATCTGGCCTCAATTTCATCTAACTCCAAGTATATTGAAAGATACAGGGAGTTGAAGTTTGAGGATCATGATCTGAGTTTCTTTGATTTGACCTCAAAGCAACTCGATCTTGTTGCCTACATTGATAGGACTTCAGACAACCAAAAATCAAGAAGAATTATGGAGAATTGAGTGAGAATCGAAGAGATGAAAAATTGAGAAATTCACCTTCGCTGCAGGTCTGGATGAACACGATCTTGCTTCCAATTGCACTTGACCTTGCTCTGGACACTTGATGGAATGGAATTGAATCAAAAAGGAAGCAGGACTCTTGGATATTTGAATTCCAAAATAGTGGAGATTCAAACTCGATTTCCAATGGAAATCCTCAAGATTATCCTTTGAATGAGAGGGTTTGGAGCTGAGATTCAAAGCTGGCGCGCAGGGGTTTTCAATTCAGAGTGCAAGGGTCTCTATTTATTGGCCAAATGATTATTATTTGCACACTTGAATCAAAGTTCCAAAAATAGAAATGTTCATTGCATGGATGCATGGGCGTGTTATAGGCCCATGTAATCATCCCTTCAGGTCCAAAAATGAGTACCAACATTGGTGAAGTCACATTTGTAAGCCATGCGATTGTGTATGAGGAATGCAAGTTCAATTATGCCAAATGGTGAACCAAGTTAAAGCCATGCGCAAGTCACTCATACTTTATCCAAATGGGATGAAATTGTACTTTTTGGAAAGGTCAGATCAAGAGGAACAACTTTCATGTTTAACACTTTTTCATTTGAAGCTTAGATCTTGATGATTTTTGATGTGGAAGTTGGGAAAATCAAACATATCAAAAAAAATTCTAAGAGTCAAGCCATATGTTCACTTATTCCACCTTGGCTAATTTTGTATATGAGCTTTAAATGAGAAACGTTCCTTCATAAAAGTTGTAGCTCTCTAAAATTCATTAAAAATGGTCACAAATTTGACCTCATTTGGATTTATCATGAAGGAGTTATGCATTTTTGAAGTTGAGGAAAATCACTTGTTCAATGGCATTGGTCCAAAATGACTTATAACGTATCCTCATATCACATGCATTTAAACGTTGAATTTTCTCTTCTTCCAAACATCAAAGTTGAAGTAGACATCTTGAATTTTATTTTGCAACTTGAATATATTTCATCTCATACAAAATTGAGAAAGTTATCGCCTTGGTAAGTTGACCTCCAAATTAGGGTTTAGACAAAATGACCTATAATCTTTCACCATAAAAAATGATTTTCCATGCAAAACTAGCTCTATACCTCAACATGAAAGTTGTTTGGAATGTCATTTAGAGTAACCTTTCTCTTGGAATAATTTTCATATGACAAATACTGTAGTACATGGGGTCTAGGGAACCCCAGTTTGAATCAGTTGAACTCCTCTAGTCAACCACCATGAACCAACTTGCTAGCTTTCCATTCTCTTGACTTTTGGGACTCATGGAGGATCATATATGCATAAGATTATGAAATTTGAAGGATCCCTTGAAATATTTGATCAATTGTTGAAGAAACGTTTTGAAGAAGTTACACAAGATACCCAGATGAATTAGGGTTTCCAAGGCAAACCAACTCCACACTCTTGATGATTTATTGATCAAAATATCATGTGAAGATCATGGGGACTCATATATGATGCTTAGAGCCATAGTAAACCAATTCTTGATTGGACTCCTGGCATTGAGGGTCTTAAACCCTAGATGTGAGCTTGATAGATCAAAGGTGAGCACATGCCCTACCTACAAAAGAGTTAGATTATACAAAGACATGTTTTTGGTATTTTAGTTAGTAAAAATGATAAGATACAAAGTACGATACAATCAAATGGTGCTTGGTGATCTCTCCCAATGCAAACCCAATGAATGAGGGGTAAGGAGGATGTCAAGATGTGATCCCAATGCCAATGCATATGATGAGATAGCATGATGGATCTTAGGGTCAAAATTGGGGTCTTACAGTTGTCCCTATTTAAGGACATTCTAGCTGAGGAGGTGAAGGTTAAAATCTTCGTATCAACTCAGTAGAATGGGCTTAAATAACAACATATAGAAACAAATTTTGGTCCCTAAGAGACCTAATGATGCATATGATATGAATGTTAAAATAAATCTCTGTGGGGAAAAAATGTTGCCACAAAGGAAAAGAGTCTAAAGAGACTGAAAGTCCACAGGAGTAAAATGTATTCTGCAAGGAAAACTCATTGGGGAGACAGAGACTCTGGGGGGATAAAGGATTATGCGTAGGCTAGGCTACGACTTAAAAACAACTGGGGGACTCGATGGATTCCATGAAAACAAATCAATGGAAAGACTCAATCGGGGAATGAAAGGAACACCTGCAGGGGAAATGGGTAAATCAGAACAAAGTTGAAATACTCGAACCAAATAAGAAACAGCGATTTCACTAAGGAAATGCGCACTCAAACTCTACTGGGGAAGAAAAGATCTTCAACACAAGAGGAGAAGAAATCTATTATCCATTACCGACTACTAGATAAGGAGATAACAAAAATCTGACAGGGAGGACATCCGTTATCGGTTAGGGTAAACATATGAAGGATAACTCGCTGAAGGCAAATAGAAGATGTATTTGTTACCAGCTACTAGGTAAGAATAAACTGTTGGGAAAAGCCAAAATAGGATTTACTACTACCGGTTACTGGGCAGAAGACCAAATAGAGAGAATATTCGTCACTGGTTAAAGTGAACATATCAAAGATAGACTTGAAGGAAAGAAAATCTGTCATTGATTAGGATGAACATATCAAGGACAGACTTGTCTGGGGATTCTAAGGAGGATATCTATCACCGGTTAAGATGAACATATCAAGGATAAACTTCCTGAAAAAGTAGGAATTATATCTATCGAATGCTGGATAGAATACCAAAAAGAGAATATCTGTCATCAGTTAGGATGAACATATCAAGAATACACTCTATGAAGGGAAAATAGGAATTACATCTATCAGTTACTAGATAGAATATCAACAAAAGAATACCCGTCATCGTTTAGGATGAACATATAAAGGATAGACTTAGAGGGGAAAATAGGAATTACATCTATCAATTATTGGATAAAATACCAACAAGGAAAATATCTGTCACCGGTTAGGATGAACATATCAAGGATAAACTCTGCAAATGGGGGGGGGGAGCAGGATTTACAACTACCGGTTACTGGGTAGAATACCAAAAAGACATAATATCCGTCATCGGTTAGGATGAACATATCAAGGATAGACTCAAAAAAGGGAAGAAAATATATGTCATCGGTTAGGATGAACATATCAAGGATAGACTCAAACAAGGGAAGAAAATATATGTCATCGGTTAGGATGAACATACCAAGGATATACTTCCTGGGAGAAGTGGAAACGAATCCGCTGGGGAAACAAGGTTACCTTTGTCGGGGAATTGGGCAAAAGTGACAAACATGAGAAGAATATTACCAGTTACTGGTTAATAGGCTCTTAGGGGACCAAAAGCATCTATCTAGGTAAGATCTAGAAAGAAAAGGTTAATCAAAAGACTCAACCCAATGTGGATATAACTCAAGGGGAGTGGTTCCATCTGTAATACCCCAAAATTTACCCTTCATTTTTTCTGGAAGCATACGCTTTACACCTCATGCATGCATTCGTTTTTAGGTCATTCAGCATTTGCATTTCATCATGGCAATCGGAATCGGATCCAAGAAGCTTGAACATCATCTAGGACACTTTGTGGGCTCTATTTAGATGATCAGTCAACACAAGGGAAAGACTTGAGTTACTTCCAACAAGGGTCTATTCGTCAGTCAAAATGTTAATCTTGAAGGAGCAAAGGTTTGTTCATGAGCTGTTATGCTCGCTAGGCGAAGCTCACGTGTTTTGAAAAAAAAAACGAAAAAAAACGAAAAAAAAACGAAAAAAAAAATGAAAAATAAATAAATAAATAAATAAAAGAAAAAATCTTGGACTTGGACCTCTCTCATTTGAGCCCACAGGTCCACAAAAATCAGGTTATAAATTCAGAGTTTCAGTGAAACAAAAGAATTCTATTCCTATTACCCTGTCTGGGAAAAGGATAGTGAGAGAAGAACCCTGGGGAAAAAGATAGTGAAAGAAAAGCTAACAGAGTTCAGAGCAAC
The DNA here is from genome assembly GCF_024323335.1 of Lathyrus oleraceus. Lineage (NCBI taxonomy): Eukaryota > Viridiplantae > Streptophyta > Magnoliopsida > Fabales > Fabaceae > Lathyrus > Lathyrus oleraceus. The sequence goes on along the minus strand of NC_066584.1, from coordinate 313,625,712 downwards.
CTCCAGGCAACTCTGAAAAGTTCATTCTGACTCACACACTTTCAGCTCAAGCAAACCCTAACATTGGTTTGCAAATCCAGTCGTGCCATTTGATTTCAACCGATCTCTCCAATCAGGTTTGCCCTTATTCCCATTACCTTTGTGCTTTGAAGTTGAATACTCTGAATGTTTGAGGTATGATGGATGAATTTCATTAGGTTTTTGCCCACGGGTTCATGATTATGTATGAATGTATAAATAATGCCTTGAATGCTTAATCGTTTAATTTCTGAAGTGTATGCCACATGGTTTGAGGTTTCTGAAACCATACTGTTATCCATGAAAAACCATATTGTTTTGCTCTAATCTGACTTACGTTTGTCATAGCATGTTTTCTCCTAATCCTTATCTTGTTTCACTAACCCTTTTGTTGAGTTTTTGTGAAGGCTCACATGACTTCTGCAGGGATAGCTCGCTGGATATTCCACTTTGCTTGTGGGATACCATTTGGGAGATTTATTCTGATTTCCTTGTTGGCACATTTACTTTATACATTTCCTTTCCTCTTTTCAGGTTTACTTCGAGCATTTCCTTTCCTTCCTTTATACATTTCCTTTCCTTCCTTTCCTTCGAGCATTTCATTTCCTTTTCGCACACTGTATTTTTCAGGTTGCGACACCATCCATATAATCAACTAGGAAGGAAACTGAAATAATGATCATCCACGAGGAAAGGAGAAAGGTTAAAGTCTTTCTGCTTAATGGGCTGACACTCTACAGTTGGAGGAGGACAGACAAATCAAATCTGCATGGGGAAAAAGTATACCATTATAGGAGAGGATCAAAAATGAACAATGAATCACAAAGTGCAATAATGAAATTATATGAGTGAATATGTATATGTATATGTATATATGATGATTATGTTGACAAGACAATCGTAAAGGATACAAATGTCACTGGTTTGAATCATCGATACAACCCCTAGCCAATCCTCACATGAGGGAAATAACTGCTGGAGAGAAATAAAACAAACGTCTCAAAGGCTCAATCATGACTGGGTAAAGCACAAGAAGAGGATCTGCTATAAATTCTACGGGGAATTTTAGGTCAATACCATATCAAATGGGAGACAACCCTGTAGGGGAAAAACACAATAGGTGCTCAAAATCAGGAGTAACTCTGATGACTTGTGGAGAAACAAAATTCTGTCGAAGCTGTGCAAACTGTCGAAATAACACGCCTACAACTCAAGGGAGGTCAACAAACTCGGTTCGGGAAACCAACAAAACTCGGTTACGGAAATGCTGTTGGGGATGAAATAGGGATCACGCCCACTACTTGGGAAGAACCAATATTGCTCCGCATTTAGGGCTTACCGCTCTTCAAACCGTTGTTGATATTCCTTTAAATGATATTGATTGCTTAAAGTAACTACTTTTATATATTTAAGAAAACATGATTTTGATTAAAATTTAATTTCAAAAATGATCATAATAAAAATTTAAATCTATTTGGCTGAATTTAAACAAGACTAGAAACACTTGGATAAAAAGCTCAACTTTATTTAATTGAATGGTAGTCTGTAAATGACAAGACTCCATGGATCTTTATTTAATGGAATGGTAATTTACATGGAAATGGACTACATTGAATACAATGATCACTAATCCTTCTACCAACTTTCGATATCCACTGTGCTTTTAGCGTCGGCTAAAGATGATGAATCAGAATTGTCTGATTTGCTCAAGAATATCTTCAAAATTGAAGATCAGCAGGATGCAGTTACTTGCCATAATCCCTAATTTTCAATTCATCAAGATATGAGGTGTGGACTTGAGAAGTTGATCAGTCAATTCATCTAACTATTTTGAAATGCACTGAGACATAACTTTTGATGTGTTTGTCAAATGGATATGACCCCAAGAGAAAATATGTTATTAAGGACCATATGAACAACTTTCATGTTCATCAAAAATTGATTTGAAGCTTGGAAGTTCATCATCCATTCCAAGACATTATAAGTCATTTTGACTAAAACCCTAATTTTGGGTCAACTTCCCAAGAACATAACTCCTTCATTTTTTATGATTTTGAGGTGAGATCAAATGAATTGGAAATATTAAGATGTCTACTTCAAATTTTATGTTGCGTAAAATTTCAAAATCTCAAAAGAAATACATGTGATAATGCAAAACATTATACGTCACTTTGGACCAAATGCATTGAAATGTGAAAAAGTCCAACTTCAAGTGCCCATAACTTCTTCATAAAAAATCCAAATGATGCAAAATTTAAGTCCAAATTGATTTTATTGAAAAGATATACAACTTTCATGTTGAAGGTTTTGTCATTTAGAGCTTGCATCATTGAGACAGAAGGGCTTGAACTTTGGCTAATTTTGAAAATCTCACACATGCATGTTTTGCACCCTTCACTTCAAGTCCAATTTTCATTAATTTCCAAGGCCCAAATGGAGTTTTGATCAACATAACATTTGTTCCTTATGCAATAAGCTTTCCAACCATTACTCATGAGGTTACATTTCAAGTATGGACATGGCATTTTCGAAGACTTGAATGTAATAGTGCATTTTGTGAAAATCATTTCAATTGCCATGCATGAGCTAATACAGTTCAATCTGCACGTCCATTTTACTTGCATCATGCATTGGATTTCATTTCCAGTTGGAATTGGGCTCTCCATGCGCCTGTACAGGCCCATGCATGGAGGCCCTTTCCATTCATGCAAGCTTTGGTTCATGCATTCAGCATTGCTTCTCCTATAAATACAATGCCTTGGCCTCTCATTTTAGCAACCTTAAGGTGCCCCAATTGCTGCTGAACTGAAATCCTAGCCATCACTAAAGGAATTATTTCATTTCTCTTCAAATTTTTCAAATCTGAATTTTGATTTCATTGATCAATCTTCAGATCTCAAAGTTCCTAAACCTTCTCTCCTTGATCCATAGTGCCTACTGTAAGCAAAAGCATCCAAAGATCTTGACTCAAAGCCTTGCAATTCAAAGGTTCACTTCAACTGTTATTTGCTTCGACACAGCTTGTATAGTGATCTATTTTCTTTGTTATTGTGTGATATGAAGTCCTCTACATAGAGGCAACATTGCTCTGCTTTCAATTTTTGAAAATCATGAAGTTCATATGAACACCACAGAATTTCCACTTCTGATTTCTCTCAATCTAGAGATCTAGAATGGTCATATTTTGGTTGTTATTTTAAGTTCTGCAATTTTTGGCTTGGTCGGAGTTTGGCCGGAGAAGACGGTGACGCTGGCCACCGTCTGGTCTCCAGATTAGATCTAGGCCTTCCATTTGTTTTTCCAGATCTAATCCTAAGCGTCCAATCTTATGACTTTACTAAAGGTTTGGTGTATCTCATTGACCTTGGTGTTTGGTAGGCGCGCGCGTGTGGACTCTCTGATTTTCCAACTCAATTAATGAGCTCAGATCCAATGGCTCACGTTTTTTCCTATTTTTCAATTTCTGATTTTAATTTCTTTTATTTCTTTTAATTCCATTTCATTTTAAAAATTCATATCTCTCTCATTATTGGTCCAAAAATTATGGGACCAATTTCATTCTTCTCCTTTTAATTTCTACTTTCTAAAAATGATTTTTAATATTTTTTATTTTATCATTTGATATCTTTTAGTAATTTTCTCTTTTCTGGTTATTTTTTAATTCATTTAAAATAGTTTTTGATATTCAAAAAATACAAAAATATTTTTCTAACCTCTTTGAATGATGATAGATATATGAAAAATATTCTCATTAATTTATTAATTGATTTGAGATTTATTTGAGATTTTAATTCAATTAGGTTATTTTTATGCATTTTTAATTGATTTAAAATAGTTTCTGACTTTTAAAAATGCTGAAATTTTTTGTCAAACTTTGTTTGACCTGGTTGGACTTGTGATAATTCACTTGGACTTTTCAAATTTGATTTGAAGTAAGTTTGAAGTTTGACCTTTCTTTATTATTTTAATTCAAGTTTTATTTCAATATTAAAAAATGCCAAAAATATTTTATTTGTTTCTTGACTTCTAATCTTCATTTTGCTTCTGTTTTCTATTGTTTGACCTTGATCTTCTCTATCTTTGGTCATTTCTTGTTGATTAATACATACCATTTCCATTAATGCACTTTAATTCTTCATCTACTTCTTCTTCTTATTCTTTTTCTTTTTAATCAATGAGTTAAAGATTGGTGGTTAGCATTGATACATGGAGGTTTAATCTTCCTTGATTCAAATCTAATTCATCTTGATCATGGATCAAGTGAATGGATTTGCATTAAGGATAGGTTGCTTCCTAAATCATGCAAAGAACCTAAATCAATACAAGATCATTTCTCATCTTCTTTTTGGCATGGCAAGTTGTTGGAGTTTGATTCACTAATCCAGACCTCTAACTTGTGTTGTTGCCTACATTATTATTGACCGGCCTCAGATAGTTGTGACTTCTACATAAGTCCAATTACGATTGCTTAACATAGCGCTAAATTTGCCTTATGGCACACTAACTATTAACACTAACCATTAACCATTAACATTTACTTCTTGCACTTTACATTTATGCAATTTACTATTCTTGTACATATTATTCATTTGTTTTGCTCTTTGCTCACTTGAGCACATGTTTATGTTAATGCAATTTGCCTTTTGCTCACTTGAGCACATAATTGTGTATATATTATTGTGCTTGTGTTTTGCTTTGATTATTGTGAACCAAATGCAAAGAAATGGACAAATGGACTTAGTTTCTAGGACTTTCCCTATGCAAATTTGGAGTAAAAGGACCTTAATGTTGAAGATGGAATAGAAGGACCAAACCTCTAAACTTGTTCTTGTCCATTCTTGATTTACTTCATAGAACTTTTTGATGTGTGTGCTCTTGTGCTAAGGGATCCTATGTGAGCTCAAATTGAAGAACCATTGCCATGTTCATCCAAAGTGAAAGATACAAGAAACATTGGGGATCTTCTAAGAGCTTGTTTGATTTTGTTGATTGCTTGAGCTTACAATTATTTTGCTTGCATATTCCAAAGGATGGGAGCTACTTAGATCATCAATATGATCTCAAGAGAGGAACTTCATTTGTGGCTTGTTTATTATCCCTCATCTCTTGTATGATTAGGACTTTAGCCATTCTTCTTCTTCCCTCCACTCTAACCCATGCCAAAACTTTTGTGCAAACATTTAACACTTCTTTTCAAACATTAGAAACCTAAGCCTTAGGCTTTTGATTTTCAAACTTTCTTTTCATAATACTTATTTTAAATTGAATCTTTAAACCAACTTTGACCATATTTTGTAAATACTTTTCATTGGTAAACATAACTCATTCAAATACTTTTGTGGTTTCAATGGTCACTTTCTTAATCAAAACTTTTTTTATAACCCTTAGCTATTAGGTTTGAGTTATCCTTGAGGTAGATATAATACTCACTTATATCCTTAGTGATGGACAATGAGTCTTCCATGCTTGTTATAGGGTTAACCCCTCACTAGCATGTTGAAGCTATCCTCACATGGTGGATTTGTGGTTTTAGGTTGAGTTTTCTCCCTTAGATAACAAAAGACCTTAAGGCTTTTGGACCAATCAATTCACCAACTCATTTTTGAGATTTTTACCCCAAACTACGAGGTTTTGATCCTAATCTTTTTTAAGATGGTACGTAGGCAATGGGTTTATCCATCCAAACACAAAAATGTAAATAATTTGTATATTCTCTTCTCGTCTCTTCAATCATGTTTGCACAAACAAATTTTCACAAAATACCAACCTTACAACAAGTGTGAAAAGGGCTCCCTAGGAGTACCTAGGATGTTTTGGGTGCTTAAAACCTTCCCATTGCATAACCAACCCCCTTACCCCGATCTCTGACATTTTTACTAGTTTTTGATTCGATAAAACTTTTAGGTTTTTGTTCGCTTTCTAACCATTCCTTTGGATAAATAGAAGTGCGGTGGCGACTCGACTTGTATGGTTTACCTTAGATTTAGTCAATATCTCTAATGGTAATGAATACCCCGCTACATCACCCAAGTGACGAGATTGAAGAATCTGGATCATACCCTCATCCATCAACCTCTAGATGTCTCTCTTCACAACCACACAACCTCGGGGGTTAACACTGCAGATTTCACAACCATCATGGTCATGCTCACAATCACTCACCATACAGATATCCTTGTGCATCATCATCAAGGACCTTCTAATGAAACGGACATCATACACTTTGAACTCCCCAGGACATCCATCTACCATATTGACAGAAGGGTTACCATGAGCAGGTAGTGGGTTTGCTTTGACATTCGGCACACGGTCCTCAAAGGACACCATCCCACTTTTGACCAACTTATGAACTTCGTACTTCAGGGGGCAACAGTTCTCAATCTCATGGCCAGGAGCCCCTTGGTGAAAGGCACAGTAAATCTCTAGCTTGTACCACCATGGAAGTGGTTCTGGAATCTATAGAGGATTTCTTGGTTGCAAAAGGTTCTTGAGAACCAATGATGGATACAATTCAACATAAGACATAGGAATCGGGTTAAAAGAGACCTTATTCCTCTCAAAGTTCTGATGTTGTTGATGATTGTTGGTATTGTTGTTGTGGTAGTTGTTTGTTCTTTATGGTGGCTATTGTTGACGTTGTTGTTGAACGGTTATTGATTGATTGTTGGAGAATACTGGAATAATAGATGATACTTGATGATGGTGTTGACGGGGTTGTGGACTCCTTCTAACATGAGGCTTCCTCAGCCTCCCAACGGATACTACATTAGTCTCGTCCTCTATTTTTTTGGCAAACTGTAACGGTAAATTCATGATCCTCAAGCTATGGATAAGCTAGACGTCAATAAAACCAGAGTCTCCACCGCGCTTTTATTGTTTCCAAGGGAAAAGGGAAAATTACGAACAAAAGCCAAAGATAAGAAGTTTTCAAATCAAAACTAATAAAATGCCAAAGATTACAGGTAAGGGGGTTGGTTACACAAAGGGAAGGTGTTAGCACCCAAAGTGTCCTAGGTACTCCTAGGGAGCCCTTTTTTGTGTGCATATGTACTTTTGTATAAAATGATGTTTGCAATAAATAGAGTGGAGGGATGAGAAAAGAATTCATTAATTATATTCTTGTGTTTGACAAGACCTTCGGACTTGTGCCTACGTACCAACATAAAAATGAGGGATCAAAACCTCGTAGTTCGTGGTAACAATTTCAAAGTGAATGCATTGCTTTTAACAAAATTTTAAGTTTAACAAAGACACCAAAGGCCTAAAAAGGTTTGAATGAGTGTTAGTTCTTTTTGTCTTTTGAAATTTTAAGACAAGTATAATTAAGTTCATTTAAAAGTTTGATTAAGAAAAGATTTTTAAAAATGCAATGGCATAAGACCAAAGTTTCTAATTTGCAATATGGTCTAAGTTTAGAAAATACAAGCAAAGAAGATTTTAAAAGGAGGGAGAGATTTGAAATTAAAGAAGTGGGGAAGAGATGAATAGACTAATCCTAAGCAAAAATTAAAAGTTAAGAGTTGAAAAGATCTGATCAATGGGCTGCAATCCAATAGACAAGAATGTCATATAAAAACCCAAATTTCCCTTGGACTTTAGAATCAAGCAATATCAATACATAAATAGCAAGATGGAGAGCAAGGCATCAAATTAAGGTAGCCACATCCAAGCTTAGCAACTCCATGATCTTCTTCATAATCTCCCATGTACCAGATGAACTCAAAGATAGGCCTTAGGCACGGGTTCAAAATAACAGCTTCAATAAAACCATGTAGCAGATGAGCTCAAAATGGGATCACAATACTTGCTTCAGATGAAGTTTCAAATCACAAGCACTTGGTTTCATGAAAGTTGGCATTGGCCAAGTCCTTTTGCATAGGGAGTGTTACCTAATTCTAAGTCCAATGTCTCAGAGCAATTCCAGCAGTCCACAAAATGTATTTTAGGATTTTTGTTGTTATTATGTATATTAAGGTCAAAAGATCACAAACACAAACAAGTATATACAAACACAATATAATCACAAGATAAGGCTCAAATGAGAAAAGTAAAAATGATTTTTAATGTAAACAAGTTAAATGGTATGAATAATGGCAAATGGATAAAGACTTAAAAGTTAAAGTGCATAAAAGTAAATGACTTGAAATTAAAATTTAGTTGTTAGTTGATTAGAAGTTAGTATTGCTTTTGCTTTTGTTTAAGTCATTCTTTGGGGAATACTCAACCCACTATTCACAAGCATGGATCCTTGAACCAACACATCTTCCAATGGAAGGAAAAAAGGACAAGTTTCCATACAATACCATGAAAAAGGGGAGACTTACAATCTCACTTACTATAATGCTATGCCTTTTTGTATCAATAATTTAGCGCTATGTTAAGCAATCGTAATTGGACGTACGTAGAAGTCACAACTATTTGAGGATGGGCAATAGAAATTTTAATGTTAATGCATGTTAGAGATATGGTATTATGAACCATACTCTTAAAACATACCACACTTAAAAAAATATGCAAAAAGGGGTGGACCTAATCTCATCCATACTTATGTTGATTTGCAATCAACTAGCCTTAGGATATAGAGATATCATAGGTCCATGAAATGAATGAGAAGAGAATGAGATTGAGATGAAGAGGGAGGGGAAATTGAATCAACACAAATTGGTCAAAGGAGGACTTTTATCAAATTAAAATCATTCATTCATTTTGGGAGATGAAATGTACATTTCATCAATCCCCTAAATCAAATGATTTTAACTCAACAAAGTCAAATCAACCTTGACCAAGGCCCAACAACATAAGTCAAACTCAACAAGTCAATATCAAAAGCTTAAAACAATTTATTTTGCAATTAAACAATAAAAATGAATTAAATAATGCATTAAATTAAATTATGGTTGGTCAAAATCCTAAAATCTCATCAAAACACCAAATAAATGGCCATGAGATCTATCATAAGTCAAACAAGGTCAAAGGACCTTGGAGAAAAAATTTCATTAATTTTGGAAACTTAAAACTATTTTTAAACAATGAAAAATATTCACAAAAACAATTAAATCATGAAAAATATTAATAATGATCCAAAAAATAATTTTGATTCAGAAAATGAAAGAGGAATTTATTTAAAATTCTTTGGTGAAACTCTCATATTTTTTGGATCAATATTAAAATTAATATGAATTAATGAAAATAAATCAAATAAAATGAAAATCAGAAAATAGGAAAAAACGTGGACCACTTGATCTCCCTCATTAATTGAGGTGGCATATCAAGTGGCTGCTAGTGCGCGTTCCATTGTGGACTCAAGTCAAAGCGATGTGTGGATGGTATGCAAAACCAAGGCACACGATTAAAACGTTTGAAAGGGATCATGTGGTTCAGATGAATGCCAGCATACCACCGGAGTCAAAGCTCCGGTCTCCTTCTCCGGTGAGCTTCACCGGACTGGTTCACTCACAACCATCACCAAAATTAAAAAGACGGACATGAGTTTAAAGTAAAAATGCTCAGGAGCTCGAATCTCGCCTCAATTTCTCTTAACTCCAAGTATATTGAAAGATACAGGGAGTTGAATTTTGAGGTGCATGATCTGAGTTGCTTCGATTTGACCTCAAAGAAACTCAATGTTGTTACCTATATTGGTAGGACTTCAAACAACCAAAGATCATGAAGAATTATGGAGAATTGAGTTAGAATCGAAGAGATGAAAATTTCTAGAAAATACCTTCAATGCAGGTCTGTATCCAATCGATCTTGCTCTTTCTTGCTATTGATCTTGCTCATGACACTTGATGGAGTGGAATTGGATGAACAAAAGGTACAAGACTCTTGGAGTTTTGAATCTCAAAATAGTGGAGATTCAAACTCAATTTCCAATGGAAATTCTCAAAATTATCCTTTGAATGAGAGGGTTTGAAGGTTGGGATTCAAAGCTGGCGCGCAGGGTCCTCAATTCTGATGGCAATGGGCTCTATTTATATCCATATGGATTGATATTTGCACACTTGAAATGAAGATCCAAAAATAGCAATGTACATGGCATGGGGGCATGGGCGTGTGATATGCCCATGTAATCACTCCTTCTGGTCCATAATTGAGTACAAACATTGTTGAAGTCATGTTGGAAAGCTATTCATTTGTGTATGGAAGGTTCAAGTTGAATTATGCCAAATGATGATCCAATGTCCATGCCATGCGCAGGTCATCCATATCTTGTCCAAAAGGGATAAAATTAGACTTTTTGGTAAGGTTAGATCAAGTGGAACAACTTTCATGTTGGAAATTTTTCCATTTGAAGCTTGGATCATGATGAACTTTGAGGTGGAAGTTGGGAAAATCAAACATACCAAAAATATTTCTAAGTGTCAAGCCATATGTTCACTTATTCCACCTTGGCTAACTTTTTATGTGAGCTTCAAATGAGAAATGTTCCTTCATAAAAGTTGTATCTATCTCAAATTCCTTCAAAATGGTCACAAGTTAGACCTCATTTGGATTTAATATGAAGGAGTTATGCATTTTTGAAGTTGAGGAAAATGACTTGTTCAATGGCATTGGTCCAAAATGACCTATAATGTTTCCTCATATCACATGCACATAAAAGTTTAATTATCTCTTCCTCCAAATGTCAAAGTTGAAGTATACATCTTTTATTTGATTTTTCAACTTGGAAATCTTTCATCTCATAAAAAATGAGCAAGTTATGGCCTTAGGAAGTTGACCTCCAAATTAGGGTTTAGACAAAATGACCTATAATGTTTCACCATAAAAAATGTATTTCTAAGCAAAAATAGCTCTAGACCTCAACATGAAAGTTGTTTGGAATGTCATCTAAAGTAACTTTTATCTTGGAATCATTTTCATATGACAAAAAGTGTAGGATATAGGGTCTATGGACCCCAGTTTGGATCAGATGAATTCCTCTGGTCAACCACCATCAACCAACTTTCTATCTTGCAATTCTCTTGAATTTTGGGACTCATGGAGGATCATATATGCATAAGATGATGAAATTTGAAGTATCCCTTGAAATATTTAATCAATTATGGAAGAAAATTATTGAAGAAGTTACACAAGATACCTAGATGAATTAGGGTTTCCAAGGCAAACTAACTCCAAACTCTTGAAGGTTTCTTGATCGAAATAACATGTGAAGATCATGGGAATTCATATATGATGCTTAGAGCCATAGTAAACCAGTTATTAATTGAGCTCCTTGCAATGAGGGTCTTAAACCGTAGTTGTGAGCTTGATAGATCAAAGGTGAGCACATGCCCTACCTACAAAAGAGTTAGTGTATAAAAAGACCTATTTTTGGTATTTTGGTTAGTAAAAATGATCAAATACAAAGTATGATACAATCAAATGATGTTTGGTGATCTCTCCCAATACAAACTCAATGAATGAGGGGTAAAGAGGATGCGAAGATGTGATCCCAATGCCAATGCATATGATGAGATAGCATGAGGGATCTTAGGGTCAAAAATTATGGTCTTACACAAACTTACTGCCATACTTCTTGCTAGACGAAACCTCCTCTTTAGACAACCGTCTCTATCGGACACCTTCTTCTAACCTCATCCCCATGTTTACCATTTCGGTAAAGTCACTGGGGGCACTAGCAAGCATGCACTCATAGTAAAATGAGCTCAGGGTCTTGAGAAAAATCTTGGTCATCTCCTTTTCTTCCAAAGGAGGGGTAATCTGAGCGGAAAGCTCTCTCCATCGCTGAGCGTACTCTTTGAATGTCTCCTTATCCTTTTGAGATAATGACCTCAATTGGTCCCTATCCGACGCTATATCCACGTTATATTTGTACTGCTTCACGAAAGCCTCACCCAAATAATTGAACATGCAGACACTCGCACTATTCAAACCCATGTACCACCTCAAAGCAACAACAATCAGACTGTCTTGAAAATAATGAATCAGTAACTGATCATTATCAGTTTGTGTCGACATCTTCCTAGCATACATGACAAGATGACTGAGTGGATAGGTATTTCCCTTATACTTTTCAAAGTCGGGGTCTTTGAACTTCTTCGGGATCTTAACATTGGGAACCAAGCAAAGTTCCGCAGCACTCTTACCGAACAAATCTTTTCCCCTCAAGGTCTTCAACTCCTATTACAGCTCAAGGAATTGGCCTTTCATTTCATCCATCTTCTCATAAACATCCAAACCCTCAAACGGCTCGGAATGATAGATGGTGTCCTCAACACGAGGCAGAGTGTGAACAATCGATGGTGGAACAGACATGACCGGGCTAGATGCCGGCATGGAAGCAATAGTAGGCGCAAAACCCTAAGGCACAAAGTTGGGCGGTATTCCCCACGGGAATCCGATAGGCATGGCAGGAGCGAAATGAGTGGCAGGAACGGTTAAAGAGACAACTTCTAAAATAACCGTCCTCGGAGGAGGAGGAGTTGCAGGCGTTGGAGAAGATTGACTTTGAGCAGCTAGGACCGACTCCATCATGGTAGTCAGATGGGCGATCTCGTCCTTCGGGTCTTTGTTCTCTTGCTCTAGATGTTCCATGATACATGGATGATTATCGCGGATATTGTATCGATGAGTTAGCTTGGCTGAAGCACAAAAGAAATACCAATAAGACATCTGGCGAAAGAGAAACCTGTTATGCAAATGATGCATGAAATGCAATGCTTGTTTATTTTTATTTTCAAGGAACATACTGTTTTATTTGCAAATATATAATAACAATTGCATAATTTGATTGATCATAAAATATCTTTTATTTATATAATTGGAAGGATTACACTGAGTATAATTTCAGAAACCAAAATACAAAATACAAGGGAAAAGGAGACTAATCATCCTAAGGATCCCTAACAACAATGTCAGAAGATCAGACCGCAGGCGCGTACTTCCTTCGGATGCGTCGAATCTCGGACTCAAAAGAAGTCTTCATCTGAGTCTTCTCGAGGACAAGCTGATGAACAATCTTCTTCCAAGCAACGGAAGGCTAAGGCATACTAGAGGAAGATGAAACCTTTGGCTCTCTCTATCTCTTCACTACTCGGTGTTCAAGAAGCTCCATAAGTGCATCTTTGTCCTTAGACTCAAGCTGCAACTCCTCATGCTTTCAGCTCAAAGCATGGAAAAAGCTCTTCCCACATATCCTTCTCTTGCTTCATCTTGGCGAGTGCGTCTACCAACTCCTCTACATCTTGGTTAGGGAAAGTTAATGGATCAACCACAACCATAAATATAGGTCTCTCACAAGCATAATGCATCTTCAATTCCAAAGCTCTCTTCTTCGCCCAAAGAGTGTAAGCTTCCAAAGCTACAAAGTTGCGCAGACCAAGCTCAAATCTTCCTTTCCTATGCACATTATGCCAAGCATGCACAATCTTATGCTTCAAATGTTGGGGATCTTTACCCTCTTGATAGAAAAGACCTTCTAACAAAGTGTTATTAGGTTTGTCTCTCAAGGGGAACCCAAGTTCACGACGAGCCAAAACAGGGTTGTAGTTAATTCCTCCTTGTGTACCAATGAGGGGCACATTAGAGAATTCAACACAACAATCAATAATCTCCAAGCTACTCAATAAAGTATCATACCAAACTATATCATCATTAGTGAGAGACATAAGTCTCTGAGACCACCTTAGACATTGTTTGTTCTCCACAAAAGTAGGTGTCTGAGGCAAGTGTGAAATAAACCACTTGTACAGAAGAGGAACACAACAGACAATAGTTCCACTACCTTTAGAATTCCTTAGATGAAAAGAGAAATACATATCTCCTAATAGAGTAGGCATAGGATTCCCAATCAATAAGATTCTAATGGCGTTAACATCAACAAAATCGTCAATGTTAGGGAACAAGGCCAAACCATAGATGAGCAACACAAAGATGACTTCAAAAGCATCCACACTACCGGTTTGAGCAAAGGCAGTAGCTTTCTTGATGAGGAACTTAGAAGTTAATCCAAACAATCCTCCTTTCTTCATCCAATGAGCCTCAATCTCAGACTTCTTCAGATGAAGAGCTTCAACTATAATATGAGATATGGGAATCTCCTCCAATCCACTAAAAGGCACTTTTCTAGAAACAGGTATTCCCAAGAGATGGGCATACTCCTCTAACGTAGGCACAAGCTGATAATCGGGAAAAGTGAAGCAACGATAGAGAGGATCATAGCACTGGACCAACACTCTCAAAAGTCCTTCAACCACATCAGTAGACAAAATAGATAGAAGCTTCCAATGGCGTTGTTTGAACAGTCTCCGCACTACATCCTATGGTCCAAGGGATCTAATACAAAAGATGATGGCTTCCTTAACTCTTTCAAATCTGGACATATGAAACTGTACTTCTTAGTGTTCCTTCGTCCATAATCCATGGTCTGAAAATATTTGCAAATAAAACCTCAGTTCCTTGAAGTCATTTTTTTTGTGATGAATGTTATGATGCGCATGAATGCATGAATGCAACAATCACAAATAGGGATCACACACGAGGCTAACAAACAAAGGTCAATGGATGAATCAAGTCATTGTCAAGATCAATCATCCATTTTGGTGGATAATGGTTTTCACCTTATCAACACCCAAGTTCCATTGATATTGACAAGACTTGATTGGATCACCCAAGAATCAAGGGTTTGTTGTGAGTCACGAGCATGGAGTCTGGGTAAGAACCATCCTAAAGGAGTGTACTAAGGATAAAAACATGTAGATCATGTTCTAAAAAGTTCTCAGAGTCTTAATTCCATCTATCGGATATTACAGGTTAGGATGACTAACTCATCAACCCATAGTATTCTCAAGAGAAACTCGTCTGAGTGTAGTATCGTGTAACAACTGTTATCAAGTCTATACCTGAACAGTCTCCTCACTACATCCTAAATAGGTTATTGGGTTAAATGTTCTACGGTCCTCAGCTTCTCGGATCCCAAATCAGAGAGAGTAATGCCTAACCACAAATGACTTGTGTGACATTCATAACTCCAAAAGTGTGTCCACTAAGTAGATGGGTATCAAGCCAACTTGTTAAGGACTACTCCACACAAGTCTAACATGACTATACCATCCTCCTATCTTAATTTCACTCAAGTTCGGGTTAGAACGTATCTCACCACTCAGAGATCACCAAGAACAACAAGCAGATTATATCATACAAACAAATATACATACATCAAATATACAATTATATGCACACAAAAAAGTAGGCTAAACCCATTGGAGACTACTCCCCAGCAAAGTCACCACTTAATTTTTGTAACGGTAAATTCATGACCATCAAGCTATGGATAAGCTAGACGTCAATTAAACTAGAGTCGCCACCGCGCTTTTATTGTTTCCAAGGGAAAGGGGGAAAGTATGAACAAAACCCAAAGATAAGAAGTTTTTAAATCAAAAATAATAAAATTCCAGAGATTACAGGTAAGAGGGTTGGTTACACACAGGGAAGGTGTTAGCACCCAAAGTGTCCTAGGTACTCCTAGGGAGCCCTTTTTTGTATGCATATGTGTTTTTGTAAAAAAATGATGTTTGCAATAAATAGAGTGGAGGGATGAGAAAAAAATTCATTAATTATATTTTTGTGTTTGACAAGACCTTCGAACTTGTGCCTACGTACCAACATAAAATGAGGGATCAAAACCTCGTAGTTCGTGGTATCAATTTTAAAGTGAGTGTATTGCTTTTAACAAAAATTTAAGTTTAACAAAGGCAAAAAAGGCCTAAAAGGTTTGAATGAGTGTTATTTCTTTTTTTCTTTTGAAATTTTAAGTCAAGTATGGTTAAGTTCATTTACAAGTTTGATTAAGAAAAGAGTTTTGAAAATGCAATGGCATAAGGCCAAAGTCTCTAATTTGCAATATGGTCTAAGTTTAGAAGTAACAAACACAAGCAAAGAAGATTTTGAAAGGAAGGAGAGATTTTAAATTAAAGGAGTGCGGAAGAGATAAAGAGACTAACCCTAAGCAAAAATTAAAAGTTAAGAGTTGAAAAGATCTGACTAATGGGATGCAATCCAATAGACAAGAATGTCATATAGAAACCCAAATTTCCCTTGGACTTTAGAATCAAGCAATATCGATACACAAATAGAAAGATGAAGAGCAAGGCATCAAATAAAGATAGCCACATCCAAGCTTAGCAACTCCATGATCTTCTTCATAATCTCCCATGTACCAGATGAAATCAGAGATAGGCTTTAGGTACAAGTTCAAAGTAACAGCTTCAATAAGACCATGTAGCAGATGAACTCAAATGGATCTTCAATACTTGCTTCAGATGAAATTTCAATTCACAAGCACTTGGTTTCATAAAAGTTGGCATTGGCCAAGTCCTTTTTGCATAGGGAGTGTTGCCTAATTCTAAGTCCAATGTCTCAGATCAAAACCAACAGTCCACACAAATGTTTTTTAGGGTTTTTGATGTTATTATGTACATTAAGGTCAAAAGACCACAAACACAAACAACCATATGCAATTCACAATATAATCACAAAGTATGGATCAAATGAGCAACGTGAAAATGGCATTAAAGTAAACAAGTTAAATGGTATGAATAATGGTAAATGAATAAAGACTTAAAATTAAAGTGCATAAAAGTAAATGGCTTGAAATTAAATGTTAGTTGTTAGTTGATTAGAAGTTAGTATTGCTTTTGCTTTTGTTTTGTTTAAGTCATTCTTTGGAGAACACTCAACCCACTATTCACAAGCATGGATCCTTGAACCAAGACATCTTCCAAAGAAATGAAAAAAGGCCAATTTTCCACACAATACCATGAAAGAGAGGAGACTTACAATCTCACTTACTAGAATGTTATGCCTTTTATGTCAAAAAAATAGCGTTATGTTAAGCAATCGTAATTGGACTTATGTAGAAGTCACAACTATTTGAGGTCGGGCAATAGAAATTTTAGTGTTAATGCATGTTAGAGATATGATTTTATGAACCATACTCCTAAAACATACCACACTTAAAAAATGCAAAAAAAGGTGGACCTAATCTCATCCATACTTAGGTTGATTTTCCAATTAACTAGCCTTAGGATATAGAGATATAATAGGTCCATGAAATGAATGAGAAGAGAATGGGATTGAGATGAAGAGGGAGGGGAAATGGAATCAACACAAATTGGTCAAAGGAGGACTTTTATCAAATTAAAATCATTCATTCATTTTGGGAGATGAAATGTATATTTCATCAATCCCCTAAATCCAATGATTTTAACTTAACAAAGTCAAATCAACCTTGACCAAGGCCCAACAACACAAGTCAAACTCAACAAGTCAATATCAAAAGCTCAACACAATTTATTTGCATATTAAACAATTAAAATCAATTAAAAATGCATTTAATTAAATTATTGTTGGTCAAAATTCTAAAACCTCATCAAAACACCAAATAAATGGCCATGAGATTTATCATAGGTCAAACAAGGTCAAAGGACATTGGAGAAAAAATTTCATTAATTTTGGAAACTTAAAACTATTTTTAAACAATTAAAAATATTCACAAAAACAATTAAATCATGAAAAATATTAATAATGATCCAAAAAATAATTTTAATTCAGAAAATGAAAGAGGAATCTATTTAAAAGTATTTGGTGAAACTCTCATATTTTTTGGATCAATATTAAAATTAATATGAATTAATGAAAATAAACCAAATAAAATGAAAATCAGAACATAGCAAAAAACAAGGACCACTTGATCTCCCTCATTAATTGAGGTAGCAGATCAAGTGGTCTTCAACGCGCGTTCCACAATGGACACAAGTCAATACGCTACAGGGATGGTATTGTAAGAACAAAATTAGTTCTACAATAGAATTCCAGGATTTTGATGATAACAAAGGATGAAACCAAAAATGGCTCCCTAACGAAATTTTTCTAAGTGTGCAGGACTCTAAACAGCAACAAAGGACTCTGATCATTTTATTAGATACAAACCTTGATCAGATACAAAGTACTAGAAGATCAGACGCATCTGAGGAAGAAGTGCGCCCAAGAAGTTCTGAATCTGAGCAAAGCAAGACGAAAAAAGAACCAGAAGCTCTAAACATCCACTGGTCCTAGTTCTGATGATCTAGAAGACTAGAACTCTGAGAAGCTCTGATGTAACTTCAACATAATCCCCTTCTGACGCACGACTCCGAGATAACAAAGACTCTGATGAAGATTCACCAAATCCAGAAAGAGCAACGGAAATAAATTCTTAATATGGAAATGAAGTATTTTAAGAAAGAAGTTATTCAGGGAGACAAATTGGTTATGGCAAGAAACACAGAAGTAATGACATTGAATGCTCATCAAAGACCAACATTCTGTCATCACTCCAATGGTCCTTCTCTCTACTATATAAAGGACAACCTACCTCATTGAGAGATACACAACAACACACAGAAAAATCATTCACATTCTCTCTCAGTTTTTCACGAGCTACTGCTCATACGTGAAAACTCTTGCTTAAATATTCTATTGTAATACTTGCTTACTCTTAGAAGCACTTTTTATTATAAATTTATTTTGCTAAATTTCTTTTGTTCCTCAAGTGACTCTGCGTAGTCTGTATACTTGAGAGGACTAAGAGATCATTCTCTTAGACGTTTGGTTGTATTAATCTTTCAAGATTAGTGGATTAAGTCCTTTTTGAAGGCGAAATCACCCTGGCCGAGTGGACTGGAGTAGCTTTATTTTATAAGCAAACCAGTATAAAGTTCTGTGTGTTCTTACTTTTGAAAAAGCTTTTAATTTTTAAAACAATTTAAACCCCCATTTTCTTGTTTTTCTCACCTTCAGTTGGTATCAGAGCTTCGGCTTTGTTATTGATTTTCTAATCAAACACTTAACAGTGTAGAGAGATCCAGAACGAGAAAAACTATGGCCAACACCAATGAAAGAGATAGTTACAACGCTAAGCCTCCAGTCTTTGATGGAGAGAAATTCGACTACTGGAAAAATAGAATTGAAAGTTTCTTTTTGGGCTACGACGCTGATCTCTGGGACATTGTCACAGTTGGATACATACCTCCTGTAACAGATGCTGGAGTTGCTATTCCCAGAAGCAAAATGACAGATGATCAGAAGCGCGAATTCAAGAATCATCACAAAGCCAGAACGATACTTCTCAATGCCATATCCTACAATGAGTATGAAAAAATCACCAACAGGGAAACAGCTAAAGAAATACTCGACTCCCTAAGGATGACTCATGAAGGAAACTCTCAGGTCAAAGAAAGAAAGGCTCTGGCTCTAACCCAGAAATATGAAGCCTTCAAAATGGAGGATGATGAAGCTGTAGAGGTAATGTTTTCTAGATTTCAAACTCTAATTGCAGGTCTCAAGGTGCTAGATAAAGGATACACAACTGCGGACCATGTCAAAAAGATAGTCAGAAGCTTTCCAAAGAAGTGGAGACCCATGGTCACAGCCTTAAAGCTATCAAAGGATCTGAGCAACATCAGCCTTGAAGAACTTGTCAGTTCACTCAGAAGTCATGAGATAGAACTGGAGGAAGATGAGCCTCAGAAGAAGATCAAGTCTGTAGCACTAAAGTCCAGATCTGAAAGGCGCAAGTCTGACAGAAACAAAGCCTTCCAGGCCGAAGAAGAAGACGTTGATGACTCTGAAAAGGAAGATTCTGATGATGAGGAAGAATTATCCCTTATGACTAGAAGAGTAAAACAACTTTGGAGAAAAAGGAATAATAACTTCAGGAAACCAAGATCCAAAGGAGATCAATCAGAATCAACCTCAAAAGGTAAATCTAACAAAGATGTTACGTGTTATGAATGTAAGGAAACAGGTCACTACAGAAATGAATGTCCCAAGTTGAATAAAGACAGTTCCAGAAAAGAGAACTTCAAGAAAATTCCTTTAGAACCAAAAAGGGACTAATGGCTACCTGGGACGATAGTGAATCTGACTCATCAGAATCAGACTCTGATGAACAGGCAAATGTGGCACTCATGGCTACCACATCCAAGAATACTTCAGATGAAGAATCTGAATCTGAAGAGGTATTTTCTGAACTTTATCGATCTGACCTAGAATCATGCCTATCTGAAACTCTAAACTCATATCAGAAACTCAAACGAAAATTTAAAGTTATAAAAGGTGTGCTTGAAGAAACACTAGAAGAATGTGGCAAACTTGAGATAACAATTTTAGAACTTAAAGATGAAAATAGAACCTTGATATTAGAAAGAGATTCAACAAAGAAAAATTGTTCAAAACTTGAAGAAGCGTTATCTCAAGCTCCACAAACTTCAAACACAATAATTTATGAATATGAAAAATCTTTTAAAAAGTTTCTGAAAAATGGGATAGATAGGAGCAGAATGGCATCCATGATTTATGGGGTCAGTCAGAACAATAGAAGAGGAATT
The DNA here is from genome assembly GCF_024323335.1 of Lathyrus oleraceus. Taxonomy (NCBI): domain Eukaryota; kingdom Viridiplantae; phylum Streptophyta; class Magnoliopsida; order Fabales; family Fabaceae; genus Lathyrus; species Lathyrus oleraceus. Next base: position 313,605,325 of record NC_066584.1, on the reverse strand, counting down.
GGGTATGATCCTAGTGAAGATAAAACTTCTACTAATGACCAACATAAATCTCCATTTTCCTATCACTATACACATACACAAGCACAACGATTTAATAATGCTAGAAAACCCAAAGTGTTAAGAAACTCTGGGAAAACTAATCACAAAGGACCCAAAAGATTCTGGGTACCAAAGGATAAGATTGTTTATGTTGCAGATATCTTATGCAGCAGAGTTAAAACACCAGTCATTGTACCTGGACTCTGGATGCTCGCGACACATGACGGGAAGAAATTATATGTTCCAAAACCTGGAACTTAAAGACGCTGGATTCGTAGGTTTCGGAGGAGATCAGAAAGGAAGGATCAGAGGCTCCGGAACTATTGGTAATGGTACTCTTCCCTATATATCTGATGTTTTATATGTAGAAGGATTAATGCATAATCTGTTATCAATAAGTCAATTAAGTGATAACGGGTATGATGTAATCTTCAATTAAAAAACATGTAAAGCCATAAATCACAACAATGGATCTGTCCTATTCACTGGCAAGAGGAAAAACAATATTTATAAAATAAATCTTTCGGATTTAAAAGAACAAAATGTAAAATGTTTGATGTCTGTTCACAAAGAGCAATGGGTATGGCATAGACGCTTGGGCCACATTAGCATGAGAAAGTTATCTCAGCTAAATAAACTCGAGTTAGTCAGAGGTCTACCTAAACTGAAGTTTTCTTCATATGCTTTATGTGAAGCATGTCAGAAAGGAAAATTTTCAAAATCATATTTTAAAAAGAAAAACATTGTTTCTACCTCTAAGCCTCTGGAACTTCTTCACATTGATTTATTTGGTCCTTTGAAAACAGCATCAGTCAATGGAAAGAAATATGGACTAGTCATTGTTGATGATTTTAGTCGCTGGACATGGGTAAAATTCTTAAAGCACAAGAGTGAGTCTCACTCTGTATTCACTAGCTTCTGTTCCAAAGTGCAAAACGAATTTGACTCTAAAATCATCAGAGTCAGAAGTGATCATGGTGGGAAATTTGAAAATAAATTTTTTGAGGAATTATTTGACTCTAATGGAATATCCCATGATTTCTCCTGCCCTAGAACTCCACAACAAAATGGAGTTGTAGAAAGGAATAATAGGACACTCCAAGAGATGGCCAGAACCATGATCAATAAAACAAATGTGGCTAAGCACTTTTGGGCTGAAGTTGTAAATACAGCGTGTTATATTCAGAATAGAATCTCCATAAGACCTATTCTGGAGAAGACTCCCTATGAACTGTGTAAAGGAAGAAAACCCAACATTTCTTATTTTCATCCTTTTGGATGTTCCTGTTTTATTCTAAATACTAAAGAACATTTGAACAAGTTTGATTCCAAAGCCCAAAAAGGTATTATGTTAGGATACTCAGAACGCTCTAAAGGCTACAGAGTATACAATACAGAAACCAAAATTGTGGAAGAATCAATTCATGTCAGATTTGATGATAAGCTTGACCTTAAAAAGTCAAAGCTAGTTGAGAAACTTGCAAATCTGGAGATTACTCTTGCAGGTTCTGACGAGAAGATCAAAGCTCCTGAAGCAACTGCCACTCAAACCTCAGAAGGAACTAAATCCCCAGCAATCCCAAAGAAAGATAAAAGTCGCCTCAACATATCCGAAGAGTTGATTCTGGGAAACAAGGATGAACCTATCCGAGCTAGGTCTACCTTCAAGGCACCTGAAGAAACTCATCTGGGACTAGTATCTCTGATCGAGCCTACTTCCTGTGATGAGGCACTTTAAGATAGCGATTGGGTTCTAGCCATGCAAGAAGAGCTAGATCAATTCACAAAGAACGATGTCTGGGATCTTGTTCCTAAACCTAAAGGCACTCACATTATCGGAACCAGATGGGTGTTCAGAAACAAGCTGAATGAGAAAGGAGAAGTTGTCAGAAACAAAGCTCGGATGGTGGCTCAAGGTTACAGTCAACAAGAAGGCATTGACTACAATGAAACCTTTTCCCCAATCGCCAGGTTAGAATCTATTCGCTTACTTGTCTCATTCGCTATAAATCATTCTATCAAACTGTATCAAATGGATGTCAAGAGCGCATTCCTTAATGGTTATATATCAGCAGAAGTGTATGTCAACCAACCCCCAGGTTTTGAAAATTCAAATTGTCCAGAACATGTTTTTAAACTTAAGAAATCTTTATATGGACTAAAACAAGCTCCCAGAGCTTGGTATGAAAGACTAATTAATTTTCTTCTGGAACATGATTTCCTTAGAGGAAAAGTTGACTCTACACTCTTCTGTAAAAACATTAATAATGATCTCATGATATGCCAGATATACGTTGATGATATCATTTTTGGTTCAGCTAACGCCTCTGTATGTCAAGAATTCTCTGAGCTAATGCAGGTAGAATTCGAAATGAGCTTAATGCAAGAACTAAAGTTCTTTCTAGGAATTCAAATTAATCAAGCTTCAGAAGTCACCTACGTTCATCAAAGTAAATACATAAAAGACATTCTGAAGAAATTTGAAATGGCTGAATGTAAACCTGCTAAGACACCCATGCATCCAACTTGCATTCTTGAAAAAAAAGAAGTTAGTCAAAAGGTTTGTCAGAAGCTCTATCGTGGTATGATAGGCTCTCTTCTCTATCTGACTGCTACACGTCCTGATATTCTATTTAGTGTTTGTCTCTGTGCCAGATTCTAATCAGATCCTAGAGAATCTCATTTAACAGTAGTTAAGAGAATTCTCAGATCCTAACCTAGGCCTGATGTATGAGAAAACATCAGAGTATAGACTATCTGGTTTTTGTGATGCAGACTACGCAGGAGACAGAATGGAACGAAAAAGTACATCTGGAAACTGTCAGCTCTTGGGAAAGAATCAGATATCCTGGGCCAGCAAAAGATAATCAACCATAGCCTTGTCTACTGCAGAAGCGGAATACATTTCAGCATCACTGTGCACTACCCAGATGCTCTGGATGAAGAATCAATTAGAGGATCTTCAAATATTTGAGAGTAACATTCCTATCTTCTGTGACAATACTGCTGCCATTTGTTTAAGCAAGAATCCTATTTTGCACTCCAGAGCTAAGCACATAGAAATAAAACATCATTTCATTAGAGACTATGTTCAGAAAGGGGTAGTAATGTTGAAATTCATTGATACAGATCATCAATGGGTTGACATCTTTACCAAACCACTTGCTGAAGATAGATTTCTCTTCATCTTAAAGAATCTGAACATTCAAAATTGTCCTGAATAAAATGTGCCTCTGAGTGAGCAAGATAAGATTCTGATGTAAACAAAGTGGACTCTGCATCTGACTCTGATACTCCTACCAAGTTAGAAGTCATATGAGTTAGAAATCTCCAGGAGCCAACCCTTTGGTATTCCTGAAGATCATATAGAGCAAACATGTGGATCACCTTGCGTCTGACCTTAGAACTTCTAGACAGCTGTCTAGCAGTAATCAAGGAACAGTCTCTTGAGATCTCCTCGAGCAGTGTACTAATTGTTGGGATTAGACATCATTTATGAGCTGTAATCATTTTCCCTCTAACGTGCATACTTGGTTTTTGTGCTAAACTCTGTTTTATGTGTCGTTTTGCATGCGCCCTAATTTGGGTATTTAAACACTTCTCTTCACACATTGCACACTTTTCACTCTCACAAACACTCTTAACCCTCTGCAAGTTCTTTTCTCCCGCAAGGCATTCCTGCAGCGTGTATTTCATGTTCTTCAACCTTCAACTCAGCTCATCAACAACATTCATGGATTCCCAACAATAATCAGTGTATAACTTCTCTCAACAGATGGATTCCAACGAACAAGCTCCAAGTTCAAGCAACCAAAACCCAGCAGTTACCGGTGTCGTCTCAACCCCCATCTACAAAGAGCCTCACATTCTCGATCGTGAGCCACATATCAACCTTGCAACACGGTTTGAGAAACTGGAAGTTCTGTTTGAATCACTGGTGGATTTTGAAAACATGTGAAGAAATAGTATTGACCTCACTGAAGAGCTGAAGAATCAAGGTTGGGGAAACTACTTCCAACGTCTGTACGGTCCAGTTTACACCAACCTAGTGAAGGAATTCTAGAGATTCGCTGACGCTGACGATCACTACATCGTATCCTATGTTCTGGGAGTTAAAATGGTGATCACTGAGAAGTCCATTGCTACTCTTCTGGGCATGGAGAAAGATGGAGGAAGAAGGATTTACAACATTAATCCTAGGGCAAAATATATGTCCCATGAGATTAATCCAACTATCTTCAAACAAAACGCTGAAGGCAATCACTCCAAGAACAAGGAACTACATCAGAACCTCCGGGTCTGGCTGAAGATCATCTTGGGCACCATCTATCATCGCCCAACTTCAAACTCCTCAGACTACATCAACACAGACCAGAAGTGCATTCTGTACTGCATCCACAAAGGTCTGAAGCTCTGCCTCCCTGCACTTTTCTTCAAGTACCTCAGAGACTCTGTGAGAGATACCAGAAATAACATGAAGCCCAGAAACTACATTCCCCTGGGCAGACTCATCTCTGACGTTCTTATTGAAAGCAGTCTCGTAGATCATCTGATTACCTTCAGACTCATGGACGACGTGATGACCGACACTGGAAGAGCTCTGAATGCCCGCAATCTGAAGAGCATGGGGATTTTGGATCAAGTAAAGGTAAAACCCACTCTGGACACCTCCTGGGATGCTCTCAAAGATCAGAGGAAGATCCCAAATGGACTCTATCTGTTCTCAAACATCGACCCTCCAAAGGTAATCCTGTATTACTTAGATGATCTGCGAAAACAAGGAGTAGATATCTCAGACTTCAACATAAGCCAGCTGCCAGAAGAGCCTCCCAACTTCATGAAGCGACCACGAGGACCATCTGAAAAGGCAAAGCAGGCGAAGAAAGCAAATCTAGGAGAATCCTCCGGATCAAGACCTCCAATACCTCTGACTGGATCTTCTGGTAAGTCTGTTTCTCTCGCTCCTTCTGTACAACTTAAGCCTATTGCTTCCTCTATCCCTCAACCAACACCCATATATACCAACTCAGAAACTCCTCCCTCAATCACCAGACCATCTAACCAACCATCTCAGAAATTCAACCTTGCCACCACAACCTTACTTGTTTCAGAAGCAGAAATGCTGAACGAAACCACTTCTCCTTCTTCATCTTCTTCTCCAGAATCACCCCCCTACTACAACATTTCCACAGATACTGAACCATATGACTCTCCCTCTCTAACTCTGGCTCAGCTCCAAACACGTGCTCTAGCCTCACAACAGCCAACACAATCCACACCTGAACCAGAAGTCACCTCATCATCCACAGAAGAACCAAACACAACCACCTCTGACCCTCCACCATCTGAAACAATCCACGCTGAAACACAACCATCCAACTCTGACATACTCCCACCAACTATATCCGCTGAACCACAAACTCCCACACTCAACCTAAGCCCTCCCACCTCTCCACCCCTAGCCTCTGAACCTGAAAACACTCTTCTAACCCTTGAGGAAGCAATCATGGTGTTTGCAGAGCCTCAGTTGACAAGGTCAAGTCTCTGACCATCAACTCTAGCATCAGTGATGATCCTTCAGCTATAAGGACACACTGGAACAGAGTGATTAGTTGGATGACCACTGAAGCCTTCAAACTGAAGGGCCTCTCTGAGCAAGTCCGCAACGACTTCATTAGAGACGCTGAGATCAGACTACAGGAGCGCCTAGCCAGAGAAGCTGAGGAGCGAGCCCGCAAGGAAGCAGAAGAGAAAGCCAAGCAAGAAGAACTGCAAAGGATCAAGGAAGCTGATGCCAAAGCTCTAGTTGAGGCTCCTACTGTTGAAGTTGAAGCCAAAGATGCCGCTGAAGCTGAAGCACGCCTTGCTGAAGAGTCTGCCACCAGGGTAGAACAGCATGCTCTGACTCAGGGGGAGTCCTCCACCTTTGTCCCTCTGGTTCTAAAGACACTTGAAGATCTTCAGAAAGAGCAGAAGGAAGTCTGAGCCAGATTGGATCAACAGGATTCAGTAAATGTCAACATTCAGAATCTGCTGACCCAGCTGCTCCGGAGGATGCCTCCACCTCCAAACCCTTAGGCACCTGGGACTTGTTTATGTGTTCTTTTGCTTGTTGCTCTAATTTTCTTGTTTTTGCTTTCTGTTCTCTAGCTCTTGTTTGTTGTCTGTGTTTCTGGCATCTATGAATATATATATATTGGAAAGACTGTATGCGGGTGCACATAAACTCCATAGATAGAAAAATATGGAACGTTGTTCTCAATGGTCCAATTGAAATAACCATGACCAATGAGAATAATGAATTAGTGCCAAAGCCCAAAGCACAATGGACCGATGATGATGAAAGAAAATACAATTATGATTGAAAAGCCAAAAATATCCTAATATCCTCATTATGTGTAGATGAATACTATCGTGTATCCCATTGTCCTGCTGCTAAGGCCATGTGGGATTCACTACAAATCGCCCATGAGGGGACGAACGATATTAAGTTGGCAAGAATCAACACACTAACACAAGAGTTTGATCTCTTTTTCATGGAGCAAGGGGAAACCATTGCTGACATGCAAAAGAGATTTACTCATCTCATCAATCGATTACACTCATTAGGTAGGTCGGTTTCCAATGATGTTGCTACTAATAAGATCTTGAGATGTCTTAACAGGGAATGGCAGCCGAAAGTGACCGCCATCAAAGAAGCAAATGATCTTACCATATTAGACTTGACAACATTATTTGGCAAACTACAAGAGCACGAACAAGTACTCTTAAGCCTAGAACAACACGAAAAGAAAGAAAAGAAGGACAAAACAAAGGTGAGTGAAAAAAGATCTATAGCTCTTAAGACTTCCTCCTCGAAGTCTCAAGCAAAAGAGAAAAGTGATTTTTCCTCGAGCGACGAAGAAGAAGAGGACAAGAGCGAAGATATGGGGTTGTTCGTTAAACGTTACAATCGTTACGTGAGAAAGAACGGCATCCAACATTCCGAGAAGAACTTGGTAAACTTCCGGAAACAATCGAGGTACTCTAAAAATGATGACTCAAAAGGTAAAAAGACTAGAGGGTCGTGCTACACTTGTGGGAAGCCCGGTCATTACAAACCGGACTGTCCGATGAACAAGAAGACAAAGGAAAAGGAATCATCCAAATCACACAAGAAATCATCAAAGCCAAGGAGAGCATACATAGCTTGGGAAAGCGATAGCGACTCCTCCGATGATGAAAGTTCTAGTGATGAAGATGAAGCTGTAAACCTATGCCTCTCTGCTCATCAAAAGAACAAAAAGAAACCGGTACGACATGCTAAATATGAAAAATCCTCTAGTATGTCTCATCATGAATTACAAGTTGCATTTGATACTTTACGCTGTGAAGCTAAAGAGGCCTTTAAAAGGTTTGCCTCAAATAACCAAATTTTTATCCATTTGGAACAAAAAATTCGAGAATCTGAAAGAAAACTTGAGGCACTTAAAGCTTCTATAGTAGAAAGCACAAAAGCAGGTTGTGAGGACCTTAGAAATACGATAATCAACTATGGGTGTGATACTTGTTATATTTGGCAAGGTGAAGTAAGAAACCTAAAGACCAAACTTGACAAGGCTCTTGAGCCCAAGATTACCTTTGCAATCGATAAATCAAACTTTCGAAAAAGTATGGTTAATCCATATCAAAAATATAAATATGTTATAAAGGATGAAGATAGCAAAGTCAATCAAAATGTTAATTTCTCTTGTCTTTATTGTTGCAAGAAAGGCCACTCCATTGCTAAATGCAGGTTTAGGAGATTCTTAGTTCCTAAAGGAATTTATCAATGGCTGCCCAAATGCAACCATTTCGTTACTCACCATTCAGGACCCAATAAGCCATTGGGTACCTTCTCGTGTTAATTGCATTTCCATAGGTACAATGCCTCGAGACCACCGAGAGAAGATGGGTTCTCGACAGTGGATGCTCAAGGCACATGTCAGGAGACATATCACGCTTCATTGACTTTGTGGCTAAGAAGAAAGGATATGTAACCTATGGTGACAACAACCGTGGAGCAATACTAGGTAAAGGTAGTGTAGGTAACCCTTCTTCCACTACTATTTCTGATGTATTGCTTGTCGAAGGTCTTAAACACAGTCTACTTAACATCAGTCAATTATGTGACAAAGGATACAATGTATCTTTTTCAAAACATTATTGCAAAATTGTACATAATGATGATAAGAAGAGTATGTTTAATGGCCTGCGAGTGAATAATGTCTATATGTTAGACTTGAACGAAGTATCGTTAACAAGTGACAAATGCCTTGTAACAATGAGTGAAGATTCATGGTTATGGCATAGGCGTTTAGCACATGTTAACTTTGACTTACTAAATAAAGTAGTCTCAAAAGATCTAGTCTTAGGTCTCCCCAAAATAAAGTTCACCAAGGATCACCTTTGTGATGCTTGTCAAAAAGGGAAGCAAACGAGGATCTCATTTAAATCCAAAAATATCGTTTCAACAACAAGACCTCTCGAACTTCTTCATATGGACTTATTTGGGCCGTCTAGGATTAAAAGTCTAGGAGGAAATTATTACGGTTTCGTAATAGTGGACGATTTTTCTAGATTTTGTTGGACTATCTTTTTACTAAGCAAGAGCGATACGTTCGCCGCCTTTGAAAGATTTGCTAAGCTTTCCCAAAATAAATTAAATACAAACATTGTTTCAATTAGAAGCGACCATGGGGGTGAGTTCGAAAACCATTTATTTGAAGAATATTGCGGTAACCATGGTATCGATCATAACTTCTCCGCTCCACGTACTCCTCAACAAAATGGGGTTGTGGAGCGTAAAAATTGAATTTTGGAAGAATTGGGAAGAACAATGATTAACGAAAGTGGTTTACCGAAATACTTTTAGGCCGACGCCATTAGTACGGCGTGCTATGTTTTGAATAGGGTGCTCATTCGCCCCATTCTAAATAAAACACCGTATGAGCTTTTAAAAGGGCGAAAGCCAAATGTTTCTCACTTACATGTTTTCGGTTGCAAATGTTTTGTACTAAATAATGGAAAGGAAAACTTGGGCAAATTCGATTCCAAGGCCGACGAAGGTATCTTCCTCGGTTACTCTCAATCAAGTAAAGCATATAGAATATATAATAAACGATTACTTGCTATGGAAGAGTCTGTACATGTCACTTTTGACGAATCTTATCCGAGAAACGTCAGAAAGGGTAGTGTTGTTCATGGTGCAGGTACATCTACGGAAGACATACTCAAGGGTGGCGAGCCGGGGATTGATCAACTCGACAAAGTCAAAGTTGAGGAGGATAAAGATGTACACCATGAGGAAACCGAGGTAGCTCATCCGCCTTCAAACGATGATCTCCCTCAAGCTTGGAAGTCTCCCAAAGACCATCCAATCGACAACATTCTCGGAGATATCTCAAAGGGTGTTACAACTCGATCGAAGCTAAGTAATTTTTGTTATCACTTCGCTTTCGTTTCACAAATGGAACCTAAAAACCCTAAAGAAGCTCTACTCGATGAACACTGGTTTTTGTCAATGCAGGAGGAACTAAATCAGTTCACTAGAAATGAGGTTTGGGACCTTGTCCCTCCTCCGCGAGGTCATCGAGTAATCGGCACCCGATGGGTGTTTAGGAACAAATTGGACGAAAACGGGGTAATAACCCGTAACAAGGCGCGTTTAGTCGCGCAAGGGTATAACCAAGAGGAAGGCATCGACTATGAGGAAACTTATGCGCCGGTTGCCCGACTCGAGGCTATACGCCTTCTCCTTGCCTTCGCTTGTGCGAAAGACTTTAAACTATTCCAAATGGATGTTAAGAGTGTGTTCCTTAACGGTTACATAAATGAAGAGGTCTACGTCGCACAACCTTCGGGTTTTGAATCTCATGAGTATCCCGATCATGTTTGCAAACTAAAAAGGGCTTTATATGGTCACAAACAAGCTCCTAGAGCTTGGTATGAGCGACTAAGTAAATTTTTACTTGATCAAGGTTACTCAAGAGGAAAGGTTGACACAACTCTCTTTATTAAACGCCAAGGAAAGCACTTGATATTAGTTCAAATTTATGTTGACGATATTATATTTGGGTCTACTAACATGAATCTCGTGAGAGAGTTTTCGGATCTTATGCAGGGTGAATTCGAGATGAGTATGATGGGGGAGCTCACATACTTTCTTGGTTTGCAAATTAAACAACTCAAAGAAGGAACATTCGTGAGTCAAACAAAGTATTGTTTGGACCTTATCAAGAGATTTGACATGGAAAAAGCCAAGGCCATTGACACCCTCATGCCAACATGTACAAACTTGAATAAAGATGAAAACGGTAAGGACGTAGAGGTAAAAAGGTATAGAGGTATGATTGGATCACTTCTCTATCTTACTGCTTCTTGTCCCGACATTATGTTTAGCGTGTGTATGTGCGCAAGATATCAATCATGTCCCAAGGACTCCCATCTAAAAGCTGTCAAACGAATACTTCGATACCTATCCGGTACTCCGAAGTATGGACTATGGTATTCCAAAGGTAATGATTGCTCATTGGTAGGTTTCTCCGATTCCGATTTTGTCGGTTGCAAATCGGATAGGAAAAGCACTAGTGGTACTTGTCATTTATTTTCAAATTCCTTGGTCAGTTGGTATAGCAAGAAACAAGTCTCAGTTGCTTTATCAACCACCGAAGCGGAATACGTTGCCGCCGGTAGTTGTTGTGCTCAAATCCTATGGGTTAAGCAACAATTATTGGATTTTAATCTCAAACTCGAACGTATTCCCATTTTCTGTGACAATACAAGTTCCATTAATCTTACCAAAAATTCTGTGTTGCATTCTTGCACCAAACATATCGAAATTCGACACCATTTTCTTCGGGATCATGTAGAGAAAGGTGATGTTGCATTTGAACATGTTAACACTAAAAATTAACTAGCGGACATTTTCACAAAGCCGCTAGCTACTGAGCCTTTCTTTCATATTCGCCGAGAACTTGGTATTCTCGACATTTCAGAACGGGCGTCATAAATTGCTTGCTTTATCTTATTTCATTTAAAACTATAGTCTTGTACTTCTAACAAGTTAATGTTGTTGCAAGCACAAGTATATTGTTCATCAAGTTATTCCGGCATCGAGGTGATATTGTTCCTTTACCCTTCTCTCTCTCCCAACCTTCATGGCTAAATAGTTGTATTACATGATAATATTGTATATATATGACTTGTTTCGTATACCATATCTGTTTGGATGTTTAATGTTGTGTGGCATTCTATTTATGTATCAAACATGTGAGCATATGTGCATAACAGTGAAAATCTGCAAAATTTGCCTGTATGAGTCGACCATAACAGGGCAATGGTCGACGCACACCTTAAAAACTTTCTTTTTTCAAAAAATTCAAACAGTAGGCGTCGATGCCTGCAGAGGGTATGGTCGATGCATCGCGCGAAAAATCAGTTTTTCTCTGCAGAAAACGTTCAAACTTCCCATGCATTTACATTTCAAATTCTCATTAATTGTGCATTCAACCCACTACATTGTGAGTTGCACCTACCTAGTGCCTATTGTCTCTTGGCCTCTCCTCTTCCCAAAACCCTAAATCTTCATCTATAAAAAGGGCAAACCTCCTTCTTGCAAATCACTCTCAAAATCTTCCACCAAGCTTCACTCTCTACCTTTACAAAAAGCTTTAGAATCATTACCCATGGCTTCCTCATCCCGCAAACCTACCGGTAAGAGATCAAGAGGATCATCCTCTGCCTCCTTACCCATTCTCGTTGTCTCATTAGTTCCACCGGCTCTTGCCGACACCTTCAACAAAGACATTGGTCAAAAAGGAGTTGTGAGGCAACATGCCTTCTACAAACTCACAGCAGAACGCATGCATCTTAGAGACATCATGACTCTGCTACAGTATCACGGTATTGTTAAATTCCTCGAATGCAATGCCAAATATAGCGAAGACCTGGTCCGTGTGTTCTACACTTGCCTTCATGACAAATTTCATGGTCAAAAGTTTCACTCCAGGATCGGCACAAGAAAGGTATCTTTTAAGTCTGATGTTTGGAATAAATTTTTTGACCTGACTTTGGCTGCTGATGAAAATCCTCCTCATGAGGTAACTGATTCTCACACAATAGAAGGATATGAGTTTAAGAGCGCTTTGAACGCTATGCTGAAACGACCCTACCCAGACCATATTGTGAACAGTGATGCGTTCCCACGAACTGTCACTGCCGGTAAGCTGAAAACAGGTGAGCGCATTCTCCAGTGGATTGTGGCACGCATCATGCGGCCTAAGAAGGATGGCATTTCCCGAGTTGAACAGGCTGAGGTTCATCTCATATATATCCTGAAAAATCAGCGCAAAATAAACTGGCCCTACTACATTGCTAGTAGGATGTACAGTTTACGAGACTCAGGACGAGGCACTGCTCTTGTCTATGGATCTTTTATTCAAGAGGTTCTTACTGCAGCCGACGTTGATTATTCGTCCTTTCCTTATACCTCCATTTCCTCAGATAAAGAATTCAGCCCAAAAACTTTCTCTATGATGGGATACTTTTGGTGTGATGAGCGGAGAACATACAAATTTGTTTGCAGGGGGTATATTCCTAGGATTGTTGAAGAGTCTGATGAAAGTGATGAAAGTGAAGAAGAAGACCAAGAGGAAAACGAAGAAGAAGGAGCAGGACAAGCATTTGAGCAGCATGATAGTCCTCCACAAGCAGACACACGCGACTACACAAACACCGCTTGGGTTCAGAATACCCATTCGACTGAAGAAGATGCCCCCAACCGTGGTGGCTGGGGTGAATGGCAACATATGGGCTGGTCAACACAACGTCAATTTTATCAGCCGTATCAATATGGTGCTGAAGAATCTCCACCGTCTCCTCCGCAGCAAGACAATTCTTCTGAACTTTTAGCAATGATGTGAGATATGCAGCTGGCTCAACAATCTTTCATACAAACTCAGGATGAGCGCTATGCTCATATAAGCAGCCAGCTTCAAGCACAAAATGAGAGGCTCGAGTATCTAAGTAATGTTGCTGACCAAATGACTTCTTTGGCAGATCCTTACGGTCGAGGACGAGGCTATTAGGGCATAAAATTGCATGTGCACCTGTACTTTTGTTGTTTGACTGAACTTATTATCTGTTATGCTTGTTTGTTAATCTAGTTTAATGTTATCTCCTTTACAATTTGTTCAGTAATAATATTTGGTGTGGTATTGTTATATGATTCGTCATCTCCTGTTGAATATCATGTTATGTTGAATAATAGTTCTCTTTCTCTTTTTGATGTTGTCAAAGGGGGAGAAGAGCATGTACCAAAGCCAAGCCAAGATATTCACAATAATTAACAGTTTGTTTTGCAGCCAGCCTTAGATTACAAAAGAAATGGGGAGTGTGTGTAAATATTGCATGTTGTTTTTCTTTGATTTCACACAGGTTGTCATCATCAAAAAGGGGGAGTATGTAAGGGCAAACTGTCATACAACATACGATCATAGGTTTCGATGATGACAAATTACCACCATGGATGAATCGGCATTGTCGATTCCACCTCTACAAAATAAATGCAACATATCACCTATCATATCCTTTTCTATGCTCATCTAAACTGTTATATTTCATACAACATGTGTGGATAAAATGTGGTCATGACAAAATGCATGAAAACCACAAAAATCTGAATTTTTGCAGATTTGCAGGGTTTGAGTCGACCGTAGGGTCGGTGCATAACATAGTGCATTTCCTCACGGGTCAGCGCACAAAGGCTTGAGTCGACCGCAAGGTCGGCGCATGAACCACGGGTCAGCGCACGCCGACCTATGGTCGACGCATACTGATGTGATTTTTAGATTGTCCAAAACTGCAGGCTATGCGTCGACGCATGGACCTGCTATGGTCGACCGTTCGTGCGCAAACACAATTTTTTAAGTAACTCCCACTTTGTTTGAAAAGCTGTTAAGTGGGTTGGTTGGTTTGTCACTATAAATAGAAGTTTAGTTACTTGTATCAACTAACATTTGACAAATTGATTCAAGTGTACAAAGAACAAGAAAAAGTGAAATAGGTGTCCAAGATTCTTCATCTTCATCTTCAACATCTCACAACACATCAATTACACACAACCATTTTTGAAGTGCTTTGTGATTGGTTAAAGGTGATAACGTTCGAAGCCGAGATTGGGGAATCCGGTTCGGGTTGAAGGTTGCGATAGATTTTTTCTTGAATAAAACCTTTAGGGTTTTGTCCTCCAAGATTGGTTTGATTTTGGGGGGTTTTGGACGATTTCTTCATCAATTTTCAACTGAGCGAAGGTGATTGAGAAGAGGAAGTCTTCATCAATCTAGTAGCGGATTCAGTGATATTGAAGGGAAGATTTCGGGTTCGACTTGTTGTAGTTGAGATCAGCCGGGCCGAGGGCTTGAAGAACTGAGAGTTATTCAACAAAGGGGCTGGAATCGGAGGTCTATCAACAACAATCGAAGGACTTGATTCACCTTGAATCAAGGAACAAGGAGTGGAAGCAACATTCAACGTCTTGAGAATTATGTTGTATATTTGCTCTTCAATCCTTGTATAGACTATTATACTCAACAGGTGATATCTATTAAAGCAATCTCAATTCTAGTTTTAGAATTGAGGGCAGACGTACCCCGAAGCGAGGACGACGGGGGAACTGCCTCATCAAATCTTTGTCTTCTCTATTTTTCAGCATATTTGTTTTTGGCTTAAAAATAAGTGATTTTTGTATAAGCACTTTTATCAAACCTTGATATTAATTGAGTAAGAAGTTAAAACTCTGTTTTTGAATCCAAAGTACAATAAGATATTATACTAGACTAATTGGAATCACTTACTCAACATAAATATCACTTGGAGTGTTTTTGCACACCAAGTGTTTGATAATTTGCCTAAACCAAAATTATCTTAGTTATCTAGTTTGGTTTGCTCTTCGAATCATTGGAACTAGGAATCCTAGCAAGTGAAATAAATCATTGATAGAGTGACTAGTGTAGTGATTCTTATTCTACATTATCACTAATCCATAGGCTAGACGCATATCCGGTTTTCCAATAACCGTTCGTTTTAGACTATATTTTCCTCGGCCGCTTCCGCACTTAAAACAAATTTTCAAAACCAATTTTTAATTGGTAGCGCCGACTCAATTTTTAATTGGGATCTATTCAACCCCCCCTTCTAGATCCGTGCCATAGTCTAACACAAGGGTCTCTATTTGTAGGCCAAATGATTCTTATATGCACACTTGAATCAAAGTTCCAAAAATAGCAATGTTCATTGCATGGATGCATGGGCATGTGATAGGCCCATGTAATCATCCCCTCAGGTCCAAAAATGGGTACCAACATTGCTGAAGTCACATTGGTAAGCCATGCAATTGTGTATGAGGAATGCAAGTTCAATTATGCCAAATGGTGATCCAACTTCAAGCCATACGCAAGTCATTCATACTTTGTCCAAATGGGATGAAATTAGACTTTTTGGAAAGTTTAGATCAAGAGAAACAACTTTCATGTTGAATACTTTTCCATTTGAAGCTTGGATCCTGATGATTTTTGAGGTGGAAGTTGGGAAAATCAAACATATCAAAAAGAAATTTGTGTCAAGCCATATGTTCACTTATTCCACCTTAGCTAATTTTTTGTATGAGCTTCAAATGAGAAAAGTTACTTCATCAAAGTTGTAGCTCTCTCAAATTCCTTTAAAATGGTCACAAATTTGACCTTATTTGGATTTAGGATGAAGGAGTTATGCATTTTTGAAGTTGAGGAAAATCACTTGTTCAATGGCATTGGTCCAAAATGACCTATAATGTATCCTCATATCACATGCATTTAAAAGTTGAATTTGATCTTATTCCAAACATAAAAGTTTAAGTAGACCTCTTGAATTTAATTTTGAAACTTGAATACATTTCATCTCAGGAAAATTGAGCAAGTTATGGCCTTGGGAAGTTGACCTCCAAATTAGGGTTTAGACAAAATGACCTATAATCTTTCACCATAAAAATGACTTTCCAAGAAAAACTAGCTCTAGACCTTAACATGAGAGTCGTTTGGAATGTCATTTAGAGTAACGTTTCTCTTGGAATCATTTTCATATGACAAAAATTGTAGGATATAGAGTCTAGGGAACCCCAGTTTTGATTAGTTGAATTCCTCTAGTCAACCACCATGAACCAACTTACTAGATTTCCATTCTCTTGACTTTTGGGACTCATGGAGGATCATATATGCATAAGATGATGAAATTTGAAGGATCCCTTGAAATATTTGATCAATTGTTGAAGAAACGTGTTGAAGAAGTTACATAAGATACCTAGATGAATTAGGGTTTCCAAGGCAAACCAACTCCAAACTCTTGATGATTTCTTGATAAAAATATCATGTGAAGATCATGGGGCCTCATATATGATGCTTAGAGCCATAGTAAACAAATTCTTGATTGAAATCCTGGCATTGAGGGTCTTAAACCCTAGATGTGAGCTTGATAGATCAAAGGTGAGCACATGCCCTACCTACAAAAGAGTTAGATTATACAAAGACATATTTTTGGTATTTTGGTTAGTAAAAATGATAAGATATAATTTATGATACAATCAAATGGTGCTTGGTGATCTCTCCCAATGCAAACCCGATGAATGAGGGGTAAGGAGGATGCCAAGATGTGATCCCAATGCCAATGCATATGATGAGATAACATGAGGGATCTTAGGGTCAAAATTGGGGTCTTACACTTACACCAACAAAAATAACTTACATAATCTTCTTTACCTCATTCTATTGAGTCCAAAAATCATATCCGTCTTCCCTGATTATTCCTAAACAAATTGAATCGAAGCAATATGCACACGAACCCTAAGTCTTAAAAGAGAAATTAAATCACGGATCCTTGGAATCATAGCCTTAGAGGTTAGGGCTTTGATTTCATTCAATGAGCTCTACATGATGGTAACCAATATGCAACAAATCAATGAAATAAAAAATACCTATGAAGTGGAGAATTACTCCGGCGAGTTGTTGAATCAGAGAAGACGAAGCAACAATGGAAAATCATTTGAAATCTAGTATGTTCCTGCTATTATCTTCTTCTTTTTTCCTCTATTTCTATTCTTCTTATTTCTTCTGGATCTTGGGATGAATTTGAGATTTCGAAGAGGTTGTAGAGAGAATTTGTGATGCTGGGCTCTGCTCCACTAAAGCTTCAGTGTGAAGCCTTAATGGAGTATTTCGAAGGAGCTTTGTATGAATGATAGGTAGTGAGAGTGATGATGAATGATTCTAATTCAGTGAATGGAAAAAATGGTTGAGAGTGATTGAAGCCTTAAATGAATGAAGATGGAATGGATTTATAGGTAATTATTTACATATCTATTTGCTCTGTTAGATGGTGAAAGGGGAAATCGGTTAAAGGTTAATTAACAGTGTTAGATTTGGTAGTTATGTTAGTTGAGTTAGTTAGATTGTGAAAATCTATTAGAGTTAAGTGAAGGCTCAGTTAACTGATTTTGTTGTTAAAAGGTTAACTGGCTCGAGTTAAAATGGTTAGTTTCAATTTTCTTTTAGTGTGAAAAAGGTTTAGTTAGGATTGTTAGATGAAAATATGGTAACTAATAAGTGGTTAACTGAACTCTACTATTAAAAGTTAACTGAACCAAGTCAGTTTTATTTTCAATTTATGTTAATATGGAAAAGTACAGTTAAGTGTAAAACTCGAATTGTCATTTTTGTTATTGAAACAAGTTTAATTAAGTTGGTTATTAAATTTCTGTTAGATGATGGAATGGTGGTTGTATTGCTAAGTGTATGTTAGTTAGGTTCATTGGCTCGGGTTCTATTTTGTGAATTGTTATTGTTGTTTTGCACTTCATAATGGTTTGAATTTAATGCAGGTTTGACATGATATGACTTGATGGTGCTTTGATCTGCTACAGCTTAATGCGGGTTGGGTTTGTGTACATTTACTGCAGGATGATTGTGCAGACTGGCTTATAGGTTGCTCATGTTATGACCTTGCATTTGGTTGATGGCATGTTAATGTTTTAAGTCTGCCTTGTAGGCTAGGTTTTCTTGAGAAGACCATGATGATGTGCCATGTTGTTGGCTTGGTGAGTTGCTCATGGCTTGTTGTTGGCATACTTCTTGTTTTAGGTCATGCTTTTGACTGATTGCAGAGCTCGAATGTATACAGCTCTATTTTGACTGTTGACTGCTGCATGTTCATAGTCACTTGGTGGTGGTTGCTGCAAATTTGTTGGTTAATGCATGCTTATACCAATGTGGTTTATGGCCATGAGTTTCTTTGCTTGAGAGGTTTGCTAACATGGTTGGTGGCCTGCTGCAGGGATCATGTTCTGCAGGTCTAGCTTGTTGAATGAAGGTTTGTGTGTGGTTTGATGTATGGTAAGCTTATGCCATGATTTTTTTGATTAGTTGTATTGCCTGCGGGTTTATGGTTATGTGGCTAAATCATGGTTTGATCACACGTGTTAGGGTCATGAACATGCACACTTGGAAATGATATGGCAAGTTTGAGTGTATGTTTGGATTGTTTGTTAATGGTAATGGTTATGTTTACTAATGTTTTAGTTTGGATCTATTTTCATAGGTCATGAACATGTTTAGACTTGTAGCATTGCCTTGACTTGGTTACTTTTTTTGTAGGTATGGCATGATGAACATGAACATTGTTGACCAAGGGTAACTTGAAAATGAAGAAATCATGATGGGCACAAGCAAACATGTATTTGAATATGAAGGATGGAAATGGGGTTAGGTTAGGTCTTAGGATAGTCAGAGGGGTCAGTTGACTTAGGTCAACTGGTTGACCAAAAATTCAGTTGTTGAGCAAGAGTCAATTGTTGTAAAAAAGGTCAAATTTGTAATTTTGTACATGGATGGACTTGAATGTGATTTGTATAATGAAATTGATATTTTGTTTATGAATGAATAGAAATTATATAAAATGAATTGAATGTATTAAACATGGACTTGAATGACCAACCCATAGGGCACACATTAATCAAACCTAAATCCTACAAACTTGCATGTATGATGAAGGGAATCTGAATGATAAAATTTGAATGAATTAAATAATCCACCATGGGATTGGAAATGAAAATAATGGAAATTAAGTGGACTTGAATGGGCAATCCTCTATGGCACAAATGACCATGACTCAAGGAACTTAGCATGGATCAATGAGCAATGAGACTTAAAGGAAGAATCAATGGACACATGAATAACTAGACATAAGCAAACCATGAACTAGCAATGACCAGATGAAATGACCAGATAAAAAGACCATGAGTGGAACAAGTGGAAGTTGTGATGCCATGAGAAAAGGCTTGGACAACAAGATACCATTAGGCAACATATGAACATGTAAAGACTTGGAATGATCTTAATCCAACCAATGAGGCCTCATAATGGACCAAGAAAACATGGACCTTGAATTGAGCTTAACCAAACAAATGAAGCATGCACAATGAATGATGGTGAATCATATGAAACTAGGGTTATATGTGTAAGACCCCAATTTTTACCCTAAGATCCCTCATGTAATTCCATCATAAGCATTAGCATTGGGATCATACCTTGGCATCCTCCTTACCCCTCATTCATTGGGTTTGTTTTGGGAGAGATCACCAAGCACTTTGTGATTATATCATACTTGTATTTTATCATTTCACTAACCAAAATACCTAAAACATATCTTTGCATTTTTCTAACTCTTTTGTAGGAGGGGCATGATTTCATTGATTCATCAAGTTCACATCTAGGGTTTGAGTCCCTCATGAACAAAGAGCACAACCAAGAATTGATTCAATAATGGTTATGAACATCATATATGAGTCCCGATGTTCTCTACATGTTATATTGATCAAGTTTTCTTCAAGAGTTTGAGGGTGATTTGCCTTGGAAACCCTAGTTTGACTAGGTATCTTGAGTAACTTCTCCAACAAGATATCTCACCAATTGATCAAATTTCTTAAGGGGAACTTAAAAATTTATCATCTTATGCATATATGATCTACCATGAGCCAATAAAGTCAAGAGAATTGGAAGTTAGCAAGTTGGTTGATGGTGGTTGGCCAGATGGATTCATCTGATCAAAACTGGGTCTCCCTAGACCCTATCTCCTACAATTTTCATCATATGAAAATGATTCCAAGATCCAACTTACTCTAAGTGACATTCCAAACAACTTTCATATTGAGACCTAGAGCTAGTTTTGCTTGGAAATCATTTTCTATGTTGAAACATTATAGGTCATTTTGTCTAAACCCTAATTTGAAAGTCAACTTCCCAAGGCCATAACTTGCTCAATTTTTATGAGATGAAAGATTTCCAAGTTTAACAATGAAATTCAATGTGTCTAATTCAACTTTTATTTTTGGAGTGGGAGTTAATTCAACTTTTTTGAGCATGTGATATGAGGTTACATTATAGGTCACTTTTGACCTATACCATTGATCAAGTGATTTTCTCAAACTTCAAAAATTCATAAATCTATCATTTAAAATCCAAATGACATGAAATTAGTGACCATTTTTGAGGTATTTGAGAGAGCTACAACTTTGATAAAGACACTTTTCTCATTTGAAGCTCATATAAAAAGTTAAGTAAGGTGGAATATTGAGACATATGGCTTGACACTTAGAAAAAATTTGATATGTCAAAAATTTCCAAACTTCCACCTCAAATTTCTCCAAGATCCAAATGGAAAAGTGTTTAACATGAAAGTTGTTCCTCTTGACCTCACCTTTCCAAAGAGCTCAAAGTCATTCATTTTGGACAAGGAATGCATAGGCTGCGCATGGCTTGAACATGGTGATATCACTTGGCAAGGATCAAACTTCAAACATCAATGCACACTTGCCTTGCAATCCAAGCTTACTTCAGACCATCCAATATTCATTTGTGGACCTCAAGCAATGATTTCATGGGCCTGTGCGCACCCATGCACCCTTGCATCACCATTTGCCAAAATTGGAAAGTGATTTGAAGTGTGCAATTATCAACTATTTTGGCTATAAATAGAGCTTCAATTGCTCAGAATTAAAGACACATTCGCACCAACTTTGATCCCCCATCTCAAACCCTCACTTTGCAAAGGATAAACCTGAGAAATTCGTTTGAATTTGAGGTTGAATTTCCACTATTTTGAAATTCAAATCTCCAGGAATCCACAGCCTCCTAACCATCTAATCCTTCTCCTACAAGCAAGTGGAGTGAGCTCAAGCACAAGCAAGATCAAGATCAGTTGAATCCAGACCTCCATTGAAGGTATTTTCCATAAATTTTGAACTCTTCGATTCTCTCAAATTCTTACTCAATTCTATTGATTCTTTGGTTGTCTGAAGTCCTACCAATGTAGGCAAGAAGATTGAGTTGCTTTGAGGCCAAATCGAAGCAACTCAGTTCATGTACCTCAAATTTCAACTCCATGTATCTCTCAATATACTTGGAGTTAAAGTGAATTGAGGCCAGATTCGAGCTCAGTGCCATTTTTACTTTAAAATCATGTCTTTGTTTTTCATTTTGGTGATGGTTGATGATGGACCGGTCTGGTGAGGTCCATCGAAGAAGATGACTGGAGCTCTGGCTCCTACGATGCGTTGGCAAGGCTCTGAACCACATGATCCAGTCATTATGTTTTAATCCTGAGCGTCCTTTTTAATTACCACATGTGCAGCGCAGTTGACTAATGACCACATGGAACGCGCGCTAGGGACCATCTGATCTGCCACCTCAATTAATGAGGGAGATCAGATGGTTCACGTATTTTTGAGGGACCATCTGATCTGCCACCTCAATAATTCATATTAAATTCAATATTGATCCAAAAAATATGGGACTTTCACCAAAAAAATTCAAATATTTTTCTCTTTCATATTCTGAATTAAAATTATTTTTTGGATCATTATTAATATTTTTCATGAATTAACTGATTTTGCATTTGTTTTTAATTGTTTAAAAATATTTTTAAATGTCCAAAAATTATGGAATTTTTTCTCCAAGGTCCTTTGACCTTGTTTGACCTATGATAAATCTCATGGCCATTTCTTTGGTGTTTTGATGAGATTTTAGGAATTGGACAAACCATATTTAATTTAAATGCACTATTTTAATATTTTTAATTTGAATAAATGCCAAATAAATTTGTTGACCAATTGTGATGACTTTGTTTATGTTTGACTCTTGTTGTTGGGCCTTGGTCAAGGTTGATTTGACTTTGTCAAATTAATATCATTGGATTTAGGGGATTGATGGAATGTACATTCCATCTCCCGAAATGAATGAATGATATTAATTTGGTAAAAGTCCTCCTTTGACCAATTTGTGATTTCATTCATTCCCCTCCCACTTCATCTTATTCCCCTTCTTCATTCATTCATTCCATTTGACCTATGACATCTCAAAGTCCTAATGCTAGTTTGATTAAAAAATTGACATGAGTATGGATGAGATTATGCCACACCTTTTGCATATTCTTTTTGTGTGTGGTATGTTTCATGAGCATAGTCCATTATACTATGTCTCTAGCATGCATTAACACCAAAATTTTATTGCCCGACCTCAAATAGTTGTGACTTCTACATAAGTCCAATTACGATTGCTTAACATAACGCTAAATTTGTGACATAAAAGGCATAAACATTCTAGTTAGTGAGATTGTAAGTCTCCCCTCTTTCATGGTATTGTATGGAAACTTGGCCTTCTTTCCTTCCTTTGGAAGATGTTTTGATTCAAGGATCCATGCTTGTGATAAGTGGGTTGAGTGTTCTCCAAAGAATGTCTTGAAATGAAAAGCAAAAGCAAAACAATACTAACTCTTAACCTACTAACTACTAACTCTTAATTTCAAGCTTTTACTTTAATGCAATTTACTTTTAGCACTCTATTTCATTTGCCATTATTCATATCATTATAATTGTTTATGTTAATACAACTTTCACTTTGTCCATTTGGACCATATTGTGTGATATATTTTGTTTGTGTATACTTTGCTTGTTTGTGTGGTCTTTGACCATTAATGTACATAACAATAACAAAAAACCCTAAAAAAAACTTTTGAATGGACTGTTGGCTTGATCTTTGACAAATGGACTTAGAATCTAGGCAACCTTCCTATGCTAATGGACTTGGCCAATGCTAACTTATTGAAGAAACAAGTGCTTGCAATTTGAAATTCATCTTATACATCTTTGAAGACCTCTCTAAGTTCATCTACAACATGATCATTGTGAAGTTGTTATTTTGAACCTGTAACTTGTGGAATTCATCTGTTACATGGGCTATTTTGAAGAAGATCATGAAATGGATAAGCTTGGATGTGGCCATCTTTATTTGATGCCTTGCTCTTCAAGATAATATAATTGTGCATTTGTGTGTTGCTTGATTCTAAAAGTCCAAGGGAATTCTGGGTTTCTATTGACATTCTTGTCTATTGGATTGCTACCCATTTGGTCAGATCTTTTCAACTCTAAACTTTTAATTTTGTGCATAGGATAGTCTCTTAATCTTCTCCCCATTTCTTTAATTTCAAAATCTCTCCCTCCATTTTTTCAAAATCTTCTTTGTGTGAACTACTTTTGTTCTAAACTTTGACCACTTTTGCAAAAAGATAGAAACTTTGGCCTTATGCCATTGCATTTTCAAACTTATTTTCTTAAATCAAACTTGTAAATAAACTTAACTATACTAGACTTAAACTTTCAAAAAGCCAAAAAGAACTAACTCATTCAAACCATTTTTAGGCCTTTGTGCCTATCAAACTTAATTTTGTTAAAAGCAATGCACTCATTTTGAAATTTGTATCACGAACTACGAGGTTTTGATCCCTCATTTTTATGTTGGTACATAGGCACGGGACCGAAGGTCTTGTCAAACACAAAAATATAATTAATGAATTATTTTCTCATCCCCCCACTCTATTTATTTGTAAACATCACTTTATACCAAGTACATATGCACACAAAAAGGGCTCCCTAGGAGTACCTATGACACTTTGGGTGCTAACACCTTCCCTCTGTGTAAGCAACCCCCTTACCTGCGATCTATGACTTTTATTAGTTTTTATTTGAAAACTTCTTATTTTTTGGGTTTTGTTCATACTTTTTCCCTTTTCCCTTGGAAACAATAAAAGTGCGGTTGCGACTCTTGTTATTTGATCTCTAGCTTGTCAATAGCTGGATGATCATGAATTTCCCGCTACAAGATGCACACACAATGAAGGATAGCCATAATCCCATAGTAGCAAAGTCAAGGATTAGGGTTTTGATGCACAGATGAATGCCAAGGTGTGATCTCCTTGAATCAAGGTCTAAAGGATCAAGAAATTAGGGCTTCACCCCATATGATGAGCAATACCAAAATCCTAGGGCTTGATCCACAAGCAAACCCTAGCTCTTGCAAATCCTAGGGCTTGATCCACAAGCAAATCCTTGGGCTTGATCCACAAGAAAACCTTAGCTCTTGTTCACCCCATATGATGATTAATAACATAAATGAGTGATGCACATTAATGAGGCATGAATGAGCACAAATGAATCTCAAGCCAAAGGTTTGATGAAAAGTGAAAACGAGAGGGAAAAATTTAGTGTATGACAGATAGTCCCTTTAGACGGGTTCTTTGACCAGAGATGCCTCCTGTGATGGAAGTTATATATTGACGTTTTCTCATTCAGTCTCTCCCCCCCCACTGTTGTTGTTTTCATTCACATCATCAAGTGTATTCTTGGGGGGCTCCTTCTCTAGATGAGCGGATCACTTTTTTCTTGGTGATTTACCCTGTCCCTTGTACTTTTTTTCCTTCCCCGATTATCTTTCCAACCGTTCTTTTAGGTATAATAGGTTAATATTACCTTCTAAATTAGCTCATCGATAACATCTTTTAAATGCACAAATTCATATATGTTGTGCCAATGGCTCTTGTGGAAACAACAAAACCTTGTCTTATTAGTCCCAGATGATTCCTTTACTGGATAATGGTATGTTATCTTGGATTTCTTGAAGTTGGTGTTGACACACTCCTGCAAAATCTTTTCCCTTGATGTGTTCAGGGGGTGCAAGATAAGAAATTGGCCTATGTCCCTTTGCCTCTCTCATCCCAGCGTGGGTTATGGTCCTTTTTAGCTGGACGATTATTTCTTGTGATCCCCAACCCTTAACCATTTTGTACTTCTTCAACTAAGAGTTCCTCCTCGTAGTTAATATAGGGTTGGAATCTGGCTAGGAACATTTAAGCTCCAAACTCTTTCGAGATCCTTCCAGTCCTAACTTCTTGTGAAACATAAGTTATGCTTTAAGTTCTTTCTTGAATATCCATCACTTCAATGCATAATTTGTTCCTCCTACTTATACAACCACTTTGGTGAATTAGTCTATATATTCTCGCATGGTTTATTGTTTCTTCTTCTGATTTCCACTAAGGATGACTATTATCGTAGGTTTTGTTTCATGGTGCTGAATTAGGCAGTAAAATAGTTGTAAAGCTCTTTCCTAGAGTTTATGTGACTATTAGACATGCAATTGAACCATATCATGGTGACTTCTTTGAGGATCAGAATGAATAGTTTACACTTCACCATGCCTCGGGCATGGTGATGATAAAGCATGGTACATAATCGATGTGTTTTCCTAGATATCTAGTTTCATCGTAGATGACTAACTTTTGAGGTTTTTTAGGTACTTATGGATCCCATTGTCGAGGATACACATAGAGAATGGGTTCTTCCTTAGGTCAATAGCTGGCCTCCCTTCATCGTGTCAATCTTCCCTTCGAGAACATTATTATTGTTATTGGTGAAGATATAATGCTCTTAGAGGGAAATGGCTACTGTATCTTCCTTTCAGGCCAGGTTTAAGAGATTGACATTCTCGATGCCAGAAGCGATCTAAAGACTTAGGAGTGGCCCGATCTAGAGAGGTGTTCTCACCAAGGATCCAATATATCATGGTTTTGCGATTGTCATGCGACGTCGATTTGTATAGAGAGAGTTCTCTTTAGGGTATGTCCTGCAAGTTTTCTTCCATTCTATGGAGTCTTTCGGGAAGGGAATGTGAATTATGCTGATGTATCAGGTTGTAGACGTTGTTGAGCAATTCATGCGCTAATTACATTCCTAGGTTGGCTGGAATTTGCAAGAGTTGCAAAGGTACTTGTTTTGAGGCTTGATCCTGCAACAAATATTGAAAAGATTAAAAAGTTGGGAGGATTAGGTATGTGCTCTAATCGAAACTCGGAGGAAGTCGATTCTAAAGTGTTAAAATAGGAGGAGAAGTAACTAGAATTGGACTGGTTCTTGTTATTGGAAGAGGTGGAACCTCTATTTATAGATCAAGAACATTAATCGTCGCATCAACAACAATGATGTTACGTTGGGCAATTAGCTAAGTGAACTTTAATGGTTCCATGATTCACGTAAGATCGACGAAATGCAAGAATAGAAAGAAGATCAGTTGAAGCAGATGAGCGGTGAAAAAATGGTGGTTTTCACGAGAACTCCAAATAATCAATATTTGATTCCCACACACGACACCATTGTTTTAAATTTAAATAAGAAATATGTTGTGTGAGGGAACGAGCTCTTCTGGCGTGACAATGAGAGCTTTCGGTACGACGAAGCGGGGAGGACCTGTAAGTTTAACATTCAAACGCCCAAGTCAGCGAAGCTTCATAAACGTAGTTTGATAGTGAAATGAGACAATACTTAAAATGACACGCCTTTGAGTTTATATATGGTAGACAATTTAAAATTGTTTATGTCTAATCCGAAGTAAGATGCGGAAAATCGTCTGATCATATCTAATGGCAAGTAAGGCACAAGTGGTTTGAATCAAGCGTCTGATCATTTGTGATGTCTCGGCTAATCCTTTACTTCCTGGATGAATACTTTGAACTAAACCTCATAATTAGGTCTCCTCTTTAGTCTTGTTGGCGATCCGGGAACATATTTAAATTTTTATATATTGTAAATTAATAAATAGATAAATTTTTTATTTTTATAATTATAATCTACTAGAGTTCAAACTATTTGTGCATTTTTACGATATGCTTACGTGTAAGAATATAAAAATGGTATTTTTTATTTAATTTTAATTAATTATGAAATAGTTGTAGATAATAAAATGCAAAAGATGTTTAGCTTATAAACGTTAGTGAAAGTTAAAGTTTAAAACAAAGCCTAAAAGGAATATATTTGAAATAAAATAGAATACACAAAAACTATGATTCTTTCGTCATATATTTCATCTTTATCTGTCCCATAATAAATCTCTAATTTGAATTATGAGTGAATTTTAAGAAAATAATTAAATATATTATTTTTAATAATAAAATTAATATTATTTATTAAAATACTTTTACTAATTATTGTTAGTACAATAATAATAAATAAAAATATAAAAATAAAAAATAATATATTAATATTATAAAAAATTATTTATTTTAAAATAGGAAAAAATTGTAAATAAGATAATTTTATTATTATATTACTATCTACTGTAGATACATAAAGGTATAGTAATGAGAAAATAATAATAAATATTAGTATTATAAAAAGAGATTAATTACTATACACTGTTAGTGTAAAAAGTTTTACACCATCGATTCATCATCATCATCCGTTTGCATTATTTTATAGATTTTTAAAATAAAAGTCAAATTTATTACAATATCCAACGATTATAATTAATTGATGGTGTAAAATCATTTTATACTGTGAGTATATTTCAATTAAATCCTTATAAAAAAAATATATTTATTTTTGAAATAGAAAAAAAATTGTATAAGAGATAATTTTATGAGACTATATTATTATAGATAGTGTTATATTACTATAGATAAATAAGATGAGGATGGTTGAGCTGACTCATTGCCAACGTTTATAATTATTTTCTCTTAAAAAAGAAACAATTAATAATAAGTTGAGTTCAACATTACAGATATGAGCCCTCAAAAGAGAAAATGGAATACAACCAAAAACCCGATAAACACTAATATGTAATGTATCCCATATTTACCAAACTTCAAGATCATTACCAACATCACGTACATGTGTACTAAAAATATGATAATGTTTCCGTGTTTTAGAATAATTGTATTTTTAAAATATTCAACTTTTAATTAGTAATATATCTTTTTTATAGTAATTTTAGAAAAATCAAAATTTTGTTTTTTAAAATAAATAAAGAGAAAAAGGTGATACATTCATAGTGTAAATTTATTTTACACTTTCAATCAATAACGACCATACATCCCGTTAAGTCAAATTAAAATTTTTAAAATATTTGTATAACATGGTAAAATGATATATTCTTATTAGATGACATTATAAAACTTTTTTATACTATGAGATTATTATTTAAAACCATAAATAAATAAGAATTTTTATCATTAATTATCATGCATTATCAACGTAAAAAGTTTTGTACTGTTAATACATCGTAATCATCCGTTTGTATTACTTTTTAAATATTTAAAATAAAAATTAAATATTATAAATAAATCAGTATTTGTGATTAACTGACAGTGTAAAAAAAATTTATGTTATTAATATATATAAATTAAATTCATAAATAAAACTATTAATTTATTTGTTTAATAAAAATAAAATAAATAATTAAATATTAAATATAAAATTAATCTTTTTAATTTATTAATATTCTCTGATCTCATTTATAAAAAAAAGTAATGATAATTTGTGTCTTAGTTTAAAAACTTAATTATGAAAAAATTATATTAAAAAACATTAAAAAGAATAATAAATATATATTTTTTATTAAAATCAGTGCATAATTTAAAAGATAATATTTATTAATTATTAACTTAACATTATCCTATAAAAGTATATTTTTTAAAATTAATTGAATAAATAATAAATAAACTATCTACCATATATTTCCTCTAGTCCTTAATAATTTGTTTCTTAAATTCTTTGAATATCTAATAATTCAATGAATTTAAAAAACAAACCTTTTTTTCTTATATAAAGAGAAGAGAAACACCATTATCCTACAATTCATTCTTCAGAAGCGTTTGAGATAAGCTCTGAACTACATACAGATTATTACAGATACACCTCTCGGATCATCTGGTAATTTCACTCCCTCCCAATTTCAATCTTCATCATCATATTCTTTTCAGCTCTTGTTTGTTTTTATCTTTAATTTGGCTTCGGATAATCGACACGGCTTCTGTTTTTATTAGTATAAAACTCCAACATTACGAAATTTCATGAAACAGAACAAGACGTAGGACAAGGCAAAAATATACCTTGATCTCAGAGTACTAGTTCACGTGTTGTCGTGCATGCGTCACGTTCCTCCCAATTTTTGTGACTTGTCGCTTTATTTTGTGTCAGAATCATGCCTATGGCACGTGTCAATGCCATTCGTAGCACTTTCTCTAAATACCCCAACTACGCAATTATTGCATTTCATTTTTCTTTTTTGTTGATTTTTTTTTCTTCAATTTTGTAGAAATGGCTCCTCCCAGTTTACATGAAACAGTGAAAGGTATGGCTTTTTTTTCGAATGAATTGTTCAAATCAGTAACTATGTTCTTCTGATTTTTCAGTTTTTTATTTTTTATAATTTTATTTAACATGGATTTCAGAGATTAATACTGTGTGTGCATATAAATATAACCAATCCGAAATTCTGATACATTGGGAAAGTTACTGGTTCTGTTCTGTTATCTTGTTTTTATTTTTATATGAGTTTTCAAAGATTTCTCAATTAATGATTTGAATCCAACAATCCTGGCAGAGGAATGTTAGTCTCTAATTGGTGATTTGGTTTATTTATTTTTTATGATTAATTTTGTAACATATAGTATTTGTAGAATTGGGATTCCATGTGTTCATCGAATAGGGACATCTTTTCCTGTTTAGTTCAATCAAGATAAAACCATCCAAAAAAATAGAAACTAAAATATCTTGATTGAACGCTTATCTGAAGGTGTGTGAATTGTAATGAAAATTGATTTTCTTTTACTTTTGGTTTGTTGTAGTGGTAGAGAAAATGGTAACTAGAAGAGTGGATCTTCGATCGGACACAGTGACGAAGCCAACTGAGTCAATGAGGGCTGCTATGGCAAGTGCTGAAGTTGATGACGATGTTCTTGGCTATGATCCGACGGCTTTACTCTTAGAGACCGAGATGGCGAAGATAATGGGAAAGGAGGCAGCTCTTTTTGTTCCATCAGGGACTATGGGTAACCTTATTGCTGTACTCGTTCATTGCGAGGTTAGGGGAAGTGAAGTTATTCTTGGAGACACTTGCCATATCAATATTTTCGAGAATGGTGGTATTTCGACCATTGGAGGAGTGCATTCGAGACAGATTAAGAATAACGATGATGGAACAATCGACATTGATTTGATTGAGGCTGCTATTAGAGATCCAAGGGGGGAGCTAATGTTTCCAACAACTACGCTTATTTGCTTGGAAAACAGCCACGCAAAGTGAGTGATTTTTGTTGTTCTGTTTTCTACGTTGTACATGATTATTTTTGATGAATTATGGCTGATACACTTTCTCGATGCAGCTCGGGTGGAAGATGTCTGTCTGTTGAATACACTGATAGAGTTGGAGAGGTTGCTAAGAAGCATGGATTGAAGCTTCACATAGATGGAGCCCGAATTTTTAATGCATCAGTTGTAAGTAAATTAGTAAATTTGCATTTTAACGATTTGTCCAAAAGTTTTATGTTAAATTGAATCACTTGATTTTCATTGATGCGATACTCGTGATTTTGATTTTTTCGCTCATTTGTATGACTTTAAAAATGAGGTCATTTGGATAAACTTTTCAGTATATACTGATAGAACAATAAGTTGAAATGAACTTGCATTTTCTGTTCCTAAACATAGTTTCTCGCATAAGATGAAATCAATTTCCAGGCCTCATTTTCTCATAAGTTCCCATTTTTCTTCTCCTTTTTGCGTTGTATGCAAACAAAAGTTGCTTTATGTTGGTTTTTCAGGCACTAGGAGTTCCTGTGGATAGGCTTGTCGAAGCAGCTGATTCGGTTTCCGTATGTTCTTCCTTTCTTTTCGTTTTATGACCGTGATTCGATATTGCTTCTGTATCTTACTGAATAATAATCAAGCTAACAGACATACGATTCGTTTGCCAATATTTATTAGGTTTGCCTATCTAAAGGTATAGGTGCTCCAGTTGGATCTGTTATTGTTGGTTCCAAGAACTTCATCGCTAAGGTAGGTCAAAAACTTGGTTAGCACGTAAAATTTGCCTCGACGAACGATGTTTAAGTCTAGCTTCTATATTGAATTTTAGGCTAAGCGACTCCGGAAAACCTTAGGTGGTGGAATGAGACAGATCGGCATCCTTTGTGCTGCTGCACTTGTTGCCTTAAAGGAAAATGTTGGAAAACTGGAAAGTGATCACAAGAAAACTAGGCTTTTGGCTGGTAAGTCTGCATGAGAAACTATTAGTTTTTAAGAAATAAAAATCTTTTTTTTTCTATTCAATATTACTTTTCTGTGTCTTATAGTTCTTTCCCTCATTTCAGATGGATTGCATGAAATTAAAGGGCTCAAAATTAATCCTGGATCTGTGGAGACCAATATAGTAAGTATTTAGTATATTGTAATCTGTTAAGACAAGTGGAACTGCACTTTCCATCGTCCTAAGATGTTATTGCTTAGTTTATGACCCAATAAACTAGGCCAATAGTGATAAGTGCCAACAAATCAAATCATGTATAACTTCTTTAGCACCAACACCTTTTAAACAAAGACGAGTCCAGTGAGTCCAGTGATACGTGTCAGGTTTCGCAGTCCGTTTATTTTAACTATGTCTTTATCCTAAAACTAAGTTCTTTCTTTCTGTGATACTAGATATTTATTGACATTGTGGATGGTTCAAGGACTACAACCGAAAAGATAATCAAATATTTGGAAGAACGCGGTATACTTCTGATGCGTGACAAACCATCAAGGTCTTGTTAAGATTCAAAATATTCGGCTTTATTTTTTTTCAATTTACACAGTTTATTAAGTTAATATAAAAAACATGAGACATGTTCCAAACATTTTACTGTATGGAAAAAATTGTACAAAGAAAGAGACTAAGGAAAGTGTGTGCATATTTCGTAATACAGGCTGCGAGTTGTTCTCCACCACCAAATTTCAGCAAGTGATGTGCAGTACACTTTGTCATGCTTTCAGGTTTGAGAACAAATTCAATGAATGATGAATTCAAATTTTATATGATTTGTCCTTTTCTAATTTAAGGACTATACTTTTTTGATGAATATTGCAGCAAGCGGTTCAAATTGAAAATGGCAACTAGTGGAAGAATAGCACTTTGCTGCAGTATTATTGGTCTATCCAAGGGGAAATTGGAATTTTAATTTGTCTTTATTTTATTTGGATTTGAATGTTTGATGATGGCACTTGTTATGAATAATTTTCAATTTAATCACGAGTTTCTATATCGTCCCGTGGCTTGTGGGCCATGGTTAATGTCCAATAATTGAGAAAATGTTCATTATATGTGTTTTTTATTTAAGTAACAGATCTTGTTTTTCTTTTTTTATATTCAAAGTCACTTCATGTGCTTCTAAATGGCTGTTGTTTTAAGGGAAAAAATAGTTTTAAAATGAACGTACTTTTCAATGTAAAAGTGATTGATATTTTTTAATTATTATCTTGTACAATATTATTTTGTACACTAGTTTGAATATATTAATAAGATTCATTTAATAAAGTGAAATATACTATGATAAGATTATTTTATTTTTAAATTTGTGTACAACAACCTTAGACTGATATGGAATATATTTTTATTAGTTTTCAAAAAGCATAAATATATGTTGCACGTACTTTGATTATTTAAATCCGTCTCATTATTTTTTTATTAGTCCACGTTTTTTAATTATTTAAACAACTTATCTTTATTGCTAAAATTTTAAAGTGGATTCTGTTAGATACCATAATATATCCTAAATTTAATTATATACCTACTAGTATTTTTTAATTCAATTGATAAGTTAAAGAACGTTGTTTTGCGTTCCCCAACTAAAGATCAAGAACAAAAGCTAAATATCAATTGGTGTATGATAATGTGGCCTAGGAAAATGTGAAGCGACAATGACATGACACCGATAATGGTGCTCTAAAGTAAAGTAAACTTTGCACGAGTAGTTGTTGTTAAAATATTCAGCTTTGTTTTATATATATATATATATATATATATATATATATATATATATATATTAATATATTATATATATATATATTATATATATATATATATATATATATATATATATATATATTATATTGACCATACAGTAAAATAAAATACAAAACAGAATAATATTTGTATTAAATTATTTTTATCATGTATTTATAATAATATATTTTTTTTTGGTATAGCATATTTTTCTATCATTTTTATTCTTATTTTATTGTGTAATTTACCTAATAACTTTCAATAAAATAATTATTATTAATTTTCATGTAACTTTTACTAATAACTTCCACGTACTGTATTTTTAAAATATATATTTAAATAAAAAATATCACTTATATAATTTTAATGATGGACATTAAAAACGGAGAGACGAGCACGCGAGTGCGCGTCTGACGTGTCCGTCTGGCGTGCCCGTCTGGACGCTAGTTAAGAATAATGAAAATAATATTAATTAATGGATAAAATTTGGAAAATATGTATTGAAAAATATACATTGAAAATTGAATTGGATCATTCATTTTGAGACACTCTTTTATTCAAAATAGATCACTCAATTAGGAACGGAAAAAATAATAAAAAAGAAAAAAAAAGAATTTTCAATAACCTATTTTATATGTTTCACAGTAAGTAATTCATTTAAAATTAAAAAAATAATCCACAATAAATAATCTATTTTAATTTTTAATACATATTTTTTAATTAAAATAAATTCTTTTATTAATTTTTTTTAAATCAACATTTTAATTAATATTATTTTCATCATTCTTTAAACTTAATAAAATTACTCTAATAAAAACATACTCTAATAAAAACATCCTTATTTATTTCAAGGTAACGTAATTAAAGGGTGAAACACAGAGTAAAATACACCCAAAACCCAAAACATCGTTCTCATCTTTACTTCAAGGTAACATAATTAAATATCTTCCTCATCATTACTTCAAGGCAACATAATTAATCCATCAATAACCCTAAAATTCGTTTTTTTTTTAAATAACAATTATTTTCAAAAATAATACTAAAATAATACATTTTAAAAAGAATTTCAGTATAATCACTTTTAAAAAAAAATTATTCCTCTAAAAGTATGTCATTTAGTATGACGCATGCATGTGGTATTTGTACTAAGGCGCGTTAGCATCAGGATCGATCTTAGGATCGGACAAGGAGGCCTACATCCTAGGGCCTCCAAAAAGTAGGGGTCTCAAAATTATTTTTTATAAATTATAAAATAAAAAATAAATATATAAATATTAATTGTTGTTTTATTTATAATATAAGCTAATTAGCATATTGGTAAAGAGGTTTTACCTTTGACTCAAATGTCAATGGTTCAATGATACCTACACTTTTATTATTTAAATATATTATTTTGCAACAAAAATTCACCTTCATTTTTCTTGGGGACATTTTTAAAATTGGACCAGGGCCTTCAAATTTTCAGGGACGACCCTGGTTAGCATACAGATCAAGCCAATATATATTGGCGCATGCATTATGACATTAAGAGCATGCGCCATTGCATGTGGCGCATGCTTTGATTATATTTTTTATTTTATTTTTTAAGTTATAATTATATAAAATTGAAATAAAAAAGGAAATGAAAAATAATTAATAATATTATGATATAAAGCTAAAATACACAATAATTGACAAGAAAATAAATGATTCGTCCGATCAAAACGCCCATGTTCCACATCCTGGTGCGTTAGTCTGTCTTCGAGGTCTCCCCTGAGGTGTTTTTGGGTCTTTGAGTGTTGACATGATGCAATGGTGGCTGGTGTGAAGCTCTTGCAGAAGGTCCAACGGTATTTGACAAATTTGTCATCATTTCTCCCTAACAGCTGGGGGATTACCGCCAACGGTGCTGCCGTAATTGAGTTTGGTGCCCATGTTGTCGTTGTTGGGTCGTTGTGTTTGGGTTGTTTGTGGACGGTATGGTTTCTCGAATTAGGATATTGAATCGTTTTGGAAACGAAGCAATGATTTTTGTGGTGTAAGAAAGTCAAACAATGGTTGGATGTTGTGGCAGTGAGATGTTTGTATGTTCATTCGTGGGGAGCTATGGTGGGATGAGGTGGAATCGTATAAACTATCAAGGCTATAGACAAATGTGGCGGCTGCGTATGGTTGTTGGTGGCAAGGGTTTGGTTTCTGGTTTTGAGTTTGGATGTGTGGCATGAATTGGTTGCGAAGTTGGGTGTTTGGTGGTTGGGTGTATATGGTATGGTGATCGTGTGAGGTTGGTTGTTGGGTTTGGGTGGGTTGACATTATTCTTGACTTTGGTAATGGTGTGAGGTTGGTTATTGGACGGGGATTTATTGTTAGGCGTATGATGACGAAGCTCATTGGCATGGATCAATCAAATACCTTGGCTCAGACACAAATTACGGCATTGTAACTGACCTAAACCAAGCCATGTAATGTTGAGTTGGTCTAGCACCACGTATGATTGGTTCGTTTAAGATGTGCTGACGTCGATTCCTCCAATGACAACACATCTCTTTAGCAAAGTCTTTCAAATCGGAATAATCCCATTGGCCATCGACTCTTTGTTGATGGCAATCTCCCACACACGTCGGAGGTTTTGGAATTTGTTGTTGCATGCCGAACTAAAGTTTCACATGGTCATTCTGGTGCAACTCCACAGTAGTGAACCAAATGATTGGTGTTTTTGTTGTCCAAACTGCAACATCATCGTCGTTAACCTGATGGTCAAGACCTAGACAGGCCTCCAGATAAACTGTAAAAGAAATTGACATGATTAGAGGATATGTAATTTGATTATTTTTTAAAATCAAAAGTGGAGTTGTTTATTAGTAATACATCGTCTGGTCCAATGTGGTCCAAAAGATTGTGATAGACTACTACAACGTGTTTGGGACACCTGTTGTAGTTCATTCCCAGAACTGACCACCTAGATCGAAAAGAATGAAAATATATTAGTTATAGTCAGTTGTAGTATAAAGTCTAACAAACAATTAGAAGATTTAATATAAACTTACTTTGTTGCGTAGGGAAATATGAATGGCTTCTCGTTGATCGGGGCGAGTGACGGTATTCTTGACCAACCTCATGCTTGTAGAAAATAGGTGCAAGAATAAAACGTACAAGTATTTTTTTTACACAACGAACTATATAGATGAGACAAAACAGATGAACCCCAACTATATGTGCCTACTTTATTTATGTTTCGTTACAACGAAAAATACATATTATTTACCGTATTACCAGTACTTTCAGGAAAGAAAAAATTACCAAATAGAATCATAATATAACAACGAGCTTTAATTATCTTTTCATACTCAGTTGATTCTTCGTTTAATGTTATACTTGAATAATATTATGTAAGATATTTTAAATTAATACCTTGGCCCATAGGTTGACTCAAAGTATGTCCCGTAGTTGACATAAAGGGGCACCCTATAATTGATCGCATATAGATCTATCTTGGTCAAGTAAGCTTGATGATGCGCTTTGGGCATACCAAACTGCTTTCAAAACACCGATTGGTATGTCCCCTTATCAATTGGTATATGGTAAGGCATCTCACTTACCCTTAAAACTTGAACACAAAGCTTTGTGGGCTTCAAAATTCCTTAATTTGGATCTTTCGAAAGCGGGAGAATCCTGAATACTTCAACTCCATGAGTTAGAAGAATTTAGGAACTGAGCATATGAAAATGCCAAGATCTACAAAGATCAAACAAAGAAATGGCATGATAGAAGGATCCAAAGGAAGAAATTTTGGGAAGGACAAATGGTACTATTGTTTAATTCGAGGATGAAGTTGTTCTTGGGAAAACTAAGATCGAAATGGTCGGGTCCGTTTATGGTACACAAGGTATATCCCCATGGAGCAATCAAAATAAAAAATCCATCCAATGGGGACATTTTTAAAGTGAATGGCCAAAGATTGAAGCCTTACAATGTGGAGCAAGAAGTTGGCCAAATTGATGTTGTTCATCTTGTCTGAAAAGATGAACAACCGTCGAGCCATGCGACGTTAAACGAAGCGCTACATGGGAGGCAACCCACGCTTTTATGTCTAACTATTTTCTTTGTTTGGTTGTGTGTTATTTACTTGTAGGTTTGAACAATGTTTGCTAGAGGAGCCAAAAATTTCGTGCGCAAAAAGTCTCTGGAAAAATCGGAAGCAGAAGCCTGGCACAAGCTCGAGAAAGCAATGAAAGAAAAAGAAAAATCAAGGGCCTGACACGGGTGCCCGTGTCAGCTGACACGGCCCGTGTCAAGAAGTTATCAGAGAAGGGAGTTTTCCAGGGGCCTGACACGGGTGCCCGTGTCAGGTGACACGACATGTGTCAGCCCCTGCGTGAACAAGTTGGAACGTGGAAGTACACGGCCCGTGTCAAGGAGGTCATTTGTGCTGATACGGTCGCCCGTGTCAGCTGACACGACCGTGTCAACAAGCGCGGTGGGAAATTTTTCAATTTTTTTTGACTGTTTGGCATTGGGCCCAGCACCGAATTTCCCCCACTAAATCCATTTTATCACTCATTCACTCCTCATAAACCTCTTAACTTACCTATTCTCTCACCTTCATCTCTCTTTCTCTCAAAAATACCTAAAACCCTCCATTTTTCTTCACATAAAGCTCCATCCTTTCACCTCATAACTCCATCAAATCTCCATCTGTCTTCACAAAAGTTCTTCTATTTTCCATCCTCTACATTCCTACGGTAATCTTTTTGCCTAATCTTTATTTTCAATTTCAAGTTTCTTTTTGTTGTGTACAGGTAAGAATATGTCTCGCCGAGTAGACATAAGCAAAAATGTGGCGGAATCATCCCGGCCACATCAAAGGGCGAGAAGGACTCCGAATGAGCACAATATTATGTTTGAAAACTTGGAACACCAAAAGAGGTATACGACTCATCTTAAAAGAAAATTAACCCCCACCAGATACATGTGTGATGACACTTTGCAGGAATTGGGATTGCAAGCTGAAGTTCACCGAATGTTCCACACCTTAGGTATGTTGGAATTCATGCAGTTAGAAGTGCCAACTTTTGCGCGCATTACTCTTGAATTCTTGAGTACCATTGAATTTAAGCTAAAAAATCGATGGAATGGAACGGAGAAAGAGTACTATGGTACTTTGCATTTTCGTTTATTTAATACTGATATGGAATTGTCTGTGGATGAGCTAGGGAGTATCCTAAAACTCCCAATTGTAGGCCCTGGAACGGTGCCCGATACTTTTGTTCCGGCGGAATTCTGGACCGCTATAACAGGTAACACTAAATATATCTCCAAAGGGGAAAAAGCATGGGGTATCCATAACCCTTGTTTCAGGTACGCGCAGAAGGATTTGGCGTACACCATGTTTGGTCGCAGAGATAGCACCGGTGTCGCCACCCAAAGGGAGTTGTTCTTTCTGTATAGTATGGCAGCACAAACTTCTATCAACGTAGCAACATTTTCAGCTGACTACCTAGGTAGAGTTGGTCACGCTACTTCAGGCAACATTTCGGTTGGCAGAATGATCACACAGATTGCCAACCATTTTGGATTTGGCGTTGCGCTTGCTGACTCTCCACAAGTGTCGGGTAAAAATAAACTGGACATGGCCGCGTTGATTCAACAAGGCATGATTGAGGTAAAACAAGATTACTATTCTCTTATTTGCCAAAAAGTCCATGTTCTTGCTTTACCCGCTTATGATTTCATCAGTATTACTAATAAGGCCAACTGGCTTTATGAGTGTCCCGACCTGGATGAGGGGGACAGAGATTTTCTTGATTCTTTTCCTGCAGATGAACATATGGAAGGTGCACCGAGCACTGAGGAGCCGTTTTACCAGCAACCGCAAGAACCGACTCAAGCTTCAGGGTCCTACTCCATGCCACAGGACAAATGGGGTTGGATTCAAGATGGGATCGGTAACCTTCACACGGAGCAATCTAGGCAAGGTGAGGAGCTCACCAGGTTCAGAGTCGAACAACTCCGCCAAGGGACGGTTTGGATGAGATGAATGTGATGATGCAATGCATGATGTTGCATTATCCGTACCCTCCCCCACCTCCTCAGTAAACATTGTGAGTACCCCTCTTATCTTGACAATAAACATTGCGGACAATGTTTGGTTCAAGTGTGGGGGGTTTTTTTTTATTGTTTTGTATTTATTTTTAGTTGTGTTTGTTTGCTTTGTTACTTTGTTTTGTCTTTGTGTGTCTGTTTTATTTCCTTAAGTTATAGATAAAAGTGGATTCTACTGGATAAATGATGGACTAGTGACCAGTAAGGGAAATATGCAACCCCAGATTTTCTCCCGAGGCAACTTGGAAGTTGATACAGCTGAGAAAGAAAATGTTGGACGCAACTTGGCAACTCTAGACCGAAAGAGTGGAAGGTAAACCCAAGCTGAAAAAGAAGTTGTTTATCATAAAGAGTGGTTTGGAGCCTGCAAACTTATCCAACATGGTGAGATTTCAACATAACCAAACACAAAAGAGCGCATTCAGGTATGACTTTATCTCTCTAATTTTGCGTAAGTTCTACTAATACATCACAATACAAAGACACACACTAAGGCACGTTGTTTGTTTTCACCCTTTAGCCTTTCTAGCCATCCATATTGTTATATTTATCCTTTGTTAACCCCGTTGAGCCTGTACCCCCTTGTTTGTGAAAACCGTCATGTTAACCATAAGCCAAACACTTCCTACCTTCGCTCGACATGACTGTTGTAGTATAAAATTCGTGCAAAAAGATAAGTTTGGGGTGGTGATCCTAAAAAATTGAAAAAGGGCAAGTGCAACAAAAAGAAAAAAAAATGTGTAGAAACATCCGCTTCTACCGGAAAAAAAGAGAAAAGAAATGAAAAATAGAAATGAAGTACAAGCACTTGCCTAAGTCAAAGACTCATGC
The DNA here is from genome assembly GCF_024323335.1 of Lathyrus oleraceus. NCBI lineage: Eukaryota > Viridiplantae > Streptophyta > Magnoliopsida > Fabales > Fabaceae > Lathyrus > Lathyrus oleraceus. The sequence continues at coordinate 313,565,128 of NC_066584.1, read as the reverse complement.
ATTAATGTGATACTCAAAAGAAAAATTGAGTGAAAAAGAGTCAAGTTGGACAACACCCCATAAAATAATTTGTGCACAAAGAAAAGCAACAAGATGAATGTCGAGTTCTAAACCTTTGTCATCCATTTTCTTGTCTACCCCCACCGTACCTAAGCCCCGTTACAACCCAGAAGACCTCTAAAACTGTGTGAATTTGGTTTGTGTAGTTAACGTAGAATCTATTCAAAAATTAAGAGTTGATATTTCATACCTTGATATCATGAGTGCTAAACACTTTAACCTCGAGAGATTCGGTGAGTAGTGCGAAGAAGTTTACAAGTGAAGGAACACTCTGATATGATAATGCAGTGGATAGTTCGAATGGGTGAACCAGAAGCTTAATCGGGAAGGAGGAAGATAAGTTGCAAATAGCATCAACTGTATTGTGGAAAGAAGAAAATCCATGGTTGACCTCTGTGTTGTCTCTTACATCACTTGAGGACAAGCAATGAGATAAGTTTGGGATTGTGATCGGTCACCATTTGCACTTAGTTTTCATCATCCATCCATCATGAATCTTCAAGAATCGGTAACATTTTGTTCTTTCTTTTAGTTGATTTCTTAAGTTCATCGCATTTTATAAATTTCTGCGTGTTTTATATTGTATTAGTGGTACATCTCTTTTTGTCGCATTTTATGCGTTTCCGTGGTAGTGCTGTTTGGTTTCCAGGTCTAACAATAAGCCCGAAAGATGCGTACCGAAAGAATGGAAGTCAATGACATCATGCAAAGTGAGAAAAGGCAAAAACAGGGGGCTGACACGGCCTGTGTCAGCAAGGGCTGAAGAATTTGAGTTGACAGAGAGCCAACACGGGCGCCCGTGTCACCTGACACGGCCCGTGTTGGCCAATTCGCCCTGTTTGCTGATTTTTATTATTTTGATCCCTGTGTACGTCCGGATGGCAGTCTGGGTATTTCACGATGTTTTTAGTTGATTGGAAATTATTTAGTCTGCATTTTGGTGAAGAGAGAGGACACTTTTGATCATACAAGAAAAAAACAGAAAGGAGAAGAGAGCTTTCAAGGTGTTTAGAGAAGAAAAGATCTTCAAGATCGAAAGAGATTGAAGATCAACCTTCATCAACAACAAATTATAATGTCTCTATTTTGTAATTTACTGTCTTTAAATATTATGAGAAGCTAAACCCCCCAATGCTAGGGGGTGTCCCTGAATTGCTACTGTATGAACATTTTTTCTATGTTTTTATGATCATCGACGTTTTCTTAATTCAAATTATTATACAACATTCTTAATGATTTATTTTATCGGACAAATGGAATATTGATCTCTGGTTAAGGTTTAGGTCGGACAAACCACCTTATCGCTTGTTGTGTAATAATACTTCGGTTTAATCACTTAGGAATAAGGATCAAAATGGAGTAGCCATTGATTCTTGATTAATTGCATATTTCGTAAAGTCATTTTGAATAACTAAGGAATTAGGATTGAAATTGACTGTTAATGGTTTTTGGCTAAGGGATTAGAGAAAACAATTCTTGAGAGTCGGTTTTGAATAATTACAACGTAGATGTTATATAATATGGAAGGAGTGTAGTACAAAGCAATTCACACATCTTGCCTTAACATGCTTTCTCATATCGTTTAACAGCTTTTTATACGCTTTATACAATTTATTCTCGTTCTTATCATTTTGAAAACAATCATCAAACCCCCCATGATCTTTTGTTCAATATAATTATTGTAAAGATTTGTACTTACTACGTAGTCCTCGAGATCGATACTCGGGATAACTCCCATTTTATTACTACATTGGTGCAAATAGTACACTTGCTATTTTACCAATCAATGGGTGCATGGGCAATGATTTGGGCATTGAGAATGATGCGATCCACTTCCAATTGTGTGTAAAGAGTACTGAATGCATCATGTGGAAGCATGCAAAAGGAAATGGTCATGTGAAGTTCAATCTTGCCAAAACACTTCCCATAATGAAGCCATACGCAAGTCCCTCAAATTTACTCCAAATGAGATGATCTTGGATGTTTTGGAAATGTGAGACCAAAGGGAACAACTTTCATGCAAACACTTTTCATTTGAAGTTTGGATAATGATTAATTTTGAGGTGGAAGTTTAGGAAATCAAACATATTTGAAACTTTTCTAAGTCCCAAGTCAAATGTTCATTTCTTCCACCTTGAATAACTTTTTCTATGGATTTCAAATGAGAAACGTTCATTCATAAAAGTTGTATCTCTTTCAAACCTTTTAAATTTGGTCACAAATTTGACCTCATTTGGATTTGGCATGAAGGAGTTATGCACTTTAGAAGTTGAGGAAAATCACTTGTTCAATGGTATTGGCCCAAAATGACCTATAATGTTTCCTTTTGGCACATGCATTTGCAAGTTTAATTTTCACTTCCTCCAAAAATAAAAGTTGAAGTAGACATCTTTAATTTGATAATTAAATTTGAATCGCTTTCATCTCATAAAAATTGAGCAAGTTATGGTCTTGGGAAATTGACCTCCAAACTAGGGTTTAAACAAAATGACCTATAATCTTTCACCATAAAAAACGACTTTCCAAGCAAAAATAGATCTAGACCTAAACATTAAAGTTGTTTGGAATGTCATTTAGAGTAACGTTTCTTTTGGAATCATTTTCATATGACAAAATATGTAGGCGATAGGGTCTAGGGAACCCCAATTTTGACCAAATGACTTTCTCTGGTCAACCACCATGAACCAACTTACTAGCTTGACATTACCTTGATTTTTGGGACTCATGGAGGATCATATATGCATAAGATGATGTAATGTGAAGTATCCCTTGAAATATTTGATCAATTGTTGAAGAAACTTATTGAAGAAGTCACACAAGATACCTAAATGAATTAGGATTTCCAAGGCAAACAAACTTCAAACTCTTGAGGATTTCTTGATCAAAATAACATGTGAAGATCATGGGGATCCATATATGATACTTAGAGCCAATTTCAACCAATTCTTGATTGAGATCCTTGCGTTAAGGGTCTTAAACCCTAGATATGAGCTTGATAGAGCATATGTGAGCATGTGCACTACCTACAAAAGAGTTAAACTATACAATGACATATTTTTAGTATTTTGGTTAGTAAAATAAAGAAAAAGTAAGTATGATAAAATAAAATGTTCTTGATGATCTCTCCCAATGCAAACCCAATGAATAAGGGGTGAGGAGAATGCCAAGGTGTGATCCCAATGCTAATGCATATGATGAGATAACATGAGGGATCTTAGGGTCAAAATTGGGGTCTTACAAACACTTTTCCATTTGGAGCTTGGACCATGATTAATTTTAAGGTGGAAGTTTGAGAAATCAAACACATTTGAAAATTTTCTAAGTACCAAGTCAAATGACCATTTCTTCCACCTTGAATAACATTTGCTATGAGCTTTAAATGGAAATAGTTCCTTCATCAAAGTTGTATATATTTCATCCATATTCAATTTGGTAACAAATTTGACATCATTTGGATTTGTCATGAAGGGGTTATGCATTTTTGAATTTGAGGGAAATTGCTTGTTCAATGGTGATGGCCCAAAATGACATATAATGTTTCCTCTTGGCACATGCCCTTGCAAGTTGAATTTGAAATTTCTCAAAGAATAAAAGTTTTAGAATACATCTTGAATTTGTCATTAAACTTGTATGGACTTCATATCATACAAATTGAGCAAGTTATGGTCCTTGGAAGTTGACCTCCTAACTAGGGCACTAACAAAATGACCTATAATCTTTCATCATAAAAAATGACTTTCCAAGCAAAACTAGCTCTTGATGTAAACAAGAAACTTGTTTGAAATGTCATAAAGAGTAACTTTGATCTTAGAATCATTTTAATATGACACAAATTATAGGAGATAGGGTCTAGGAAACCTCAATTTTGACCAGTTGGCTTTCTCTGGTCAACTTCTTTGAACCAACTTGAAAACTTAAAGTACTCTTGATCTTTAGGACTCATGGATGATCATATATGTATAAGATTATGTATAATTAAGTATCCCTTGATATATCTGATCAATTGTTGAAGAAACTTGTCGAGGAAGTCACACAAGATACTCAGTTGAATTAGGGCTTCAAAGGCAAACAAGCTTCAAACTCTTGATGAATTCTTGATCAAAATGATAAATGAAGACCATGTGGATCCATATATGATATTTATAACCAACGTGTACCATTCCTTGATTATTCTCTTGCCATGAGGGTCTCAAACCCTATTTGTGATCTTTATGAGGCACAGGTGGATGCACATACTACCTACAAAAGAAACAAAGCTATATATGAACATATTTTTGATATTTTAGTTAGTAAACAAAGAAAAATAAAGTATGATACAATTAAATGTGCTTGGCGATCTCTCCTAATGCAAACCCAATGAATAAGGGGTAAGGAGGATGCCAAGGTGCGATCTCAAAGCCAATGCAAGTGATGAGATAGCATGAGGGATCTCACGGTCAAAATTGGGGTCTTACACAAGGTTACAGTCAACAAGAAAGTATTGACTACAACGAAACCTTTACTCCAGTCTCCAGGTTAGAATCTATTTGCTTACTTGTATCTGTTATTGTAAATCACTTCATAAAATTGTATCAGATGGATGTCAAAAGTGTGTTTCTGAATGTATATGTTTTTGAAGGGGTGTTCATTCATCAACCTCCTGGTTTTGAAAACTCTAAATGTCCATAACATGTTTTTAAACTGAAAAAATCTCTTTATGGTCTGAAACAAGCTCCCAGAGCATGGTATGAAAGACTAAGTTCTTTTCTTCTGGAAAATGATTTTATTAGAGGCAAAGTCGATTCCACTCTCTTTTGTAAAAACATCATAAACGACCTTATGATCTGTCAGATATACATTGATGATATAATTTTTGGTTATGCTAACCCTTCTGTTTGTCAAGAATTTTTTGAGATAATGCAGGCAGAATTTGAAATGAGTCTGATGCAAGAACTAAAGTTCTTTCTGGGGATTCAAATTAAACAAGCTTCAAATTCTACCTATGTATATCAAAGCAAATACATAAAAGACATTCTAAAGAAATTTGAAATGTCAGAAAGCAAACCAGCAAAGACTCCCATGCATCCTACCTGCATTCTGGAGAAAGAAGAGGTAAGTCAAAAGGTTTGCTAGAAACTCTATCATGGTATGATAGGTTCTCTTCTCTATCTGACTGCTACGCATCCAGATATTTTATTCAGCGTGTGTCTCTATGCCAGATCCAAGGGAATCTCACTTAACTGCTATTAAGAGAATCCTGAGGTATCTAAAAGGAACACCTAACCTTGGCCTGATGTATAAGGAAACATCAGAGTATAAACTTTTTGGGTATTGTGATGCAGATTACACTAGAGACAGACTGGAGTGCAAAAGCACATATGAAAACTGTCAGTTTCTGGGAGGAAACCTCATCTCATGGGCTAGCAAAACACAATCAACCATAACACTGTCAACTGTAGAAGCAGAATACATTTCAGCTTCATTATGCAACACTCAGATGCTCTGGATGAAGAACCAACTCGAGGACCTTCAGATATATGAGAGTAAAATCCCTATCTTTTGTAACAATACTACTGCCATATGTTTAAGTAAGAACCCCATTTTACATTCCAGAGCGAAGCATATAGAAATCAAACATCATTTTATCAGAGACTATGTTCTGAAAGGGGTACTAAGTTTAAAATTCATAAATACAAACCATCAATTGGTTGATATATTCACAAAACCCCTGGTTGAAGATAGACTTTCCTTCATTCTAAAACATTTAAACATGGTAGATTGCCCAGAATGACTCTGAACTCGTGCTTCTCTTCTGTTTTGTTTAATAGGCTCTAACTTAATCATTTGTGGGTCATCAGGTTTTGGTTTTGATACTTCTACCAGTTAGATGCTATCTGGATTAGAAGCCTTCTGAATCAAAAACCGTTTGGTATTCTTGATGTCATAAACACCAACACGTGGCCTCTCGAACGTATGACCTTGGATCTTATAGACAATTGTCTAGCACATAACTCAAAAGCCAAATTATTGAGATCCCCTCGAGAAGTGTGCATATTTTTGAGATTAGACTATCATCATTAGCTGCAATTAATTCTCCCTAAGCATGTCAACTCAGACTTCTGGAATAATTAATGCCAGTGTTTCCTATTCTCTCATTACGCTGTGGTTTTGCATGCTAAGTGGTTGTGTATATATACTTTCCATATTTCTCACATTCACATTTTTCACTCACAAACCTACACAAACCCTCTTGTGATCGTGGTTCTTTGCAACTTCTTCAACTTTCTTCAACAACAACAATCTTCATCTTCTCCAACTCTATGGATTCTCAACAATAACAAATTTATAACTATTCTCAGCAAATGGAAGCTACTGAACAACTCACTAAAGTTCCCTAAACAAACTACTACTCAAACTGCTACAACCTCAACAACTTCTTACAAGGAACCCTATATTCTTGATCGTCCCCCTCTCATAAACCTTGCCACGCCCTTTGAAAAGATGGAAGTACTATGTGAATCTCTGGTGGACTTCGAAAACTTGAAACGCAACGACATTGATCTCACTGCAGAACTGGAGAAACAAGGCTGGGGAAATTACTTCTAGAAACTCTACGGTCAAGTATACACCTTCCTCGTTAAGGAATTCTGGAGATTTGCAGACTGCGACGACCATTGCATAGTTTCCTATGTCTTGGGAGTCAAAATGGTCATCCCAGCGAAGTCAATAGTCAAGCTTCTGGATATGGAGAAAACTGGGGGCAGAAGGATTTATAACATAAACCCTAGGGCAAAATACATATCTCAAGATATAGTTCCCACTATATTCAAGCAGAACCTGGAAGGGAAAACCTCCAAGTACAAGGAACTTCACCACAATATGAGGGTTTGGTTTAAGATTATTCTGGGTACCATCCATCACCGTCCAACATCAAACTCTTTAGATTACATAAACATTGATCAAAAGTGCATCCTGTATTGCCTTCAAAAAGAACTGAAGTTGAACCTACCTGCATTACTCTTCAAGTATCTGAGGGATTCAGTCAGGGATACAAGAAACCACATGAAGCCTAAAAACTACATTCCTCTAGGAAGGCTCATCTCTGACATCCTGATAGAGAGTGGAATGGTGAACCATCTGATCTCCACCAACATGATGGAAGATGTAACTGTGGATGTTGGCAAGCCTATAAATGCCAAAAATCTAAAGAGCACGGGGGTCATTGACAGAGTCTTAGTCAAGCCTACTCTGGACACATATTGGGAAGCTCTGAAGGATTAGAGGAAGATACCTCACGCAATGTATATTTTCTCCAAGATAGATCCTCCAGAGGTCATTGCTCATTATCTCCAGGATCTGGCATCTCAAGGAGTGGACATCTTTGAGTTCTTCATGGATTGGCTTCCAGAGTAGCCACCTAACTTCATGAAGAGTAAGAGAGAGCCTTCTGAGAAGTCAAAGAAGAAGAAGACTCTGAAGCTGGGAGAACCTTCTGAAACCAGATCGCCTGCGCCTCTGGACTCCTCTGCTTCAAGTAAGTCTAATCTCTCTAAAGCTCCTTTAAATTCTGGTTTAAATCAAACATCTTCCTCTCTACCTCAACCACTCCCCACTTACTCTCCCTCTGAACCCACCATCTCCATTCTAACTCCCTCTGAACCCCATAACTCTAACACTAACACACCCTCTTCACATGTACAGACTTTCAACCTTACAACAACAATTATCCCCATATCTGATGCCATGTATCTGAATGAACCCATTTCACCACCCTCGTCCATTACCTCATCTCCTCCATACTACAACATCTCCTCTGACTTTAAACAGTCAGAAATCCTTGATCCTTCCTCTCTATCCTTGGCTCAACTCCAAGCCATAACAAATTCTGAACAACCTTCATCTATCCCAGAAATCTCTACACCTTCACCCTCTGCGCCCTCAATAACTCTACCACCCTCTGAACCTCCCACTGAACCCTCTGAAACCACTCCATTTGAACCCATAAATCCAACCTCTGAACCTCAACCTATCTTCCCAACCTTGGAAGAGTCATTTGCTTTATTCTCATAATGCTCAGTTGAGAAGCTCAAACATCTATCTGAAAAATCTAATCTAAGTGACAATCCTTCTGACGTAAGGACTCACTGGAATGGATTCATCAGATGGATGACATCTGAGGTCTTCAAGCTAAAAGAACTACCTGGACAATTCAGAAATGACTATATCAAAGAAGCGTGGGAGAGACTAGAAGCATGTATGGTCAAAGAAGCTGAAGAGAAAGCCCTGAAGAAAGCTGAAGAAAAGGCTAGGCTGGAAACTGAAGATCAGGCAAGAAAGAAAGTTGAAGAAAAAGTTGTCGGTGAGGCTACTGCTGCCACAAAAGCTAAAGCTAAAGCTGACATTCAAGAAGCAGTACGCATCGCTGTAGAGGAAAATGCTAAGACCACTGGAGTTGCTCTGACTCAAAGTGAGTCATCAGACTCTGGTCTTGCTCCGTTGGTGCTCAAAACTCTGGAAGAACTTCATAAGGAACAATAAATCGTGAGAGCCAGACTCGACCAACAAGACTCAGTCAACTCCAGTATCCAGAGTGTTCTCACTCAGTTGCTTTAGAGGATGCCTTCTCCTCTTAACCCTTAGGCACCTTAGGCTTTTCTGTTTGTTTCTTGTTTTTTTTTTTATTTTGCTCTAGGTGTTTTCTTTTTTTACCTCTAAGGTTTTCCTCTCTCTATCTCTCTCAAATTATCTAATGAAATTTGTTTTTGCTCTACATGTTTTTTGCTATATTCTTTTTGAGTCTGACAAAAAGGGGGAAATAAATGAATAGCCTTATGATGAAATTAATCTCTAAGTCCCATAATATGTTTCTTACATGATAACATTTCAAATAAATTGCAAGTCTAAAGTTTTCTTACAGGATGTATATAAATAAGGAAATCTGAGAAACAAGTTAAGCAATAAAAGAAGCTCTGGTAGGAAACTCTAAATTCTCTAAGTACCATACGTAGGGGGAGCTTGCCTATCTCAGGGAGAGTCATATTGTATCTGAATCTAAGTTACTTTCCTCTCTATCTTGTGAAGTACCATCTCTAAGTGTGCAGGACTCTAAGATAAACTAAATCTGATGGAACATTATCTAACGTCAAACCAAGTCCGGAACAGCTGTTTCAGAAATTCATAAATCATATCTGACGTTGACCACAAGCATGTCCAAAGGAATCACGCACAAAATTTGTTATTAAAGTTCATCTGAAGACTCTGGAAACTCTGCATCTGAAGATCTTACATACGAGCTTTGAAGATCTGTACTTCAAAAGACACTTTATCTGAAGATCAGTCAAGTTGACTCTGAAGACAAATCAACAAACCAACCATCTGAAGAATACAAGTGCTACCTAAAGGCTCTAAACTCCGCTCACTCTGATTCATTCCCAACAGATCAATTAATTAATCAAAATCAGAAACTTAACGAAGAAGAAATCTAAGTATGGTATGGATCTATATATGGATAGTATTGACTACACTCCAAGACTGCTATGGAAAGGACAAGTAAATTAATGTTATTAAGTCCCATAATCGGCAAGATATCATCATCAATGCTCTCTCCAACGATATCATCTTCAAGCATTATATCTAGACCTCACTGTCATCATACGGAGACACAAAGCTCTCACGCAAGAATTCTACTCATACTTTTTGAAATCATACATTAAATTCTTGTTAATCTCTAAAGGAATCACGCACAAAATTTGCTATTAAAGTTCATCTGAAGACTCTGGAAACTCCGCATCTGAAGATCTTACATACGAGCTTTGAAGATCTGTACTTTAGAAGACACTTTATCTGAAGATCAGTCAAGTTGACTCTGAAGACAAATCAACAAACCAACCATCTGAAGAATACAAGTGCTACCTAAAGGCTCTGAACTCCGCCCACTCTGATTCATTCCCAATAGATCAACTGATTAATCAAAATTAGAAACTTAATGAAGAAGAAATCTAAGTATGGTATGGATCTATATATGGATAGTATTGACTACACTTCAAGACTGCTATGGAAAGGACAAGTAAATTAATGTTATTAAGTCCCATAATTGGCAAGATATCTTCATCAATGCTCTCTCCAACGGTATCATCTTCAAGCATTATATATAGACCTCACTGTCATCATACGGAGACACAAAGCTCTCACGCAAGAATTCTACTCATACTTTTTAAAATCATACATTAAATTCTTGTTAATCTTTAACTTGATTATCACTCACGAGTTGTTACTCTTAGTGTGATCGCTGATCATTTGTTATTAATCATGTTCATCTTGCTTATCTAGAAGCATCAAAAACATTCTTGTAATTCTTAATAGTTGTTGTAAATTCCTCAAGTGACCTGTGAAGTCTGTAGACTTGAGAGGGCTAAGAGATTGTTAAACTCTTAGACGGTTGTTATAATCTTTCTAGATTATTGGATTAAGTCCTTATTGAAGGCGAAATCACCTTGGCCGGGTGGACAGGAGTGGCTTCGAATTTCAAGCAAACCAGGATAAACTTCTTTTATTGTCAGTGAAAACAATTCAACCCCCCCCCCCCTCTTTCTTGTTTTTCTCTACCTTCATAGCATTGGTCATTACTTCATCAGTATCCACGTTAATTTTGTTCATCTTCAATGTTGGATACAAATGATATGCTCTTGGTTTTTTTTCTCAGTTCTATCACTAATACCTAACTCAAAGGTTTGGAGAGATCTAATAAGTTCATCTACTCTCATGGAGCTGATGACTTGAGCTTTCTCAATAGTTGTGACCTTCATGTCAAAAATATTTTGGTAGAGACGTTAGAATTTTTCTCACTAGTTTTTCATCTGAAATATTTTCTCCCAAGGCATTAGATGAATTAACTATTTCAAGAATACTCATGTGAAAGTCATGGATATTCTCATCATCTTTCATTTTTAGATTCTCAAATCTGGTAGTGAGAAGCTAAAGTCTATACATGTTAACTTTGGATGTGCCTTCATGAGTGGATATGAGGATTTCATAAGTTTCTTTAGATACAGTGCAAGTATTAATCAATCTGAATATATTCTTGTCCATCCCATTGAATAGGGTATTCAAGGCTTTGGATATTCCAAGAGTCAATTCATCTTCTTCCTTGGATCAGTCCTCTTCAGATTTCAATTTAGTAGTGGCCTTTCCATCCTTGTCATTCACAACAGGATGTCCATATCCTTTAATGAAAGCTTTCCATGTCCTATTATCCATGGATTTTAAGAAAGCCACCACCCTTTCCTTCTAGTGGTCATAATTGGATCCATCTAGGATGAGGGGTCTGTTGATAAATCAGCCTTCCTTATCCATGGAGCCAGAAAGTATCTTCCCTGAATCTCACCCAGAAATAGAGAAGGATGCTTGCTCTGGTACCAATTGAAATTCAGGCAAGCAAATCCTCGATATCGAACACAATGTCACGATGTTAGGGTCTGCACAATATCACACCACAAACAATAGTAGGATAAATAAAACAATATAACAGTAAATAACACAATCAGTTGTTAACCTAATTCGGTGCAACGTAACCTACATCTGGGGGCTACCAAGCTAGGAAGGAAATCCACTATCACAGAATTAGTTTGAAGTCCTGACCAACCTCATTGTTAATAGACTTCACTTAATCTCTACAGGGCATTTCTATCTAGGGCATACCTAGATATGATACCCCCTCTCACTTCCCTCAACAACACGATAACACACAATAAAAAACCCAATCCACTTTTTCTTAAAAGTTTTTTGAGAGATTGTTAGTGACAACTCAATACACCAGGTACAATTCAAATATCAATGTGATACTCGAATGGATCATACAAAGCACACACACGAAGCCCTAACGCTTACAAAATACTGCATCGCTTCGATACATTCTTAGGTTTAGAACTCCTCTATAAATAGCAGTGAAAGAGCATGGGCTTATGTCTTGATTTGAAATAGATCCAAGATCTCTGCACAATCTTCTAAAGATATAATTTCAATCAAATCAGATGTTTCCTAAATTGTCTTGACATTGTTACTTCGTAAACAAGTCAAGATACGATATTCTTCAGTAACAGGAAAATGCACAATAATATACTAGAGCTAAATCTTTAGAGAATCCTAAGATAAAACATTTAAGGAGACTAATTCTCGCAACCAAGTTAAGCTTGGTTATGCTGAATGTTGAAATAACATGTTAGGACATCTTGTTCAACATCTGTCAAATATACTTCTTTTTCCAAAATGCAGCCAATCATAAAATGACAAACCTAACAGATATATACTGGTTCCTCTTTCAACCAAGAGCAATCCAGTCCCCTCACTCTCTGTGAGATATTTTTCACTATGTTAGATCTTTGTACAAGTTTTCCACCAAGACCTATCCTACAATCTTCTAACATAAGTAATACAAGAGAAAAATAAAAACAATCATTTCTTTTTCACTTTATTATTTTTAACAATCCTGGACAACAAGGTATACACAAATCTGAGTTTGTAACAGAAGTTATAGATCTTGAGTCAATTATGTATTAATTGATCTTCTCTTTGTATTCATCACAATCCAAACATATACACCTAAGTGCTCAGAATAATATAAATGAAATTTTAATGAATATGTATGAAAGTTCATGCAGAAAGTTTCATATTTGAAAGTTTAGAAAGATGTTTAGATTATGAGATGTGAAAGTTGTATATCACATAATATATTTTAGAAATATGAAAGTTTTGTGTCTAAGAGTTTCTATTTTGAAAATTGAAATCACATGTATATATACATGCAAATATACCCTTCTGGAAGAGTGTATATTCATGAAACATTTATATGTTTGATGTATGAAAGTTGCAAAACATTAGAATCAGGTTTTTCAAATAAATTTGAAATTTTGGAGTGTGTAACTGGTTACCATAAAGGTGTAACCGGTTACACCTGCTACTTTTTCAAAAACACGTATTTTTAACTGGTGCAGATTGTGGCAGTTCTAAAGCGATGTTACGGCGGTTTCAAATGCCACAATTTACCAAAAACAAGATGTTTGAAATAATTTTCTAAAAAATCATTTTTACATTTTAGCAACCGGTTATACATGCCATGAAAGTGAAAAATGCTTTAAATTTAAGTTTTAAAAAAGTCCCACGTGATGTTAAAATGAATGCATGCACAAGATAAAATGATTATGATAATTCTGAGCAATTAAGATATATATATATATATTATATATATATATATATATATATAATATATATATATTATATATATATATATATATATATATATAATATATATATATATATATATATAATATATATATATATACTTAAATTGTAAAGAATACTCAACCATCTTGATTCATTCATTGACTTTCTAAAGCGTATGATCATTTGAACTTGATTTCTCTAGTCTTCAAGCTTTGACTTCTTTTCGTTGATGTGTTTGTCTTCATCAAAGCTATAACCAAGGACAAGAAGAACTCTTCTTCACAATAGATACCACATGCACAACTTATCAACTTTCTATGTGAGCTAGCTCTAAACCTCACAACAAAGCCTAAAAGTCTTTAATAATCCTAAATCACTAAGAGTTGTCATGTATTGTAATTTTAGAAAATAAAAATGGCGCGGGCCTAGTAAAACTTACTTGGGTCACACTCATCATTACCCATCATTTGTTTTCATTATCTTTCCATAAGGATGTTCAAGAAAATATCTAAGACCATTGTCAACACCAACGCCTGAGGGTTTTGCTGCGAGGAGATTCTAGTTTCTCTCAGGGAAAGTATATCAGACAAGTTTTAACAGAAAACATCATACCCACTAACATCACAAAAACCACGGGGGAGAGAAAGGGAATCTATAATCACCTTCTCAAATAAAGACACCATTGATGTTCTCCACTAGAATAGTGATCCTATGGTCATCAACATGTGAGTGTTAATCGACCATGGTAGCTCAAAAGATGTCTTATTCTGAAGTATTTTCCAAAGGCTCCAGCTTGACCCAAAAAAAATCAAAGCGTTCCAAGGTTCTCTGTTTGGTATTTAAGACGAGCAAGTGCATGTAAAAGGGCCACATAATGATCGAAAAAATGTTTGGCTTAGAGACAAACGCATAAAAAAATAATATGAAGTATCTCATGGTGGATACTTTGTCTCCCTACAACACCGTCCTAAGGAGGTTTACCCTCAACCTGATGGGGGACGGTCTTGTCCAACCTTTATTTGAGCCTAAAGTACCTGTAACCTGAGGGGATATTTATAATAGTTCGGAGGGAACATAAAGTTTCCCAATAGTGCTATCAGAATAACCTACAAATAAGAAGGGAGTACGTCACCCCAAGCGCCACCTATAGCGGTAAATTCATGACCATTAAGCTATTGATAAACTTAACGTCAATTAAACCAGAGTCGCCACCGCACTTTTATTGTTTCCAAAGGAAAAGGGAAAAGTACGAACAAAACCCAAAGATAAGAAGTTTTCAAATCAAAACTAATAAAATGCCAGAGATTACAGGTAATGGGGTTTGTTACACAGAGGGAAGGTGTTAGCATCCAAAGTATCCTAGGTACTCCTAAGGAGCCTTTTTTTATGTGTGCATGTGTTTTGGTATAAAATGATGTTTGCAATAAATAGAGAGTGGGGATGAGAAAATAATTCATTAACTATATTTTTATGTTTGACAAGACCTTCGGACTTGTGCCTACATACCAACATAAAATAAGGGATCAAAACCTCATAGTTCGTGGTAACAATTTCAAAGTGAGTGGATTACTTTTAACAAAAATTTAAGTTTAAAAGAGGCACAAAAGGCCTAAAAGAGTTTGAATGAGTGTTAGTTCTTTTTTGTATTTTGAAAATTTAAGTCAATATGATTATATTCATTTACAAGTTTGATTAAGAAAAAGAGTTTGAAAATGCAATGGCATAAGGACAAAGTTTCTAATTTGGAAAAGAGTCTAGGTTTAAAAGGGGAGAGATTTGAAATTTAAGAAGTGGGAGGAGATGGAAAGACTAATCCAAAGCACAAAAATTAAAAGTTGAGAGTTGAAAAGTACTGACTGGTGGGATGCAATCCAATAGACAAGAATGTCATATAGAAACCCACTTTTCCTTTAGACTTTGAAATCACGTAATATCAATACACAAATAGCAAGATGAAGGGCAAGGCATCAAATAAAGATAGCCACATCCAAGCTAGAAACTCCATAGTCTTCTTCATAATCTTCCAATGTATCAGATGACATACTCCATGAATGGCTCAGAATAAGGCATTAGACACAGGTTCAAAGTAACATTTGCATCCAGACCATGTAGCAGAGGAACTCAAATGGATCTCAACACTTGCATCAAATGAAAGTTCAATTCACAATGACTTGGTTTCAGAAAAATTGGCATTGGCCAAGTCCTTTTGCATAGGGAATATTGCCTAATCCTAAGTCCAAGTCTCAGATCAAATCCAACAATCCACATAAATATTTTTTTAAGGGTTTTTGTTGTTATTATGTACATTAAGGTCCTAAGACCACAAACACAAATAAAATACACAAACAAGTATATACAATCCCAACATATTCACAATATATGGCTCAAGTGAGCAAAGTGAAAATGACATTAAAATAAACAAGTTAAATGATAATGAATAATGGCAAATGGTAAAATGGCTTGAATTTAAAGTGCATAAGGTAAATGAATTAAATTTAAAAGTTAGTCAAATGTTAGTTGATTAGATATTAGTATTGCTTTTGCTTTTCAATTGTTTAAGTCATTCTTTGGAGAACACTCAACCCTCTATTCACAAGCATGGATCCTTGAACCAAGACATCTTCCGAAGGAAGGAAAAAAGGCCAAGTTTCCACACAATACCATGAAAGGGGGAGACTTACAATCTCACTTACTAGAATGCTATGCTTTTGGGTCAAGATTTAGCGCTATGTTAAGCAATCAGAATTTGACTTATATAGAAATCACAACTATCTGAGGTCGGGCAATAGAAATTTTAGTGTTAATGCATGTTAGAGATATGGTATGATGAACCATACTCCTAAAACATACCACACTTAAAAATAAAATGGCAAAAGGGTGGACCTAATCTCATCCATACTTGTATTGGTTTATCAACCAATTATCCTTAGGATATAGAGATATCATAGGTCAATGAAATGGATGAGATATAAAGGGATTGAAGATGAAGTGGGAGGAAGGAATGAGACAAACACAAATTTATCATGGGAGGACTTTTATTAAATTAAAATCATTCATTCATTTTGGGAGATGAAATGTACATTTCATCAATCCCCTAAATCCAATGATTTTAATCCAACAAAGTCAAATCAATCTTGACCAAGACCCAAACACAATAGTCAAACTCCACAAGTCAATAAAAATGGCTCAACATAATTTATATACAATTTAATAATTAAAAATCAAGTAAAAATGCATTAAATTAAATCATGGTTGATCAAAAACCTAAAACCTCTTCAAAACACCAAATAAATGGCCAAGAGATTTATCATAGGTCAAATAAGATCAAAGGACCTTGGAGAAAAAAACTTCATAGTTTTTGAAGACTTAAAAGTATTTTTAAAGAATTAAAAATAAGTACAAAAACAATTAAATCATAAAAAAATATTAATATTGATCCAAAAAATAATTTAAATTCAGAAAATGAAAGAGAAAAATATTTGAAATTTTTTGGTGAAAGTCCCATATTTTTTGGATCAATATTAAAATTAATATGAATTAATGAAAATAAAACAATTAAAAATAAAAATCAAAAATTCAAAAATGCGTGGACCATCGGATCTCCCTCATTAATTGAGGTGGCAAATCAAATGGTACACAACGTGCATTCCACCATACACCAAGTTAAGCGCGCTGCACACGTGGTAATCAAAACCAACACTCAGGATTAAAACATTTCGAATGGATCATGTGGTTCAGAAGCGTGGCAACACATCGCCGGAGCCAGAGCTCCGGTCTTCTTCTCCGGTGGACCTCACCGGACTGGTCCACCTTCAACCATCACCAAAATGAAAAAAGAGGATATGAATTTAAAGAAAAAATGCTCAGGAGCTCGAATTTGGCCTCAATTTTGTCTAACTCCAAGTATATAGAAAGATACAAGAAGTTGAATTTTGAGGATCATGACTTGAGTTGCATCGAATTGACCTCAAAGTAAGTTATTCTTCTTGCCTATATTGGTAGGACTTCAGACAACCAAAAATCAACAAGAATAGTGGAGAATTGAGTGAGAATCGAAGAGATGAATTTTTTTGAAAATCACCTTCACTGCAGCTTCAGATTGACACGATCTTGCTCTCAATCATGCTTGCCCTTGCTTTAGATGCTTGATGGAGTAGAAATGGAACAAGGAAAGTGATGGAGTCTTGGAGTTTCAATCTCAAAAACTGTGGGAGATTCAAACTCTATTTTCAAATAAAATCCTCAAGTTTATCCTTTGAATGTGAGGGTTTAGGGTTGCTGATTCAAAGTTTGCGCGTCAGGGTCCTCATTTCCGAGCAAGAGGGCTACTATTTATAGCCAAGGAGATTGATAAATGCACACTTCCATTTTTGGCCAAAGTTGAAAATCATGCTTGCATGGGCATGTGATAAGCTCATCAAGTGATGCACTTAGGTCCAAAATTGTATGTAAGCAATGCTGAAATCATGTTAACAAGCCAAGCATTCGTGTATGAAAAGTTGAACTTCAAATTATCCAAATGGTCCTTCAACTTTAAGCCATGCGCAAGTCATTCATACTTTGTCCAAATGAAATGATTTTGGACATTTTCGAAAGGTTAGATCAAGAGGAACAACTTTTATGTTGAAAACTTTTTCATTTGAAGCTTGGATCATGATGAACTTTGGGGCGGAAGTTTGGAAAATCAAACATATTAATAAAAATTCTAAGTACCAAGCCATATGTTCACTTCTTCCACCTTGAATAACTTTTTCTATGGACTTCAAATGAGACAAGTTCCTTCATCAAAGTTGTATCTCTTTCAAATTCCTTCAATTTGGTCACACATTTGACCTTATTTGGATTTAGCATGAAAGAGTTATGCATTTTAGAAGTTGAGGAAAATCACTTGGCGCCATATCCACATTATATTTGTACTGCTTCATGAATGCTTCACCCAAATCGTTGAATGTACGAACACTCGCACTATCCAAACCCATGTACCACCTCAGAGTGGCACCAGTCAGACTGTCTTGGAAATAATGAATCGGTAACTGATCATTATCAGTTTGCGTCGACATCTTTCTAGCATACATGACGAGATGACTGAGTGGACAGGTATTCCCCTTATACTTTTCAAAGTCAGGGACTTTGAACTTCACCGGGATTTTGACATTTTGATCCAAACAAATTTTCACAGCACTCTTACCAAACAAATATTTACCCCTTAAGGTTTTCAACTCCTTTCGCAGCTCAAGGAATTGGTCTTTCATTTCGTCCATCTTTTCATAAACATCAGGACCCTCAGACGGCTCAGAATGATAAATGGTGTCTTCAACTTGGGGAAGAGTATGAACAGCCGGTGGTGGCACAAACATGATCAGGCTAGATACCGGCATGGAAGCAAATATGGGTGCAAAACCCTCGGGTACAAAGTTGGGCGGCATTCCCCACGGGAATCCGGCAAGCATGGTAGGCGCAAAGTGAGCAGCGGTAGCAGGAATGGTAGAAGTAGCAACCTCTGAAATAACAGTCCTCTGAGGAGGAGGAGTTGCGGGTGTTGGAGAAGATTCTCTCTGAGCAGCTAAAACTGACTCCATCATAGCAATCAGGCGGGCGATCTCGTCCTTCAAATCTCTGTTCTCTTTCTCTAGATGTTCCGTGATTCTTGAGTGATTGGCGCGTGTATTGTATCCATGAGTCAGCTTGGCAGGACAGAAGAAATACCAATAAGACATCTGGCGAAAGAGAAACCTGCTATGCAAATGATGCATGAAATGCAATGCTTGATTCGTTTTTATTTTCAAGGAACTT
Source organism: Lathyrus oleraceus (assembly GCF_024323335.1). NCBI lineage: Eukaryota > Viridiplantae > Streptophyta > Magnoliopsida > Fabales > Fabaceae > Lathyrus > Lathyrus oleraceus. The sequence continues at coordinate 313,546,078 of NC_066584.1, read as the reverse complement.
ACTATTTTATTTGCAAATATATATAACAATTGTAACAACTTGATTGACCATAAAAAATCTCTTTTATTCATATAATTGGAAGGATTACACTGAGTACACTTTCAGAAACCAAAAATACAAAATACAAGAGAAAATGAGACTAGTCATCCTAAGGATCCCTAATAATAACATCAGAAGATTTGGCTGCAGGTACGTACTTCCTTCGGATGCGTCGAATCTAGGATTCAAAAGAAGTCTTCATCTGAGTCTTCTCAAGGACAAGCTGATCAACAATCTTCTTCCAAGCAATAGAAGGCGAAGGCATACTAGAGGAAGATGAAACCTCTGGTTCTCTCTGTCTCTTTGTTACTCGGTCTTCAAGAAGCTCAATAAGTGCATCTTTATCCTTAGACTCAAGCTGTAACTCCTCGTGCTTTCTACTCAAAGCATGGAAATGTTCTTCCCACATATCCCTTTCTTGCTTCATCTTGGCGAGCGCGTCTTCCAACTCCTCTACATCCTGGTTAAGGAGAGTTAATGGCTCAACCACAACCATAGAGATAGGTCTCTCACAAGCATAAGGCATCTTCAATTCCAAAGCTCTCTTTTTCATCCAAAGAGTGTAAGCTTCCAATGCCACACAATTTCCCGGACCAAGCTCGGATCTTCCTTTCCTATGCACATCACGCCAAACATGTATCATCTTCTGCTTCAAATGTTTGGGATATTTACCCTCTTGATAGAAAATACCTTCTAACAAAGTGTTATTAGGTTTGTCTCTCAGGGGGAACCCAAGTTGGCAGAGAGCCAAAACAGGGTTGTAGTTAATTCCTCCTTGTGTACCAATGAGAGGCACATTAGAGAATTCACCACAACAATCAATAATCTCCAAGATACCCAATGAAGAATCATACTAAACTATATCATCATTAGTGAGAGACATAAGTCTCTGAGACCACCTTAGATATTGTTTGTTCTCCATAAAAGCAGCCGTCTGAGGCAAGTACGAAATAAACCACTTGTACAGAAGAGGAACACAACAGACGATAGTTCCACCACCTTTAGAATTCCTTAGATGCAAAGAGAAGTACATATCACCCAACAAAGTAGGCACAAGATTCCCAATCAATAAAATTCGAATGGCGTTAACATCAACAAAACCACCAATGTTAGGGAACAAAGTCAACCCATAGATGAGCAACACAAAGATAGCTCCAAAAGCATCCACACTACCGGCTTGAGCAAAGGCAGTATGTTCTTCGATGAGGAACTCAGAAGTCAATCCAAACAATCCTTATTTCTTCACCCAATGAGCCTCAATCTCAGACTTCTTCAAGTGAAGAGCTTCAGTTATAAGATGAGATCTGGGAATCTCCTCCAATCCACTAAAAGGCACTTTGCTAGAAACAGGTATTCCCAAGATATGGGCATACTCCTCCAACGTAGGCACAAGCTGATAATCAAGAAAAATGAAGCAACGGTAGAGAGGATCATAGAACTGAACCAACACACTCAGGAGTCCTTCAACCACATCAGCAGACAAAATAGATAGAAGTTTCTGATGACGTTTCTTGAAGTCCAAGGGATCTAATACAAAAGATGATAGCTTCCTTAACTCTTTCAAATCTGGAGATATGAAACTGTACTTCTTTGTGTTCCTTCATCCACAATCCATGGTCTGAAAATATTTGCAAATAAGACCTTAGTTCCTTGAAATTAATTTTTGTGTGATGAATGTTATGATGCGCATGAATGCATGAATGCAACAATCACAAGTAAGGGATCACACACAAGGCAAACAAACAAAGGTAATGGATGAATCAAGTCATTGTCAAGATCAATCATCCATTTTGGGGGATTATGGTGTTCACCTTATCGATACCCAAGTTCCATTGATATTGACAAGACTTGATTGGATCAACCAAGAATCAAGGGTTTGTTATGAGTCACGAGCATGGAGTACGGGTAAGAACCATCCCAAAGTAGTGAACTAAGGATAAAACCTATAGATCATGTTCTAAAATGTTCCCAAAGTCTTAATTCCATCTATCGGATATTACAGGTTAGGATGACTGACTCATCAACCCATAATATTCTCAAGAGAAACTCGTCTGAGTGTAGTATTGCGTAACAACTATTATCAAGTCTACACTTGAACAGTCTCTGCACTACGTCCTAAATAGGCCAAGAGGGGTTAAATTTTCTACGGTCCTCAGCATCTCGGACCCCAAATCAGAGAAAGTAATGCCTAACCACAAATAACTTGTGTGACATTCATAACTCCAAAAGGGTCTCCTCTTAGTAGATGGGTCTCTAGCCAACTTGTTAAGGACTACTCCACACAAGTCGAACATGACTATATCGTCCTCATATCTTAATTGCACTCAAGTTCGGGTTAGAACTTGTCTCACCACTCAGAGATCACCAAGCACAATAAGCAGATCATATCATACAAACAGATATACAAATATCAAATATACAATTATACACACACATAAAAGTAGGCTAAACCTGCTGGAGACTACTCCCCAGCAGAGTCTCCATTTAATTTCTGTAGCGGTAAATTCATGACCATCAAGCTATGGATAAGCTAGATCTCAATAAAACTAGAGTCGCCACCGTGCTTTTATTGTTTCCAAAGGAAAAGGGAAAAGTACAAACAAGACCCAAAGATAAGAAGTTTTCAAATCAAAACTAATAAAATGCCAAAGATTACGTGTAAGGGGGTTGGTTACATAGAGGGAATGTGTTAGCACCCAAAGTGTCCTAGGTACTCCTAAGGAGCCCTTTTTTGTGTGCATATGTGTTTTGAGGCCGAGCAATAGAGATTTTGGTGTTAATGCATGTTAGAGACATAGTATAGTGGACTATGCTCATAAAACATACCACACACAAAAAGAATATGCAAAAAGGTGGACCTAATCTCATCCATACTCATGTTGATTTTGCAATCAACTAGTCTTAGGATCTAGAGATATCATAGGCCCATGACATGAATGAATAAAGAAGGGGGATGAGATAAAGAGAGAGGGGAATGGAATCAACACAAATTGGTCAAAGGAGGACTTTTACCAAATTAAGATCATTCATTCATTTTGGGAGATGAAATGTACATTTCACCAATCCCCTAAATCCAATGATCTTAACTCAACAAAGTCAAATCAACCTTGACCAAGGCCCAACAACACAAGTCAAACTCAACAAGTCAAAATTAGAAGCTCAACAATATTTATTTGGCATTTAAATAATTAAAATCAACTAAAATATGCATTAAATTAAATTATGGTTCATCAAATTCCTAAAACCTCATCAAAACACCAAAGAAATGGCCATCAGATTTATCATAGGTCAAACAAGGTGAAAGGACCTTGGAGAAAAAATTCATCATTTTTGGAAACTTAAAACTATTTTTAAACAATTAAAAATATGCACAAAATCAATTAAATTATGAAAAGTATTAATAATGATCCAAAAAATAATTTTAATTCAGAAAATGAAAGAGGAAATTATTTTGAAACTTTTGGTGAAACTCTCATATTTTTTGGATCAATATTGAAATTAATATGAATTAATGAAAATAAAACAAATAAAATGAAAATCAAATAATCAGAAAAAACATGGACCACTTGATCTCCCTCATTAATTGAGGTGGCAGATCAAGTGGTCACAAGCGCACAATCCACGATGGACTCTAGTCAGCGAGCTGCAAACTTGGTAATTCAAACCAACTCTTATGATTAAATCATTTCAAATGGATCATGTGGCTCTGAACATGCCAACTCACCACCGGAGCTACAACTCCGGTCTCATTCTCAGGCGAGCCTCACCGGACTGATTCAGTCATAACCATCACCAAAATTAAAAAGAAGGACATGATTTTAAAGTAAAAATAGCACTGAGCTCGAATCTGGCCTCAATTCATCCTAACTCCAAGTATATTGAGAGATACAAGGAGTTGAAATTTGAGGTGCACGATCTGAGTTACTTCGATTTGACCTCAAAGCAACTCAATCTTGTTGCCTACATTAGTAGGACTCCAGACAACCAAAGATCCAAGAGAATTATAGAGAATTGAGTGAGAATCGAAGAGATGAAATTTTCTGAAAAATACCTTCAATGCAGGTATGAATTCGATGGTACTTGCTTTGGCTTGTGCTTGATCTTGCTCAGAATGCTTGTAGAATTAGATTAGAATGATCAAAAGGTCTTGGATCCCTGGAGATCTGAATCTCAAAACAGTGAGATTCAAACTCAATTTCCAATGGAAATTCTCAAGTTTATCCTCTCAAATGAAAGGGTTTAGTGTTTGGGATCAAAGTTGTCGCGAAGGGGTCCTCATTTCTGAGGCATAGGGTCTCTATTTATAGCTAATTCAAATGATACTTGCACCCTTGAAGTGAACTTCCAAATTTGGTAATGTGTGATGCATGGGTGCATGGGCGTGTACAGGCCCATGAAATCATGTAATTTGGTCCATAATTGAGTGTACACAAGTCTGAGATCATGCTGGAATGCTAGGCAAATGTGTATGAAAGTTTGAAGTTCAATATTGTCAAATGATGATGCAATGTTCAAGCCATGCGCAACCCATTCAAATCTTGTCCAAAATGGATAAATTGGACTTTTTGGAAAGGTTAAATCAAGAGGAACAACTTTCAAGTTGGACACTTTTTCATTTGAAGCTTGTATCATGATGAATTTTGAGTTGGAAGTTTGGAAAATTAAACATGTCAAGCCATATGTTCACTTATTCCACCTTGGCTAACTTTTTGTGTGAGCTTCAAATGAGAAAAGTTCCTTCATCAAAGTTGTATCTCTCTCAAAGTCCTTCAACATGGTCACAAATTTGACCTCATTTGAATTTAATATGAAGGAGTTATGCATTTTTGAAGTTGAGGAAAATCACTTGTTCAATGGTATTGGTCCAAAATGACCTATAATGTATCCTCATATCACATGCTCATAAAAGTATAAATAGATCTTTATCCAAACATCAAGGTCAAAGTAGACATCTTGAATTTGATTGTGCCACTTGGAAATCTTTCATCTCATAAAAAATGAGCAAGTTATGGCCTTGGGAAGTTGACCTCCAAATTAGGGTTTAGACAAAATGACCTATAATCTTTCACCATAAAAAATGACTTTACAAGAAAGACTAGATCTAGACCTGAACATAAACGTTGTTTGGAATGTCATTTAGAGTAACTTTGCTCTTGGAATAATTTTCATAAGACAAAAATTGTAGCAGATACGGTCTAGGGAACCCCCGTTTTGATCAGATGAATTCCTCTGGTCAACCACCATCAACCAACTTGCTAGCTTGCAATTCTTTTGACATTTGGGATTCGATGGAGATCATATATGCATAAGATGATGAAATTTTAAGTATCCCTTTAAATATTTGATCAATTGGTGAAGAAGCTTGTTGAAGAAGTTACACAAGATACCCAGATGAACTAGGATTTCCAAGGCAAACCAATTTCAAACTCTTGATGATTTCTTGATCAAAATAACATGTGAAGATAATGTGGATCCATATATGATTTCTAGATACATTTTTAGACCATTATTGATTGAGCTCTTATAAATTAGGGTCTTAAACCCTAGATATGAACTTGATAGATCAAAGGTGAGCATGTGCCCTACCTAGAAGAGAGTTAGATATATACAAAGGCTTATTTTTGGTATTTTGGTTAGTAGAAAATGATAAAATACAAAGTATGATGCAATCAAATGGTGCTTGGTGATCTTTCCCAATGTAAACCCAATGAATGAGGGGTAAGAAGGATACAAAGATGTGATCCCAATGCCAATGCATATGATGAGATAGCATGAGGGATCTTAGGGTCAAAATTGGGGTCTTACAGGGTCCATATATGATACTTAGAGCCATATTAAACCATTTCTTGATTGATCTTCTTGCATTAAGGGTCTCAAACCCTAGATATGAGCTTGATAGAGCATAGGTGAGCATACACACTACCTACAAAAGAGTTAAACTATACAATGACATATTTTTGGTATTTTGGTTAGTAAATAATGAAAAACAAAGTATGATACAATCAAATGTGTTTGGTGATCTCTCCCAATGCAAACCCAATGAATGAGGGGTAAGGAGGATTCTAAGGTGTGATCGCAATTCTAATGCATATGATGAGAATAGCATGAGGGATCTTAGGGTCAAAATTGGGGTCTTACAGCTGCCCCTATTTAAGGACGTTCTAGCTGAGGAGATGAAGGTTAAAATCTTTGTATTGACTCAGTATAATGGATTTAAATAACAAGATATAGAAACAAATTTTTGTCCCTAAGAGACCTCATGATGCATATGATATGATTGTTAAAAATAATCTCTGTGGGGGAAATGTCGCCATAAAGGAAAAGAATCCAGAGAGACCGAAAGTCCGCAGGAGTATAATACATTCCGTAAGGAAAACTCACTCGGGAGACAGAGACTCTGGGGGGAATAAAAGGGTTGTGCGTAGGCCAGGCTACGACTCTAAAATTGCTGGGGGACTCGAGGGATTCCATGAAAATAAATCAATGGAAAGACTCAGCCGGGGAATAAAAGGAAAATCTACATGAGAAACGGGTAGATCAGAACAAAGCTGAAATATTCGAACCAAACAGAAAATGGTGATCTCACTGAGGAAATACACACTCAGACTCAACTGGGGAAGAAATGATCTTCAATACTGGAGTAATAGAAGTATATTATCCACTACCGATTACTGGGTAAGGGGATAACAAAATCTTACAGGGAGGTCATCCGTTACCGGTTGTGGTAAACATATCAAGGATGACTTGCTGAGGGCAAAGTGAGGTGCATTCATTACCAGTTACTGGGTAAGAATAACCTACTGGGAAAAAGCCTAATAGGATTTACAACTATCGGTTACTGGTCAGAAGACCGCAAAGAAAGAGAATATTCGTCACTAATTAAAGTGAACATGTCAAGGATAGACTCACCTGGGGACATTAGGAAGGATATTTGTCACCGGTTAAGATGAACATATCAAGGATAAACTGCCTGAAAAAGTAGGAATTATATCTATCGGCTACTAGATAGAAAACCAAAAAGAGAATATCCATCATAGGTTAAGATGAACATATCAAGGATAGACTCCGAGGGGAGAAAAAGGGATTACATCTATCAGTTACTGGGGAGAATATCCGTCATCGGTTAAGATGATCATATCAAGGATAGACTCTGCAAAGGGGAAGCAGGATTTACAACTACTGGTTACTGGGCAGAAAACCGCAAAGAAAAGGAAATCTGTCACCGGTTAGGATGAACATATCAAGGATTAACTTTCTGGGGAACAAAGTAGGGATTATAACTACCTTTTTATTGTGTAGAATACCATAACGAGAATATTCGTCATCAGTTAAGATGAACATATCAAGGATAAACTCAGAAGGGAAAGAGTATACGTCATCGGTTAGGATGAACATATCAAGGATAAACTTCCTGGGAAACGTGAAAACGAATCCGCTGGGGAGAAAAGGGTTATTTTTGCCGGATATTGGGGCAAAAGTGAAATACTTGCAAATTGAGAAGAATATTACCAGTTACTGGGTAATAGACTCTCAGGGGACCAAAATCATCTATCTAGGTAAGATCTAGAAAGAAACGATCAATCAAAGACTCAACCCAATGAGGATATAACTCAGGGGGAGTGATTCCATCCAGATAATCAACTGGGGAGGAAACTGAAATAATGATCATCCATGAGGAAGTAACTCAGGGGGTGATGAGAAAGGTTAAATTCTTTCTGCTTAAGGGGCTAACACTCTATAATTGAAAGAGGACAGGCATACCAAATTTGCATGGGGGGAAAGGATACCACCGTAGCAGAGGATCAGAGAAATAATGAATTATAAAGTGCATTATTAACGTAATGATGAAATGAATGTATATGTATATGTATATGTATATGTATATGTATATGTATATGTATATGTATATGTATATGTGATGATTATGCTGACAAAACGATCACAAAGGATACAAACGTCGCTGGTCTGAATCATCAATACAACACTCAGCCAATCTCAACATGAGAGAAACAACTGCTGGAGAGAAAAGGGTTACAAAGGATGAACGGGAATCATCTATCCTAAAATCTGCACCATCAACTCTGCGGGGAATTTTAGGTCAACACCATAGCAAATGGGAGATAACCTTGTAGAGGATCGAAAATACTGCTCAAGAATCGGGGCTAACAAGGGTAACTCCGCCGGCGACTTAAAGGGAAACAAAATTTGATGAATCTATGCAACCTGCTGCAATAACACGCCTACAACTCGAGGGAGGCAATTACAAACTCAACTGGGGAAACCAACAAAACTCGGCTGGAGATATTGAAATGCTGATGGCGAAGAAACATAGATCACACCAACTGCTTGGGGAAAACCAACAATGCTTTGTATTCTAGGGCTTACCTGTCCTTAGACCGCTGTGGACATCCTTTAAATTAAATTGATTGCTCTTAAAGTAACTACCTTTATTATTTAAGAAAACATGATTTTTATTTTAAAAGTTTAATTTCAAAATGATCATGATAAAATTTAATTCTACTTAGCTGAATAAATAAGAGTAGAAACAATTGGATAAAAAGCTCAACTTTATTTAATAGGATGGTAGTCTGTAAATGACAAGACCCCATAGATTTTTTTGTACAAAAGCTGAAAATGGTAATTTACATGGAAAAGGGCTACATTGAATACAATAATCACTAATACTTCTACCGCCTTCAATATCCACTATGCTCTTGGTTTAGTCTGAAGATGAATCAGAACCGAACATTGGACTCAAGAAAGTCTTCAAAGCTGAAGATCAACAGGATGCTGTTACTTGCATAATCCCTAACTTTTGCATAAATTGCCCCAAGGTGGGTACTCAATTTATCAGGATAATTTTTCTGTTTTATGTCTCTAACTTTTGCTTGGATCGCACTTTCGTATTTTCAATCCACCGAGATGCTCATTTTTGCCTAAGCTGCCCTTTCGGGTTTTCAACTTAGCGAGTTATTCTTTTCTTTTTAGGCGAAGTATTTCTTGACTGCATCAGCATTCATAGGACGCGTGAAATCTTCTCCATCTATAGTTGTAAGAATTAAAGCACCGCCTGAAAAGGCTCTCTTAACAACATATGGGTCTTCATAATTAGTAGTACATTTGCCCCAAGAATCTAGTTTGAAAGATAGACTCTTCTTGAGCACAAGGTCACCTTCTCTGAACACACGAGGTCTGACCTTCTTATCAAACACTTTCTTCATTCTCTGCTGATATAACTGACCATGACACATGGCAGTTAACCTCTTCTCTTCAATAAAATTTAGTTGGTCATACCTAGTCTGACACCATTCAGCTTCTATCAACTTGGCTTCCATCAGCACACACAATGATGGGATCTCAACCTCTACCGGGAGCACAACCTCCATGCCATAAACAAGTGAGAAAGGGGTTTCCCCTATTGAAGTGCAGACGGATGTACGGTACCCACACAAAGCAAATGGGAGCATATCATGCAAATCCTTGTACGTCACAACCATCTTTTGAATGATCTTCTTGATGTTCTTGTTTGCAGCTTCAACATCCCCATTCATGTTAGGTTTGTAGGGAGAAGAATTATGATATGCAATCTTGAAGTGTTTGCAAAGAGCTTCCACCATATTATTATTCAAATTAGATCCATTATCAGTAATGATCTTACTTGGCACACCATAACGGTATATAATCTTATTCTTGATAAACCTCACAACAACTTGCTTGGTTACATTCGCATACGATGCCGCTTCAACCCACTTTGTGAAGTAGTCAATAGCCACCAAAATGAAACGATGTCCATTCGAAGCTTTGGGCTCAATCATGCCAATCATGTCAATTCCCCACATGGAGAAGGGCCATGGAGAGGAAATGACATTGGGGAACATGAATCTTATCTTCATAGATTTGACACTTGTGGAATTTCTTCATAAACTTGCAACAGTCAGATTCCATTGTCAGCCAATAGTAACCTGCTCTCAACATCTTTTCCATAACATGTCCATTGGAATGAGTACCAAAGGAACCTTCATGAACTTCAGTCATCAATAAGTCTGTTTCGTGTCTATCCACGCATCTGAGCAGTACTATATCAAAGTTTCTATTATACAATACATCACCATTTAGGTAGAAATTACCGGCTAATCTCCTCAGAGTCTTCTTATCTTTCAGAGATGCCCCAGGCGGGTAAATCTGGCTTTGGAGAAAACATTTGATATCATAATACCACAGCTTCTCATCCTTGACTTCTTCAACTGCAAACACATGGACTGGCCTATCAAGACGCATCACGGTCAAATTGGGAACTTCATTCCAATACTTCACCACAATCATTGAAGCCAACGTTGCAAGAGTATCTACCATCCGATTTTCATCTCGAGGGATATGATGAAACTCAACCTTTGTAAAGAAAGTTGAAATCCTCCTCGCATAGTCTATATATGGTATCAAACAGGGTTGAGTCGTCTCCCATTCACCTTTGATCTGATTCACAACCAAAGTTGAGTCTCCATAGACGTCTAAATACTTGATTCTGAGATCAATGGCCTCTTCAAGCCCTATAATGCAAGCTTCATACTCAGCCATATTGTTTGTACACTTGAAAGTCAATCTAGTTGTAAGTGGAAAATGCGTGCCTTGAGGAGTGTAAGACCCCAATTTTGTCCCTAAGATCCCTCATGGCATCATAACATTGCATTTGCATTGCCTCAAGGATCATAAGCATCTTGGTTCCCTTTACCTTTGGGTGGGATCCCTTGTGAGTGGTTTGAGATCACCAAGCATGCTTGAATTGTATATCATTGTTTTTCTCATTTTGTTTATTAACCAAAAGCATAAAAATATGTCACTAACATCTTTTGTTTGTAGCTTGAGCAATCACAAGGTCAAGAGCTTCAAGGAGATCCTTTGTGCAGAGATATGGCCAAGGGAAGATGATAGAAAGAATGGTAATGGTTACCAAAGCTCTCATCCATAAAATATGCCTCCCTAGCATCTCAACTCATCATTTTGACCAAAGCAAGTCAAAGGGTTTGAGGTTTGTTCCCCAAAGAAATCCTAATTCATCTATGCACCACAATGCCTTGCTCTTGAAGCAACCTCAGCCCCTGATCAAATACAATCAAGGGAAGTTCTTTAAGTCATCATTTCATGCATATTTGAACTTATTTGAGTATCCTCAATCATCAATTCATCAAGATATGGGTTATGGATTAGAGAAGTTGATCAGTCAATTCATCTGACTATTTTGAAATGCACTGAGACCTAACGTTTTATGTGTTGGTCAAATGGAGATGATTCCAAAAGAAAAATTTTTCTTAAGGACAATATTAACAACTTTCATGTTCATCAAAAATTTATTTGAAGCTTGGAAGGTCATCTCCCATTCCAATACATTATAGGTCATTTTGACTGAAAGCCTAATTTTGGGTCAACTTCCCAAGGACATAACTCATTCATTTTTTATGATTTTGAGGTGGGATCAAATGAATTGGAAAGCTTAGGATGTCTACTGAAAATTTTATGTTGAATAAATTTTCAAAATCTCAAAGGAAATACATGTGATAATGCAAGACATTATAGGTCCTTTTGGACCAGATGCATTAAAAGGCAAAAAAGTCCAACTTCAAGTGCTCATAACTCTTTCATAAAAAATCCAAATGATGCAAAATTTAAGTCCATTTTGATTGTCTTGAAAATATCTACAACGTTGATGTTGAAGGTGTTTTCATTTGAAGTTTGTATCATCAAAATAGAGGGGTTTGAACATTGGCCAAATTTAGAAACCTTGCCTTTACATGTTTTGCACCTTGCACTTTAAACTCAAATTTCACCAATTTCCACACTTCAAATGGATTTTTTACCAACATAACAATTGTTCCTTGCATCAAAACCTTTCCAACCATTACTCACATGATCATGTTTGGATTTGGCAAATGGTATTTTCGAAGAGGAGAAGTTTTTGATTCAATTATGCATAACACCTCAAAATTCCATGCACAAGCAATTACCATTCAGATTACACGTCCATTTCACTTTGGTATGATTTCAGATTGCATTTGGGCCTTTTGAGTGATCATGCAAGCCCATGCAATGAATGTCCAATTCCATGCACACGGATTGAATCACACTTGCCTTGCCTTTTCCTCTATAAATAGAAGTCTTACTCCATTCAAATTTCATCCATGAATCAACCTGAAATGCTGCTGAACTGAAAACCTAACCTCTCACCAAAGAAGCTATTTCACTTTTCTTCAAAATTTTCAAATCTAAAATTCAACTACATCTGGTTGAATATTTGGATCTAAAGCTTCTAGAAATTCATCCTTTAGTCCATTGCACTTTTGTTTTGCCAAAGGAAGCAAGGAAGCAAGCTCAAATCTCCAGAATCCAAGGTTGATCATCAACTGGTTTTCTCTTCGAAACTCATTACTCTTTGATCTATTTGCCTGGCCATTGTGTTTTCTGAAGTCCTCACTTGAGAGGCAAGCTAGTGGTAGCTTCAATTTTGTGTTTTATTGAACTGCATTTTTCATACCTGGATCTTCCATCTCAGATTTCTTACTCTATAGGAATCTTGAGTGTGATTCAAGGTTACAGGGGTGATGTACATCACCCCAGCTTTATTTTGATATAAGGATCGTGCAAAATGATGAAGGTTTGAAAACCTGCAATTGTCACCAGAATCTTCATGCTCACCGGAGAAGAAGGTGCCTCCGGTGGCCGTCCATTTGCCAGAACAAGTCACAGCCGTTGGATCATGTGTCCAGATCTAATCAGGTCCATTGGATTTCATGACTTTATTTAATTCATAATACTTCTCATTGACTGAGGTTCATGGTGCGCGCGCTTGCCAATGCCATTGGATCTTCCACGTCATTTAATGAGAAACAATCCAACGCTCCCTGATTTTTGTTATTTTTCATTTTCTGATTTTATTTCTTTTATTTCCATTATTTTCAAAAATTCATATCTTCTTCATTTTAAATCCAAAAATTATGGGACCAATTGCATTCTTCTCCAAATAAATTCTAGTTTCTAATTTTGATTTTTAATATTTTTTATTTTGTCATTATTTTGTGAATGTTCTCTTTTCTGGTTATTTTTAATTCATTTTAAATAGTTTTTGATATTCAAAAAATACAAAAATATTTTCCTAACCTATTTGAATGATGATGGATCTATGAAAAATATTCTCATCAATTTTTTAATTGATTTGAGATTTTAGTTCAATTAGGTTATTTTTGTCCATTTTTAATTGATTAAAAATAGTTTCTGATTTTTTAAAAATGCTGAAATTTTTTGTCAAACTTTGTTTGACCTTGTTGAACTTAGGATAAATCACTTGGACCTTTCAAGGTTGATTTGAAGTAATTTTGAAGTTTGACCTTTCTTTTATTTTTTTAATGCAAGTTTATTTTAATATTAAAAATGCCAAAAATATTTTGTTTATTGCTTGACCTCCAATCTTCATCACATTTCTGATTTCTCATTGTTTGACTTTGACTCTCAATGTCATTTGGTCAACACATATGGATTGGTACATTTGATTTCACCTTATGCACTTTATTCTTTCCATTTCTTTTTTTTTCATTATTCATCTCTTTCTTCTTATTCTTCTTTTTTTCTTTTTGATCAATGAGTTGAGGGTTGATAAGTTAGCATTGATTTGGGAGGCTTAATCTTCCTTGATTCAAATCTAATTCATCTTGATCAATTGATCAAATGAATGGCTTTGCATTAAGGATAGGTTGCTTCCTAAATCATGCAAAAGACTTAAACCAATACAAGATCAATTCTCTTCTTCTTTTTGGCATGGCAAGTTGTTGGAACTTGGTTCACTAATCAAGACTTCTAACTTGTGTTGTTGCCTACATTATTATTAACCGGCCTCAGATAGTTGTGACTTCTACATAAGTCCAATTACGATTTCTTAACATAGCGCTAAATTTGCCTTATGGCACACTAACTATTAACCATTAACAATTAACATTTACTTTATGCACTTTACTTTTATGCAATTTATCATTCTTGTACATATTATTCATTTGTTTTTTCCTTTGCTCATTGGAGCACATGTTTATGTTAATGCCATTTGCCTTTTGCTCACTTGAGCACATAATTGTGTATATACTATTGTACTTGTGTTTTGTTTTGATTGTTGTGAACCAAATGCAAAGAATTGGACAAAATGGACTTAGATTTTAGGACCTTACCCTAGTAAATAGAGTTTGAAGAGAAACTAGGCCTCATGCCTTTAGAGTGCTTAAATGTCAAAGAGCAACTAGGCCTCATGCCTTTAGAATGCTTAAAGCTTAAGGATGAACTTTGAAAGGACCATATTCTAAACTCCCTCTTGTCCATTCTTTGATTGTATTATAGAACCTTTTGATGTGTGTTTTATTGTGTTAGGAGTTCCAACTTGAGCTTAATTGAAGAACCATTACCATGAGCTTCTAAGAGAGAGAGATCCAAGATACATTGAGGAGTCTTCTCAAGAGTTCTTTTGACTATTGATTGCTTGAGTTTATGCTTGTGATTGCTTATTCCAAAGGATGGGAGCTACTTAGATCATCAATATGATCTCAAGAGAGGAACTCCTTGTGTGGTTTTGTTCTCTTCTCCCTTATCTCTTGTATGCTTAGGATTTTAGCCCTTCTTCTTCTTCTCTCCACTCTAACCCAAGCCAAAACTTTTGTGCAAACATTTAACCTTTGTTTTCAACATTAGAAACCTAAGCCTTATGCTTTTGATTTTCAAACTTTCTTTTCATAATACTTATTTTGAATTGAACCTTTAAATCAACTTTGACCATTTTGTACATACTTCTAATTGGTAAATATAACCCATCCAAATACCTTTTTGTGGTTTCAAGGGCCACTTTCTAATAAAAACTTTTTTCATAACCTCTAGCTATTAGGTTTGAGTTATCTTTGTGGTAGATGTAATACTCACCTATATCCTTAGTGATGGACAATGAGTCTTCCATGCTTATTATAGGGTTAACCCCTCACTAGCATGTTGAAGCTATCCTCACATGGTGGATTTGTGGTTTTAGGTTGAGTTTTCTCCCTTAGATAACAAAAGATCTTAAGGCTTTTGGACCAAATCAATTCACCAACTCATTTTGAGATTTTTACCCCGAAGTACGAGGTTTTGATCCTAATCTTTTTAAGATGGTACGTAGGCAATGGGTTTATCCATTCAAACACAAAATGTAAATAAACTTGTATATCCTTTTCTCATCTCTTCAATCATGTTTGCACAAATAAACTTTCACAAAACAACAACCTTACAACAAGTGTGAAAAGGGCTCCCTAGGAGTACCTAGGATGTTTTGGGTGCCTAACACCTTCCCATTGCATAACCAACCCTCTTACCCAGATCTCTGACTCTCTTTTACTAGTTTTTGATTCGATAAAACTTTTAGGTTTTTGTTTGCTTTCTAACCATTCCTTTGGATAAATAGAAGTGCGGTGGAGACTCGACTTGTATGGTTTACCTTGGATTTAGTCAATATCTCTAATGGTAACGAATACCCCGCTACAAGGAGTAATAATCATTGTCCCAATGCCATTACCATACTGATTAACAACTCCACCAAATACCATGCCCCAACGGCAACCAGGTTCTGGCCCTTCTTCAAGCAATGGTGCATCACAATCTTTCATTTTCAGGTACAAAATATCGTCATCAGGAAAGTCATATTGCACTGACCGGTAACCTTCAATCGGTTGGTGTGCCTAATGGTCAGCCAAGACACTATCTTTAATAGCTTTTTGAGATCGGTATTTGATATCATACTCTGATAACAACACCTACCAACAAGCAATCCTCCCAGCTAAAGCATGCTTCTCAAAAATATACTTGATTGGATCCATTTTGGATATCAACCAAGTAGTATGATTCAACATATACTGGAGCAGATGCTTAGCAGCCCAAGTCAATGTGCAACAAGTCTTCTCAAGCATAGAATACCGAGTCTCATAGTCGGTGAATTTCTTACTTAGGTAGTAAATAACATATTCTTTCCTTCCAGTTTTGTCTTGCTGACCAAGAACACAACCCATACTCTCATCAAGTACAATCAAATACATGATCAACGGTCTTCCTTCAACATGAGGAGACAAAATCAGAGGCTCAAACAGATATTCTTTGATACTGTCAAAAGCTTTCTGGCAGTCTTCAGTCCAATCACAGGACTGCTCTTTCTGAAGAAGCTTGAATATAGGCGCACATGTGGCAGTCATGTGCGAAATCAATCTTGAGATATAATTCAAGCGACCGAGAAAACCTTTGACTTGCTTCTTAGTTTTGGGCTTGACCTTGGCAGGATCAACTTCAATACCCTTCTCACTGACAATAAAACCAAAAAACTTACCAGAACGAACACCAAATGTACATTTATTGGGATTCAAGAGGAGCTTGTACTTCCTCAAACGCTGGAACAACTTCAACAAATGCTCGACATGCTCTTCTTCATCACTGGATTTAGCAATCATGTCATTGTAGCGGGAAATTCATGATCATTAAGCTATTGATAAGCTAGAGATCAATTAACAATAGTCGCCACCGCGCTTTTATTATTTCCAAGGGAAAAAGGGAAAAAGTACGAACAAAACCCAAATAGTAAGAAGTTTTCAAATAAAAAACTAATAAAAGTCAAAGATCACAGGTAAGGGGGTTGGTTACACAGAGGGAAGGTGTTAGCATCCAAAGTGTCCTAGGTACTCCTAGGGAGCCCTTTTTGTGTGCATATGTATTTTGTACAAAGTGATGTTTACAAATAAATAAAATGGAGGGATGAGAAAAAAATTCATTAATTATATTTTTTTTGTGTTTGCCAAGACCATCGGTCTTATGCCTACATACCAAAATAAAAATGAGGGATCAAAACCTCGTAGTTCGTGCTACAAATTTCAAAATAAGTGGGTTGATTTTAATAAAATTTTAATTTTGAAAGGCACAAAGGCCTAAAATGATTTGCATGAGTTAGTTCTTTTTGGCTTTTTGAAAGTTTATGTCAAGTATGGTTAAGTGTATTTACAAATTTGATTTAAGAAAATAAGTTTGAAAAGGCAATGGCATAAGGCCAAAGTTTCTACCTTTTTTTTAAAGTGGTCAAAGTTTAGAACAAAAATAGAGTTCACACAAAGAAGATTTTGAAAATGGAGGGAGAGATTTTGAAATTAAAGAAATGGGGAGAAGATGAAGAGACTACCCTATGCACAAAATTTAAAAGTTTAGAGTTGAAAAGATCTAACCAAGTGGGTAGCAATCCAATAGACAAGTATGTCAATAGAAACCCAGAATTCCCTTGTGTAGCGGGGTTTTCGTTACCTTTAGGCTTATTGACTAAACCAAAAGTAAACATATAATTCGAGTCGCCACCGCACTTTTATTTGTCCAAAGGAAAGGCTAAAAAGCGAACAAAAGCCAAGGTAAGAAGTTTTATCAAATCAAAAACTAATAAAAATGTCAGAGATCTGGGTAAGGGGGTTGGTTATGAAATGGGAAGGTTTTACGCACCCAAAACATCCTTAGTACTCTAAGGGAGCCCTTTTTGCAAAGTTGTATGGTAGGTTGGTATTTGTGAAAAGATTTATGCAAAAGATTGAGGGGATGAGAAAAGAATAGATTATATTTACAATTTTGTTGTTTGAATGGATGAATCCATTGCCTACGTACCATCACAAAGTAGGATCAAAACCTCGTAGTTCGGGGTAAAAAATCACAAAGATTGGTGAATTGATTTGATCAAAAGTATTAAGGTCTTTTGTTATCAAAGGGAGAAAACTCAACCTAAACCAACAATCCACCATGTGAGGAAGGCTTCAACATACTAGTGAGGGGTTAACCCTATAATAAGTATGGAAGACTTATAATCCAATCACTAAGGATGAGGTGAGATTTACATCACCCACTATGATAACTCAAACCTATGACTAATGTTTTATGAAATGGTTTTAACAAAGGTGGCCATTGGAACCACAAAAACAACTTGAAGTGAGTTATATTTACAAGTTAGATGTATTTACAAAATTGAAGTCAAAGTAGGATTTAAGATTTATTCACAATGAGTATTTATGAAAATATTTTGAAAATTCAAAGGCATAAGGCCTAGGTTTCTAGTTTGAAACAAAGTCAAAGTTTGCAAGAAAAGATTTTGGCTTGGTTATGTCGCAACGCGAAAAACAACCGGCGAAAAAAAAATACAGAGCCGCCACTGACGCTATTCATCCTATGACGGAAAGGAAGCGCAGGAATAACCTAAGAAAGGGAAAGGAACGGTCTTACGACCAGAGATTGCAAGGTACGGGAATCGGTTACGCAAGGGGAGGGTATTAGCACCCCTCACGTCCGCCGTACTCGACGGGATCCACGCTCAAAAGAATATGATAAGGTTGCTAATAATCTGCTCAAAGAACATGCACAAACTGGAATAACAAAACAGGTGAAAGAGATGGAGGAAGTGGACTCGGCAGGATGTCGCATCCTGGGCCTACGTAGTTTGTCAGAAACAAACATCAGAGTCGACGTAGTTCGGGGAAATGGGGAACATGCTCGCTAGGACATCGCATCCTATGCCTACGTATCTTCTCTATCCAGAGTAAGAATCAGAGCACTCGTAGCTCGGCTAACGCACACCGAAACAAACACCGAAACGGGACGCTGATACGTCAAAAGAAACACTCAACAGGAAACAGACTACCAATACATGGACTTACGCCCGACTCCTACAACAACAAACAAGGAAACAGAATGCCCCTACATGGACTTATATCCGACTCCTAACAAATACCAACAAGGAAACAGAAAGGTTACCCGGAGAGATCTCGCTCGATCTCCTGCCTACGTATCTCATCTGGTATGAGAATCAGGGCGACGTAGTTCCCCTTAACAGGGGTATAACTCTCTCCTAACCAGAGACCAGGGAGACAACAAACTAATAGGGAGACTAAGACTCGAGCCTAAAAGTTGTCATGCAATCAAATAATCCCTAAGTTGAGGTCTCTAATCAGAACCTAACTCACACAGGAAGCAAGTCAGCTCAAACAGCAAATAAACATCACCACAAGTGAACAAGCATCACTCACTATATTCAAACAAGAGGCTCAGACAAATGGTTGGGCTTTAGTCAAGAGGGGTCATATCAACCTCGACAAACAAGCCAAAACTGTAGGGGTATGCTGAAGCTCTTAACCACTAACATTGAGAGTTAGGGTGAAGCTGATGAAATGTGGTAATGAGGATGAGACCTCATGCTCTTAACCCTGGCTTGGGTGAGCTTGAATCAAATAAAGCATGGGGATCCAAAAAGAGGGACCCTGTTCCACTTGACTGACTCTATACACAGATCTTAGGTACTTGTTTAAGAGCATCAGCCCGTAGTGCGAGCATAATGAACGACTCACTGAATAACAGGGGATTGACTACTAATCCCTTCTATTTGTCAATTGCCTCATTTGGAGGACTTATCAAGTAGCACATGCCTCATTTAGAGGTCTTTGGCACAAATGTAAACAATCACAATCAGAGCCTCTTAAGGAGGACTTCAGCCAAATGCCTGCCAAAAAGGTGATAGGACTTCCAGACTACATGGAGTAAGAGAGTGTCTACCTAAGTGGTGTATCAACCACACTACAAAGCTTAAGCAAAAGCTAGCTAGCAACTAATGTACCTGTACAAAAATCAAACAGTTAATATTGCATTCAGAAAACCAACAGTCAACAGTGGAATTATTCAACAGTTTTACACAATGCAAATCACAAGTGCAAGCAATCAAATGAGTTCATCATATCCATTGACCTACAACACAACAATAGTTAGTAATCAAAGGTATTTGGCATCTCACAAAGGGTGAGCAACTCAACCATTAATGCAAAATGTCCAAACCTGAAACACAAAGCACAATTAGATTATGTACAAAACACTAGTGCAAAGATTAAGGTCAAAACCAAATCAAATGATCAAAACAGAACTCAATCTTTCCCATGATGCACATTCAATCAATCAAGAAAAGGTCCTCAAAAGGACCAGCATCAATTCATAAGGCAAATGCTTCAAACAATCCGTGTTATGCAAAGGCAAACAATGTGATCAAAGTTGGATATCCAAAATAGAAAATCCAAATCAAAACAGAAACACAAGCAATGACATTGAAATTTTTTATGTGAGCTTATCATGTTATGAATGATCATCATGCAAAAAATTAAATCCAGAAGAGCTCAAATGATAGGTGAATGAAAATGCACAAATGCAACATTACAAATGTGACACAAATTGTCACACTACATGTTCATGTGCCCAAAACAGTGATGACATATGATAAAAATTCCAAACAAAAGCCAAAAAATCATATCACATGTGAAGATCAAGCATGCAAAATTTCAGATCAATTGGATTAACCATGAGCATTTCACAAAGCATTTATCATGACATATCAATTTGACACCATGTTCAATCAAAAATCACAAAGTAAAAATCCAGAAGCAAACAATTCATGAAATAAATCCTATAAAAAACTAGACATTAAAACAAGATCAGGGAAAAAAATTGGGATCAATTTGAAGCATTTTACTATTTTTTATGATTTTTTAAAGATGAGCGAATAATATGAAATAATATGGCAATTAGGAGGGAAAACAAAATTTGAATAAAATTCAGAAGATGCACAAACCAGGTATCGAACACACGCAAGCAAGGGAAATAAGAATTCAAAAAATTAAATTCAGAAACATGCAGCACCAGGGAATCGAACACACGCATGCATGGACAATGGCGCTCATGAAACGCTGCGTTTCATTAAAACGCGTGGCAGCCACATCAACAAGTCAAAGCACACTTAGGCGCGGTCAAACAAATGCATGCCAATCAATTAGCCAAGCCAGCGTACACATCAGACGCCACGCACGCAAACCCTAGGAACACGCAGAGACGCTAGAACAGTGGTTCCGGTCGTCTTCCCCGGTGGAATTTCGGCGGAGGCTCATGAAAATTTTCTAGAATTTTGCAACCGATACACCATTCGAACCGCTGAATCATGTAGATCACGAATATGCATTCAAAACAACCTAAAACATCATAGATTTCATGGATCGAGCAAAAACATTTTGGACCTCAAAACTTTAATTCAACATATCAAGCTCATTTTTCATCCGTTTTCAAAACTAAACATATCAGCATGCTCAGGGGAACTAGATCTACACAATCATGGCAAGAAATTGGAGAAAAGAGATGATGAATTTTTCACTTACTTGAGATGCAGTGCACTGTTCACGCGTGTTCAAGCTTTCAGAATCTCCAGATCAACTTCCTGAACCTTACCTTGAAGCTTTAAGAACAAATCACCACTTGAAATCACCTAGATCTAGCTCAAATTCAGAAATCCTTTGCCATGAAGATGCACTCGATTTGCTCAAATCTGGACTGAATTCTCCAAACCAAAAGTTGATTCCTACTCAATGATGCATGATAAACAAGATTATGCAAGAATTTTGAGGAATTGTGTGAAGAAATTTGAAAATCAAAGTGAGAGAATTTTGGAGGGAAATAGAAATTTGATCTCAATTCTGTTATCTCCTCTTGATTACAGTTATGATTTGGTATTTATATGACCTCTTAATGATGCTGTTAATCCAATTAGCCAATGGTTAATCAAAACTAAGGAAAAATAAGGTGTGGTGCAAAAATGGAAAGTGTGCTTAGCATGTGGTCATGTGCACGTGAACAATGTCATGCAAGGGTACAAATTCACTTAAAATCATTCAATAATCAAGATGGGATTGGTATTTTGCTTGTATAATCCACCAAATTTGAATTATCAATTTTCCCTCCAAAATGCACATGTATGGACAAGTGATCATATGAGCCTCTTTTATGCATGGCAATGGTTGATTTGGAATCTCTTGGTCATGACAAGAATTTTGCAAAAAGAGTGGACCAATTTGAAGTTTTGTAGCAAAAGTTATGCCATGTTGAACTTCCATGTACACTTTGTGATCAAATGACCACAACTTCTCAACCATTCATCATATGGACATGATCTAGGACTTTTTGAAAAGGGGAGACAAAGATCTACAACTTTCATGTTCACCAGAAATCCATTTGAATCTCCTTTGATTCTGGAAAATCAAGTTGAATGTGGACCAAAAACTTGCCATTTTTGGAAACTTTGAATTACAGGTCATTTTCCATTTTTAGTAACTTTTGCTCTGACCTCTGAATCTTCAAGATAGATGTTTGAAATGATTAATAGGTCTCTTTTGAACATGATTGAGGTGTTTCAAATCATTTACCCAACTGATAGCCCTCAGTTGACTGCACAGTTGACTTTTGGCTTCATAGTTGAATCTTGAACTGTACTGATCCCATTAAGCTTAACCCTTCAGATAGAACCCACCAAGTGGTTTGGATGACATGAATAAATGCAACATGAAATGTTAAATGACCTAAAAAAATGAATGCATGAATGAGGAGGGAAAATTTGAGGTGCTACAGGTTAGAATGGGGAGAAGAAGATAAGGGCTATTCCTAAGGCAATACAAAGATAAGAGAGAAAAGATAAACCCTTGGAGTTCCTTTTCTTGAAATCATAGAGATGATTCAAGATTCTCCTTTCCTTTGGACTTAGTACACAATCAAGCAATCAAGAAAATTGGATTCAAGCTCCTAGGATCTTCACTTGGCTTGTCTCTCTTAACTTGGCTACTCATGACAATGGTCCTCTTTTTACTATCTCAAGATGGAATCCCTATCACACAAGAGCAAACATCAAAAATTTCACAACACAATAAGAGGAATGGACATAGAATAAGTTTAGATGAGAAGTCCTTTAAAGTCAACTTGGAAATTTAGCATTCTAAAGGCATGCGGCCTAGTTGCTCTTCAACAAATTTAGCATTCTAAAGGCATGAGGCCTAGTTGCTCTTGAACTCCTTTAAGCATAGGTAAGTCCTAATTCTAAGTCCTTTCTCCTTTTGCATTTGGTTCACACAAAACAAAGACAAAGCAAACACAAGATAACAATATATTTATATACAATAATGGGCTCAAATGAGCCAAAGAAAAAATGACATAAACATAAAATATGGGCTCAAGTGAGCAAAAGGAAAAGCAATATGAATAATGAGCAAGAAATAAATTGCATTAAAAGTAAAGGGCAAGAAATTAAATGCTCAAATTAAAGTTAGTAGTTAGTAAGGTTATGTTAGTTTGTCATAAGACAATGTAGCGCTATGTTAAACAATCGTAAGTGGACTAATGTAGTAGTCACACCTATCTGAGGCCAGTCAATAAAACTATAGGCAAATAAACAAAAGTTAGAGGTCATGACTAGTAAGCCAAGCTCCTTGTATGCTTGGTGATCTTTGTGAGATGAGTTCTATACCCGGACTCGAGTGCACTTAGGATAGCAGAATGGCATAATCTTGTTGACTTGTGTGGAGTTATTCCTTAGCAAGTTGACTTGTAAGTCCATTCACTTGGTGGAGGTCATATTGGGATCAATAATGTCACACAAGTAGTTGTGGTTAGACATTACTCTTTCCAATATAGACCTTAGAAGCCAATGACCTTAGTTTACCAAGCCCATCTTGGCCTATTCTTAGGACGTAGTGCGAAAGTCGTTCAAGTGTAAGATTTGATACGATTGTTACGCGATACTACACTCATAAGAGTCTCTCTTGAGAATATTTTTGGAATACGAGTAGTCGTTTCTCCGATAATATCCGAAAGATGGGATGATGACCATGGGAACCTCTTGTAGAACATGTTTGGCAGGTTTAAACCCTAGTACACTCCCTTTGGGTGGTTCTTAACCGAGACTCCATGCTCGTGACTCGCAACAAACCCTTGATTCGTGGTTGATCCGTTCATGTATCCTTAATATCAATGGAACTTGGGTGTTGATAAGGTGTAAACCATAATCCACCAAAATGGATGATTGATATTAAGGATGATATGATCCATCCCATGACCTTTGTTTGGTGTGCTTTGGTTGATCCTTGAGTGTGATTGTTGCATTCATGCATTCATGCACCCATTTCCATCCATATCATCAATAATGAAGAAAATTTTCAAGGAACTTAAGGGGTTTATTTGCAAATTTTCAGACATGGAAAGACAAAGAAGGAATACAAAGAAGTACAATTTCAGACAACCAGATTTGAAAGAGTTAAGGAATTTGACATTCTATGTATTAGATCCTTTGGGTTTCAAGGTTCGATTTGGGAAGCTTCTTCCTCTTCTGAATGCTCAGGTAGATGAAGGATTGATGAGTGTATTGGTGCAGTTTTATGATACCTTGTACCGTTGCTTCATGTTTCTGGACTTCCAGCTTTTGCCTACGCTTGAGGAGTATGCCTACCTTGTGGGTATACCTATTCTAGACCAGTTGCCGTTCAGTGGCTTGGAGAGTATTCCTACTTCTCAAGAGATAGCAGACATGTTGCATATAAATGAATCTCTGGTTGGTGCTCATATGACTACCATAGGTGGAATTCAAGGTCTCCCTTCTGAGTTCCTCATTGCTCAAGCTACTATGGATGGGAAGGCCATGAGTGAGGACGCCTTTGAGGCCATATTTGTACTTCTCATCTATGGGTTAGTTTTGTTCCTCAACATCGACAAGTTTGTGGACGTGAACACTATTAGGATCTTCTCTACTCTTAATCCCGTTCCGACTCTGTTGGGTGATGCTTATTTCTCTTTGCATATGAGGAATGCAAAGGGTGGTGGCGCCATTGTGTGCTGTTTGCCTCTGTTGTATAAGTGGTTTATTTCTCACTTACCGCAGACGGTCGCCTTCAAGGAGAACAAGGGATGTCTACGGTGGTCCACGAGACTTATGTCTCTCACTAATGATGATCTCTCTTGGTACAACCGTGTGTATGATGGTGTGCAAATTATCGACTCTTGTGGTGAATTCTCCAATGTACCTCTTCTCGGTACATGTAGTGGGATTAACTACAACCCTATTTTGGCACGACGTCAGCTTGGGTTCCCCCTAAAGGATAAACCTAATAACATTCTGTTAGAGGGTGTATTCTTTCAGGAGGGTAAAGATCCCCAAAGCTTGAAAGCTAGGATGGTCTGCGCTTGGCGCAAGATTCATAGGAAAGGAAGGAAAGAGTTGGGTCCTAAGAATTGTGTTGCTATGGAGCCTTACACTGCTTGGGTTAGGAAGAGAGCGTCTGAGTATCTCATGCCTTACGAGTATCCGAGACCTACACCTAGGATTATGGTTGGGCCTTCAACCCTCCCTAATCAAGGAGTAGAGGAGTTGAGAGACGAAGACCGTTCATGTGCTTGGATCCGTGAACGAGAGGAGTTACTTCAGCAGATCAAGAAGAAGGATGCTTTGATAGAGTTTCTTGAGCATCAGGTTATTGATGATCCTGATGATGCATGGACTTCTCTACTTCCTCAGTCTTTTAGGTTCTGGAAGAGGAAGTATGATCGACTCGCCAAGGAGAAGGCGGATATGGAGGCAGCCTATGAAGAGGAGGTGAAGAGGCTTCGTGCATCTTATCTTCCTGTGTCTAGAGCTTTGGATGATTGCTTCTAGGGATCCATAAGATGTTTATTTCCCTTCTCTCTTGTATTATATTTGGTTACCAAAACTGTACTTCTTTAGTGTAAAAATGTTTCCAGATATTATTTGATGAGATATTTCCATACGTAATAAATGTTTAATACTTCCAAACTTTGCAAATAGAACCCTAAAATTCCTTTGAAATAAAAGAAAAAATCATATGCACGAGCATTGCATGCATCATGTGCATAAGCAGGTGTTGTTCCCGGCTTCTTGTCCTATGGTCTAACTCCGTGTTCTTCATTTATTTTGAAGACAAGCTGACTCACCGGTACTACACCAGAGCCAACATTTCAAGACTGATGGATCATTTGGAACAAGAGAATCGCGAGCTGAAAGAGGAAGTGGCCAGATTAAGTGCTCTGATGGAGTCATTCTTGGCTGCCCAGAGTCAGTCTTCTCCGACACCTTCAACTCCTCCCCAGAGGACAGTCATCTCTAAGATCGTCTCCTCGACTGTACCTGCAGCCAGTGCACACTTTGCTCCAACGGCCATGCCAACCGGATTCCCGTGGGGGATGCCTCCTAATTTCATGCCCGAGGGTCCTGCTCCCACCTTTGCTTCTATGCCGGCATCTAGCCCGGTCCTTGCTGTTCCTCCTCCTGTCGTGCATACTCTTCCCAGAGTAGACGACACCATCTATCATTCTGAGCCGTCTGAGGACCCAGATGTCTATGAGAAGATGGACGCTATGAACTATCAATTTCTTGAGCTTCGTAAGGAATTGAAAACTCTCAGAGGAAAGGATCTTTTCGGCAAGTCCGCTGCCGAACTCTGCTTGGTTCCTAATGTGAAGATCCCTGTAAAATTCAAAGTGCCTGACTTTGAAAAATACAAGGGAAATACTTGCCCTCTCAGCCACCTGGTCATGTATGCCAGGAAAATGTCGACTCGGACCGACAATGACCAACTGCTCATCCACTACTTTCAGGACAGTTTGTCCGATGCTGCTCTGCGTTGGTACATGGGTTTAGACAGTGCGAACGTCCGATCCCTCAACGATCTTGGCGAGGCCTTCGTCAAGCAATACAAGTACAATGTGGATATGGTTCCCGATAGGGATCAATTGAGGGCCATGCCCGAGAAGGACAAAGAAACATTCAAAGAATATGCCCAAAGGTGGCGAGAGGTAGCAGCACAGATCGTGCCCCCGCTAGAAGAGAAAGAGATGACTAAGATCTTTTTGAAGACCTTAGGTTCTTTTGATTATGAGCGGATGATTGCTAGCGCTCCTTCTGACTTCACCGAGATGATGAATATGGGGATGCGTCTAGAAGAAGGGGTTAGAGAAGGCCGTCTGACGAGAGAAGAAGGCTCTTCTGCCAAACGTTATGCAGCGTTTTAAAAAAATAAAGATGGAGAGGCACATGCTGTGACCTCCCATGTGAAACCAAGAAGACCCTCTGTGAGGAGGAGGACCGTGCGTCCCGCCGGTAACCAGCACCAGGTGGCTCATATAGCACCTGTCTTCAGAGATAATCAGCAGTACCAGCAACATAACAACAATCAGCAACCACATCCGCAATATCAACATCAACAACACTGTCCGCAACAGCAGGCCTACCAGCCTCGAAATAGTAATCAAACCAGCACGAGTTATGAGAGGAAAAGGGTAATCTTCGATCCTATTCTGATGACGTATGCAGAGTTATATCCCTCTTTGATAGAAAGGAAGTTGATTACTCCGTGAGACCCACCGGCTATACCTACTAACCCCCAGTGGTGGTATAAGCCCGAATTACACTGTGTTTACCATTCTGGTGCACCCGACCATGACATGGAGAATTGCTACCCTTTGAAGACCAAAGTTCAAGACCTTGTGAGGTGTGGCATTCTGTGTTTCGAGGACGTAGGTCCTAATGTGAAGAAGAACCCATTGCCCGAGCATGGGAAATCTGTCAACATGGTCCAGGGTTGCCCTGACAAGTACAAAGTCAAATACGTCAGTCATATTCGACAATCGCTGGTTGAGTTGCATCGTTTGCTATGTGATTATAGTCATTATGAGCATGACCACGATAGATGTCGAGTCTGTTCTGTTAATCAAAGAGGTTGTCGCCAGGTGCGCAAAGATGTGCAAGAAATGCTGGATGAAGGAGTCATTGAGATCCTTCAGAACAGAAATGTTGATGAAGATGAGCCCGAAGTTAATGTGATTTCCCCGGTGTTCCGGATACCCGAGCCTGTTATCATCAAATATGATGGTAGCAAGCAGAAGGCTTCTCCTGCTCTCATCATCAAGCCTGCCAGACCAGTACCATACTCTTCTGAAAAAGCAGTTCCCTATTGCTACAATGCTGTAGTAGTGGAAAATGGGAAAGAGGTGTCCTTGCCTTCTTCGTCTGTTGTAAATATTGCTGATGTTAGCGGTTTGACCCGTAGTGGTCGTGTATTTTCAGCACCGCCAAAGCCTCAGGCTGATGCTCAAGGAAGTGTTGATGCTGATTTTGTTGAACGCCCGATTGGGAATGCTGTGGGCACTCCGAATCCGGAACTTGTTGTTAAGCCCTCCTCTGTATTGAAAACTCCTACTTCTGTTGGCCCTAGTGGCAATACGAAAGAAGATTGTGATGAGATGTTGAGGCTCATCAAAAGGAGCGAGTACAATGTTGTAGACCAACTTCTATAAACGCCATCCAAAATATCTGTGTTATCATTACTTTTAAATTCAGAACCACACCGAGAGGCTCTGCAGAAGGTGTTGGATGTGGCATATGTGGATCACGATGTCACGATAGAGCAATTCGATAGCATTGTTGCAAACATTACTGCTTGTAATAACTTGAGCTTTAGTGACGCTGATCTCCCCGAGGAGGGAAGAGACCACAACTTGGCATTACATATATCTATAAGCTGCAAGGATGATGCCATGTCCAATGTGTTGGTGGACACTGGGTCATCGTTGAATGTGTTGCCGAAGACCACTCTCTCGAAGTTGTCATATCAAGGGCCTCCCATGAGGCAAAGTGGAGTAATTGTGAAGGCTTTCGATGGGTCTCGCAAAACTGTGATTGGGGAAGTTGATCTCCCGATCAAAATTGGACCAAGTGATTTCCAGATTACCTTCCAGGTTATGGACATTCACCCATCGTATAGCTGTATTCTAGGCAGACCATGGATTCACGAGGCAGGCGCCGTGACATCCATCCTACACCAAAAACTAAAATTTGTGAAGAACAAGAAGCTGGTGGTGGTACGGGGAGAAAAGGCTCTCCTGGTTAGCCATTTGTCTTCCTTCTCATATATAGATGCTGAGGATGAAGTTGGAACTCCCTTCCAAGCTTTATCTATTGTTGAACCTGTTGAGAAGAGAACTCCTTCATTTGTTTCCTATAAAGATGCAAAGTTGGCCATTGAGTGTGGTGCAACTGCTGGATTAGGGAAAATGATTGAGCTAGAAGACAACAAGTCCCGGGCTGGCATAGGTTATTCGTCTGAGGTTTCCAACATGCACGGTCTGTTCAAGAGTGGAGGGTTCATCCACGCTGGTCAAGACGAAAAGGCTGCTGCCGTTTTGGAAGAGGACGAAGAGGATTCTGGCAATTTCGTCATTCCTGGGGGAATCTGCAATAATTGGGTCGATGTGGATATTCCAACAGTTATCCATAAGTCAAAGTAATGTTCATTGTGTTTAAAAACCCTCCTCCCATGCTAAAAGGAAGAGTGACGACATTGTTGGCGCATAAATACAATGATATTTTCATTCAATAGATTCATGTTAAATGTTTGTTTTTCCAATTATTTTCCCTTTTCGCTTTTTGCATGAAATTGGTGATCACATAAAACCTAAAAATAGAATAAAATCAATCTTTTCATCTGCATAGTGATTTGCCTTGTTTGAATTCTAAAGCTTTTCATATACAAAATCATTAAGCAGGTTGATCAAACCCATTGAACATAATGACCCAACACCATCTCCCAATTTTGAATTCCCTGTATTTGAAGCGGAAGAAGATGATGTTAAAGAGATTCCTGACGAGATTACCCGTCTACTTGAGCATGAAGAGAAAATCATTCAGCCGCATCTTGAGAATCTAGAAACAGTCAACTTGGGGTCTGCAGATTGTGTGCGAGAAGTAAAGATTGGGGCACTCTTGGAAGGATCTGTTAAGAAGGGGTTGATCGAATTGCTACGAGAATATGTTGATGTCTTTGCCTGGTCATATGAAGACATGCCCGGTCTAGATACAGATATTGTGCAACATTTCCTACCTTTGAAACCTGAGTGCATGCCTGTGAAGCAGAAGCTCAGAAGAACTCATCCCGATATGGCAGTGAAGATCAAAGAGGAAGTTCAGAAGCAAATTGATGCGGGGTTTCTGGTGACTTCTACATATCCTCAATGGATGGCCAATATCGTGCCTGTGCCTAAGAAAGACGGAAAAGTCCGGATGTGTCTGAACTATAGAGACTTGAATAAAGCTAGTCCAAAAGATGATTTCCCTCCACCACACATTGATATGTTGGTAGACAATACAACTAAATTCAATGTCTTCTCATTTATGGACGGATTTTACGGATATAATCAGATTAAGATGGCACCCGAGGATACGGAGAAGACAACATTCATCACACCTTAGGGAACATTCTGTTATCGAGTGATGCCCTTCGGTTTGAAGAACGCCGGAGCCACGTATCAACGAGCTATGACCACCTTGTTTCATGATATGATGCACAAGGAGGTCGAGGTATATGTTGACGATATGATTGCAAAGTCAAGAACGGAGGTTGAACATGTAGAGCACTTGTTGAAGCTTTTTCAACGTTTGAGGAAGTACAAGCTCCGTCTGAATCCCAACAAATGTACATTTGGAGTCCGTTCTGGAAAGTTATTGGGCTTTATTGTTAGTGAAAGAGGTATTGAGGTTGATCCTGCAAAGGTCAAAGCAATACAAGAGATGCCCGCGCCCAAAACTGAGAAGCAAGTCCGAGGTTTTCTTGGCCGCTTGAATTATATTTCCAGATTCATATCCCACATGACTGCCACATGTGCGCCGATATTCAAGCTCCTCCGGAAAGATCAATCCCATGATTGGACCAAGGATTGCCAGAAGGCTTTTGATAATATTAAAGAGTATCTGTCCGAAGCTCCGATTCTGTCTCCGCTTGTGGAAGGGAGACCCTTGATTATGTATCTGACTGTTCTTGAAGATTCTATGGGTTGTGTCCTTGGTCAGCAAGATGAAACAGGGAAGAAAGAATACGCTATTTACTACTTGAGCAAGAACTTCACCGATTGTGAGTCTCGATATTCAATGCTTGAGAAAACGTGTTGTGCTTTGGCTTGGGTTGCTAAGCGCTTACGCCAGTACATGTTGAATCATACGACTTGGTTGATATCCAGAATGGATCCAATCAAGTATATCTTCGAGAAGCCTGCTTTAACTGGGAGGATTTCCCGTTGGCAGATGTTGTTATCCGAGTATGATATTGAGTATCGAGCTCAGAAGGCTATTAAAGGTAGTATCTTGGCTGACCACTTGGCACATCAGCCGATTGAGGATTATCAGTCAGTTCAGTATGACTTCCCAGATGAGGAGATTCTGTATTTGAAGATGAAAGATTGCGATGAGCCTACGCTCGATGAAGGGCCAGAGCCTGGTTCCAGATGAAGCATGGTATTTGATGGCGCTGTAAATCAATATGGAAATGGTATTGGGGCAGTGATTATTACCCCTCAGGGCAAACACATTCCTTTTACAGCAAGGCTAACTTTCAAATGCACGAATAATATGGCTGAATATGAGGCCTGCATTATGGGATTGGAAGAGTGCATTGATCTTAGGATCAAGTATCTTGATGTATATGGTGATTCGGCACTCGTTGTTAATCAGATTAAGGGTGAATTGGAAACGAATCAGCCTGGCCTCATTCCATATAGGGATTATGCGAGGAGGATTTCAACATTCTTTACTAAGGTTGACTTCCATCATATTCCTCGAGATGAGAATCGGATGGCAGACGCTCTTGCTACGCTTGCTTCAATGATTGTGGTTAGACTTTGGAATGAAGTTCCCAATATCACTGTGATGCGCTTGGACAGACGAGCTCATGTATTTGCAGTCGAAGAAGTAAAAGATGATAAACCGTGGTATTATGATATCAAGTGTTTCCTTCAGAACCAGTCTTACCCACCTGGGGCATCTGTGAAAGACAGGAAGACTCTGAGGAGATTATCAGGAAGTTTCTACCTTAATGGTGATGTGCTTTATAAGAGAAATTTTGACATGGTTTTGCTCAGATGCGTGGATAGACACGAAGCAGACCTGTTGATGACTGAGGTCCATGAGGGTTCATTTGGTACTCATTCCAATAGACATGTCATGGCTAGAAAGATGTTGAGAGCAGACTACTATTGGCTGACAATGGAGTTGACTTCTGCAAATATGTGAAGAAATGCCATAAGTGTCAGATTTATGCGGATAAGATTCATATTCCCCCGACACTTCTGAATGTGATTTCATCACCATGGCCCTTCTCCATGTGGGGAATCGACATGATTGGCATGATAGAGCCAAAAGTGTCTAATGGACACAGGTTTATTCTCGTAGCCATTGATTACTTCACCAAGTGGGTTGAAGCGGCGTCATATGCAAATGTGACCAGGATGGTGGTTGTGAAGTTTATCAAGAATCAACTCATATGCCGTTATGGTGTGCCCGATAAAATCATTACTGATAATGGATCTAACTTGAACAACAAAATGATGAAAGAGCTGTGTGGTGAGTTCAAGATTGCACATCATAACTCTTCTCCCTATAGACCCAAGATGAATGGGGCTATTGAAGTTGCTAATAAGAACATCAAGAAGATTATCCAGAAGATGGTTGTTACGTACAAAGATTGGCATGAGATGCTGCCATTTGCTTTACACGGATATTGTACATTTGTCCGCACTTCAACAGGGGCAACCCCTTTCTCTCTTGTTTATGGCATGGAGGATGTGCTCCCAGTAGAGGTGGAGATCCCATCAATGAGAGTCTTGATGGAAGCCAAGCTGACTGATGCTGAATGGGTTCAGAGTCGTTATGACCAGCTGAATTTGATAGAAGAGAAGAGATTGACTGCCATGTGCCATGGCCAATTATATCAGCAAAGGATGAAGAAAGCTTTTGATAGAAAGGTCAAGACTCGTGTGTTCCGAGAAGGTGACCTTGTGCTCAGGAAAGTCTTGTCTTTCGCGCCCGATTCCAGGGGCAAGTGGACTCCAAACTATGAAGGTCCATATGTTGTTAAGAGAGCCTTTTCGGGTGGTGCTTTGATACTTACAACTATGGATGGGGAGGATTTCACTCGTCCTGTGAATTCAGATGCAGTCAAGAAATACTTCGCCTAAGATAAAAACAGAATAGCTCGCTAAGTTGAAAACCCGAAAGGGTGGCTTAGGCAAAAATGAGCGTCTCGGTGGATTGAAAACCCGAAAGGGAGATCCAGACAAAAGTTGGAGACATAAAAGATATATGTATCCCGATAGATTGAGTACCTCATCCTGGGGAAATCTAGGCAAAAATTAGGGATTTGGCAAGTAACTGCATCCTGA
This sequence comes from Lathyrus oleraceus, assembly GCF_024323335.1. Taxonomy (NCBI): domain Eukaryota; kingdom Viridiplantae; phylum Streptophyta; class Magnoliopsida; order Fabales; family Fabaceae; genus Lathyrus; species Lathyrus oleraceus. Next base: position 313,512,916 of record NC_066584.1, on the reverse strand, counting down.
CAAGACTTTGTTCTACAACTGTCATCCGTCAGAGATTCTTGCTCATTCGTCATCAGTCAAAGCTTCAAATACATCAGATTCAGAATTGGTGGAGAAATGGTCATTATGTTCAATGTAGCCCTTTTCCAATATATATCACCAATTTCAAATTTGTAAAGATCTATGGAGTCTTGTCATTTGCAGACTACCATTCCATCAAATAAATTTGAGCCTTTTATCCAATTATTTGCACTCTCATTTGTTTTTATTCAACAAATGTTTTGCATGTTTTAATTGAGAAAATATCATTGTTTTAAACAATCAAATTTTTTTATGATTTGTTTTTAAACAAAGTGAACATTCACAATGACGAAAGGATACTTAGGAGATCTTCAGTGCTCTCCCAAGGATGGTATGATCCCCAACAGGGTAAGACTTTTGTTCATATTCCTGGCATGCTTGTATCTTATTCTACCAGGTCATTTTATGGTTTTCCTACCAAGCAGAGTGTGTGGTAAGACATTCATCCTTCTTCCCTCCTCAGCATTTGTGGTCTCTTTGCTAAGTACGGTATTTGGTGGTTGATCCCCAGAATTCCTTTATCTCCTCGGAAGAATTCCCCAGTAGAGTTGCTTATGCGGTAGATGTTATCTATGCAATAACTCCTGCCCCCAGCTGGAATGACTGATGATCATTCCCCTGCAGAGATCTTCGCTTCCTGGTATCTCTTTCCCTCATCAGATTGGGTATTCTCAGGTGAACCTGGCTTTCTCTCTCGAGATGTAGTACCGGATGTTTGTGTACTTATCCTTTGGAGCTGTTTGTGTTAGAAATGTCTGTTTGTCAGCATTCATCATACATAAACCATGCATACGTGCATATAGTTTTCAAACATACAGATATTCATGATTGCATTCTTTGCCATATATCTTTGTTTGTTATCCCCTGCTAGTGGGTAATATGCTTCCCAAGCAGATGGCGGTGTCTGATCCCTCAATATAGAGTCAGCCCCCTTAAGCAGAAAGTGTTTATTTTTCCTTTCATATTCCCCACCGAGTTATATCCTCGTGGATGATGGTTGCTTCTATTTCCTCCCAACACATACATTGGGATGCGATTCCCTATTGAGTTATATCCTCATTGGGACGAGTCTTGATTCAATTTGCCTCTTTAGTTTGATCCTAGACTGGCCTTTTGTGACTATTTCCTGCACTTCGCTGTGGTATAAATGAATAATTGCTCAGTAATAAGTAATCATTCTTCCTATCCCCGGCGGAGCCTGTGATTTTCTACCCTTATACCGATAGTTGTAAACCCTATTATCCCCTTTCCGGAGTCAATCTTTTGTTCATCCTAATCATTGACGGTTACTCTTCCGCGGTTTTCTACCCAGTATCCGGTAGATGTAATCCCCTCCTTGACGGTTATCATTATCCAATATTCGGTGTTGATATTCCCTAATTTATTTTGGATAATTGCTCTGATTTCGCAGTTTATCCCCAGCAAGTCATCTTTCATATACCGGTTGCCGGTAATCTTTGTTGCTCCCCTTGAATGGTCATCATTATATACCTAGTTTCGGTATCCCGATGCCTTTCTTTGTCGGTCGATTTATCCTTTATTAACCCAGTAACCGGTTGTGGATAATCCTCCATGCGAGTATATTATCTATGTTCTGACGGTAATAGATAATATAGCTCATGCACTCTTTGGTCGAAGCCTTTTGTTCTTCCCCCAGTTGAGTAAGATTCGTATCCCTTTGTGGAATCGAATGTCCATCCCATAATCGAGTTTGCTTTTAGCCCTCTGTTGGATGATGAGTGTCTTGGGAATATTCCCCAATTCACGCTTTGATTGGTCACCTATTATATGCCCAGTAACCGGCATCCCTGGTGTTCCTTCCTTCTGCTCCCTATTATGACTTTTTTGGTCCCCTGTGGAGTCAGAATCCCTGAGTTGAAATATACCTTTTAGGTCTTCCTCAGACGTTTTGGATGTTTGATATCTCTCACCCTTATACCGGTCTTAGATATTCATTCTCCCGGAGCATGTTTTCCCTCACCCTTACGTCGGTGGGATCACACGACTTCTTTTTGAGCTTATTACCCAATAACCGGTAATACCTCATTTGTTATTTCCTCAGCTGACTCCTTAGTGGACATCCCCACCTGAGTCCGGATTTTTATCCGAGGTATCCGTTGTGGATAATTTTTGCTGTATTAGCATATTCCCCAATACGTGCATCTTCGAGTCAGCTCGAGTCTTTCCATTGATTTATTTCATGGATTCTCTCCGTGTCTCTCAGCAAGTTTCAAGTCGTGACCTGCTCACGCGTTTTCATCCCTTTACTCCCCGGTAGAGTCTCTGCCCCATGGAATGAATTATTCATAGGGATTGTCAATTTCCTCCTGATCTTTGCCTTTGTGGATGCATATCCCCGCAGAGTGTTACCAGTTACATACATACATCTGCATCATGAGGTCTCTTAGGGACCAAAATTCGTCTCTTTGTTATTATTTAAGCCCATTCTACCTCGTCGAAACGAAGATTTTAACCTTCACTTCTCCGGCTAGAATGACCTTAAATAGGGGCATCTGTAAGACCCCAATTTTGTCCCTAAGATCCCTCATGGCATCATAACATTGCATTTGCATTGCCTCAAGGATCATAAGCATCTTGGTTCCCTTTACCTTTGGGTGGGATCCCTTGTGAGTGGCTTGAGATCACCAAGCATGCTTGAATTGTATATAATTGTTTTTCTCATTTTTTTAATTAACCAAAAGCACAAAAATATGTCACTAACATCTTTTGTTTGTAGCTTGAGCAATCACAAGGTCAAGAGCTTCAAGGAGATCCTTTGTGCAGAGATATGGCCAAGGGAAGATGATAACAAGCATGGTAATGGTTCCAAAAGATCTCATCCATCAAATATGCCTCCCTAGCATCTCAACTCAACATTTTGATCAAATCAAGTCAAAGGGTTTGAGGTTTGTTCCCCAAAGAAACCCTAATTCATCTGTGCACCACAATGCCTTGCTCTTGAAGCAACCTCAGCCCCTGATCAAATACAATCAAGGGAAGTTCTTTAAGTCATTATTTAATGCATATTTGAACTTATTTGAGTATCCTCAATCATCAATTCATCAAGATATGGGTTGTGGATTTGAGAAGTTGATCAATTAATTCATCTGACTATTTTGAAATGTACTGAGACCTAACTTTCTATGTGTTGGTCAAATGGAGATGATTCCAAAAGAAAACATGTTCTTAAGGACAATATGAACAACTTTAATGTTCATAAAAAATTGATTTGAAGCTTGGAAGGTCATCTCCCATTCCAATACATTATAGGTCATTTTGACTGAAACCCTAATTTTGGGTCAACTTCCCAAGGACATAACTCATTCATTTTTTATGATTTTGAGGTGGGATCAAATTAACTAGAAATCTTAGGATGTCTAATTCAAATGTTATGTTGAACAAAATTTCAAAATCTCAAAGGAAATACATGTGATAATGCAAAACATTATAGGTCCTTTTGGACCAGATGCATTAAAAGGCAAAAAAGTCCAACTTCAAGTGCCCATAACTCTTTCATCAAAAATCCAAATGATGCAAAATTTAAGCCCATTTTTATTGTCTTGAAAAGATATACAACTTTGATTTTGAAGGTGTTTTCATTTGAAGTGTGCATCATCAGAACAGAGGGGCTTGAACATTGGCCAAATTTAGAAACCTTGCCTTTACATGTTTTGCACCTTGCACTTTAAACTCAAATTTCACCAATTTCGACACTTCAAATGTATTTTTGCCCAACATAACAATTGTTCCTTGCATCAAAACCTTTCCAACCATTACTCACATGATCATGTTTGGATTTGGCAAATGGTATTTTCGAAGAGGAGAAGTTTTTGGTTCAATTATGCATAACACCTCAAAATTCCATGCACAAGCAATTACCATTCAGATTACACGTCCATTTCACTTTGGTATGATTTCAGATTGCATTTGGCATTGCATTTGGGCCTTTTGAGTGATCATGCAAGCCCATGCAATGAATGTCCAATTCCATGCACACGGATTGAATCACACTTGCCTTGCCTTTTCCTCTATAAATAGAAGCCTTACTCCATTCAAATTTCATCCATGAATCAACCTGAAATGCTTCTGAACTAAAAACCTAACCTCTCACCAAAGAAGCTATTTCACTTTTCTTCAAATTTTTCAGATCTAAAATTCAACTACATTTGGTTGAATCTTTGGATCTAAAGCTTCTAGACCTTCATCCTTTAGTCCATTGCACTTCTGTTTTGCCAAAGGAAGCAAGGAAGCAAGCTCAAATCTCCAGAATCCAAGGTTGATCATCAACTGGTTTTCTCTTCGAAACTCATTACTCTTTGATCTATTTGCCTGGCCATTGTGTTTTCTGAAGTCCTCACTTGAGAGGCATGCTAGTGGTAGCTTCAATTTTATGTTTTATTGAACTGCATTTTTCATACCTGGATCTTCCATCTCAGATTTCTTACTCTATAGGAATCTTGAGTGTGATTCAAGGTTACAGGGGTGATGTACATCACCCCAACTTTATTTTGATATAAGGATCGTGCAAAATGATGAAGGTTTGAAAACCTGCAATTGTCACCGGAATCTTCATGCTCACCGGAGAAGAAGGTGCCTCCGGTGGCCGTCCATTTGCTAGAACAAGTCACAGCCGTTGGATCATGTGTCCAGATCTAATCAGGTCCATTGGATTTCATGACTTTATTTAATTCATTATACTTCTCAGTGACTGAGGTTCATGGTGCGCACGCTTGCCAATGCCATTGGATCTTCCACGTCATTTAATGAGAAACAATCCAATGCTCCCTGATTTTTGTTATTTTTCATTTTCTGATTTTATTTCTTTTATTTCCATTATTTTCAAAAATTCATATCTTCTTCATTTTAAATCCAAAAATTATGGGACCAATTGCATTCTTCTCCAAATAAATTCTAGTTTCTAATTTTGATTTTTAATATTTTTTATTTTGTCATTTGATATTTTTTGTGAATTTTCTCTTTTCTGGTTATTTTTAATTCATTTTAAATAGTTTTTGATATTCAAAAAATACAAAAATATTTTCCTAACCTATTTGAATGATGATGGACCTATGAAAAATATTCTCATCAATTTTTTAATTGATTTGAGATTTATTTGAGATTTTAGTTCAATTAGGTTATTTTTGTCCATTTTTAATTGATTAAAAAGAGTTTCTGATTTTTTAAAAATGCTGAAATTTTTTGTCAAACTTTGTTTGACCTTGTTGAACTTAGGATAAATCACTTGGACCTTTCAAGGTTGATTTGAAGTGATTTTGAAGTTTGACCTTTCTTTTATTTTTTTAATGCAAGTTTATTTTAATATTAAAAATGCCAAAAATATTTTGTTTATTGCTTGACCTCCAATCTTCATCTCATTTCTGATTTCTCATTGTTTGACTTTGACTCTCAATGTCATTTGGTCAACACATATGGATTGGTACATTTGATTTCACCTTATGCACTTTATTCTTTCCATTTCTTTCTTTTTTCATTATTCATCTCTTTCTTCTTATTCTTCTTTTTTTCTTTTTGATCAATGAGTTGAGGGTTGATAAGTTAGCATTGATTAGGGAGGCTTAATCTTCCTTGATTCAAATCTAATTCATCTTGATCAATTGATCAAATGAATGGCTTTGCATTAAGGATAGGTTGCTTCCTAAATCATGCAAAAGACTTAAACCAATACAAGATCAATTCTCTTCTTCTTTTTGGCATGGCAAGTTGTTGGAACTTGGTTCACTAATTAAGACTTCTAACTTGTGTTGTTGCCTACATTATTATTGACCGACCTCAGATAGTTGTGACTTCTACATAAGTCCAATTACGATTGCTTAACATAGCGATAAATTTGCCTTATGGCACACTAACTATTAACCATTAACAATTAACATTTACTTTATGCACTTTACTTTTATGCAATTTATCATTCTTGCACATATTATTCATTTTCTTTTTCCTTTGCTCATTGGAGCACATGTTTATGTTAATGCCATTTGCCTTTTGCTCACTTGAGCACATAATTGTGTATATACTATTGTGCTTGTGTTTTGTTTTGATTGTTGTGAACCAAATGCAAAGAATTGGACAAAATGGACTTAGATTTTAGGACCTTACCCTAGCAAATGGAGTTTGAAGAGCAACTAAACCTCATGCCTTTAGAGTGCTTAAATGTCAAAGAGCAACTAGGTCTCGTGCCTTTAGAATGCTTAAAGCTTAAGGATGAACTTTGAAAGGACCATATTCTAAACTCCCTCTTGTCCATTATTTGATTGTATTATAGAACCTTTTGATGTGTGTTTTCTTGTGTTAGGAGTTCCAACTTGAGCTTAATTGAAGAACCATTACCATGAGCTTCTAAGAGAGAGAGATCCAAGATACATTGAGGAGTCTTCTCAAGAGTTCTTTTGACTATTGATTGCTTGAGTTTATGCTTGTGATTGCTTATTCCAAAGGATGGGAGCTACTCGGATCATCAATATGATCTCAAGAGAGGAACCCCTTGTGTGGTTTTGTTCTCTTCTCCCTTATATCTTGTATGCTTAGGATTTTAGCCCTTCTTATTCTTCTCTCCACTCTAACCCAAGCCAAAACTTTTGTGCAAATATTTAACCTTTGTTTTCAACAATTAGAAACCTAAGCCTTATGCTTTTGATTTTCAAACTTTCTTTTCATAATACTTATTTTGAATTGAACCTTTAAATCAACTTTGACCATTTTGTACATACTTCTAATTGGTTAATATAACCCATCCAAATACCTTTTTGTGGTTTCAAGGGCCACTTTCTAATAAAAACTTTTTCATAACCTCTAGCTACTAGGTTTGAGTTATCTTTGTGGTAGATGTAATACTCACCTATATCCTTAGTGATGGACAATGAGTCTTCCATGCTTATTATATGGTAACCCCTCACTAGCATGTTGAAGCTATCCTCACATGGTGGATTTGTGGTTTTAGGTTGAGTTTTCTCCCTTAGATAACAAAAGACCTTAAGGCTTTTGGACCAAATCAATTCACCAACTCATTTTGAGATTTTTACCCCGAACTATGAGGTTTTGATCCTAATCTTTTTAAGATGGTACGTAGGCAATGTGTTTATCCATTCAAACACAAAATGTAAATAAACTTGTATATCCTTTTCTCATCTCTTCAATCATGTTTGCACAAATAAACTTTCACAAAACAACAACCTTACAACAAGTGTAAAAATGGCTCCCTAGGAGTACCTAGGATGTTTTGGGTGCCTAACACCTTCCCATTGCATAACCAACCCCCTTACCCAGATCTCTGACTCTCTTTTACTAGTTTTTGATTCGATAAAACTTTTAGGTTTTTGTTCGCTTTCTAACCATTCCTTTGGATAAATAGAAGTGAGGTGGCGACTCGACTTGTATGGTTTACCTTAGATTTAGTCAATATCTCTAATGGTAACGAATACCCCGCTACAAGGAGTAATAATCATTGTCCCAATGCCATTACCATACTGATTAACAACTCCATCAAATACCATGCCCCAACGGCAACCAGGTTCTGGCCCTTCTTCAAGAAATGGTGCATCATAATCTTTCATTTTCAGGTACAAAATCTCGTCATCAGGAAAGTCATATTGCACTGATCGGTAACCTTCAATCGGTTGGTGTGCCTAATCGTCAGCCAAGACACTACCTTTAATAGCTTTTTAAGATCGATATTTGATATCATACTCTGATAACAACACCTACCAACAGGCAATCCTCCCAGCTAAAGCATGCTTCTCAAAAATATACTTGATTGGATCCATTTTGGATATCAACCAAGTAGTATGATTCAACATATACTAGAGCAGATGCTTAGCAACCCAAGTCAATGTGCAATAAGTCTTCTCAAGCATAGAATACCGAGTCTCATAGTCGGTGAATTTTCTTACTTAGGTAGTAAATAGCATATTCTTTTCTTCCAGTTTAGTCTTGCTGACCAAGAACACAACCCATACTTTCATCAAGTACAATCAAATACATGATCAACGGTCTTCCTTCAACAGGAGGAGACAGAATCAGAGGCTCAAACAAATATTCTTTGATACTGTCAAAAGCTTTCTGGCAGTCTTCAGTCCAATCACATGACTTCTTTTTCCGAAGAAGCTTGAATATAGGCGCACATGTGGCAGTCATGTGCGAAATCAATCTTGAGATATAATTCAAGCGACCGAGAAAACCTTTGACTTTATTCTCAGTTTTGGGCTTGACCTTGGCAGGATCAACTTCAATACCCTTCTCACTGACAATAAAACGAAAAAACTTACCAGAACGAACACCAAATATACATTTATTGGGATTCAAGAGGAGCTTGTACTTCCTCAAACGCTGGAACAACTTCAACAAATGCTCGACATGCTCTTCTTCATCACTGGATTTAGCAATCATGTCATTGTAGCGGGAAATTCATGATCATCAAGCTATTCATAAGCTAGAGATCAATTAACAAGAGTCGCCACCGCGCTTTTATTATTTCCAAGGGAAAAAGGGAAAAAGTACGAACAAAACCCAAATAGTAAGAAGTTTTCAAATAAAAACCTAATAAAAGTCAGAGATCACAGGTAAGGGGGTTGGTTACACAGATGGAAGGTGTTAGCATCCAAAGTGTCCTAGATACTCCTAGGGAGCCCTTTTTGTGTGCATATGTATTTTGTACAAAGTGATGTTTACAAACAAATAGAATGGAGGGATGAGAAAAGAATTCATTAATTATATTTTTTTTGTGTTTGCCAAGACCATCGGTCTTATGCCTACATACCAAAATAAAAATGAGGGATCAAAACCTCGTAGTTCGTGCTACAAATTTCAAAATAAGTGGGTTGATTTTAATAAAATTTTAATTTTGAAAGGCACAAAGGCCTAAAATGATTTGCATGAGTTAGTTCTTTTTGGCTTTTTGAAAGTTTATGTCAAGTATGGTTAAGTGTATTTACAAATTTGATTTAAGAAAATAAGTTTGAAAAGGCAATGGCATAAGGCCAAAGTTTCTACCTTTTTTTTAAAGTGGTCAAAGTTTAGAATAAAAATAGAGTTCACACAAAGAAGATTTTGAAAATGGAGGGAGAGATTTTGAAATTAAAGAAATGGGGAGAAGATGAAGAGACTACCCTATGCACAAAATTTAAAAGTTTAGAGTTGAAAAGATCTGACAAAATGGGTAGCAATCCAATAGACAAGTATGTCAATAGAAACCCAGAATTCCCTTGTGTAGCGGGGTTTTCGTTACCTTTAGGCTTATTGACTAAACCAAAAGTAAACATATAATTCGAGTCGCCACCGCACTTTTATTTTTCCAAAGGAAAGGCTAAAAAGCGAACAAAAGCCAAGGTAAGAAGTTTTATCAAATCAAAAACTAATAAAAATGTCAGAGATCTGGGTAAGGGGGTTGGTTATGAAATGGGAAGGTTTTACGCACCCAAAACATCCTTAGTACTCTAAGGGAGCCCTTTTTGCAAAGTTGTATGGTAGGTTGGTATTTGTGAAAAGATTTATGCAAAAGATTAGGGGGATGAGAAAAGAATAGATTATATTTACAATTTTGTTGTTTGAATGGATGAATCCATTGCCTACGTACCATCACAAAGTAGGATCAAAACCTCGTAGTTCGGGGTAAAAAATCACAAAGATTGGTGAATTGATTTGATCAAAAGTATTAAGGTCTTTTGTTATCAAAGGGAGAAAACTCAACCTAAACCAACAATCCACCATGTGAGGAAGGCTTCAACATACTAGTGAGGGGTTAACCCTATAATAAGTATGGAAGACTTATAATCCAATCACTAAGGATGAGGTGAGATTTACATCACCCACTATGATAACTCAAACCTATGACTAATGTTTTATGAAATGGTTTTAACAAAGGTGGCCATTGGAACCACAAAAACAACTTGAAGTGAGTTATATTTACAAGTTAGTTGTATTTACAAAAATGAAGTCAAAGTAGGATTTAAGATTTATTCACAATGAGTATTTATGAAAAGATTTTGAAAATTCAAAGGCATAAGGCCTAGGTTTCTAGTTTGAAACAAAGTCAAAGTTTGCAAGAAAAGATTTTGGCTTGGTTAGAGTGGGGAGAAGAAGATAAGGGCTATTCCTAAAGCAATACAAAGATAAGAGAGAAAAGATAAACCCTTGGAGTTCCTTTTCTTGAAATCATAGAGATGATTCAAGATGCTCCTTTCCTTTGGACTTAGTACACAATCAAGCAATCAAGCAAATTGGATTCAAGCTCCTAGGATCTTCACTTGGCTTGTCTCTCTTAACTTGGCTACTCATGACAATGGTCCTCTTTTTACTATCTCAAGATGGAATCCCTATCACACAAGAGCAAACATCAAAAAGTTCACAACACAATAAGAGGAATGGACATAGAATAAGTTTAGATGAGAAGTCCTTTAAAGTCAACTTGGAAATTTAGCATTCTAAAGGCATGAGGCCTAGTTGCCCTTCAACAAATTTAGCATTCTGAAGGCATGAGGCCTAGTTGCTCTTGAACTCCTTTAAGCATAGGTAAGTCCTAATTCTAAGTCCTTTCTCCTTTTGCATTTGGTTCACACAATACAAAGACAAAGCAAACACAAGATAACAATATATTTATATACAATAATGGGCTCAAATGAGCCAAATAAAAAGTGACATAAACATAAAATATGGGCTCAAGTGAGCAAAAGGAAAAGCAATCTGAATAATGAGCAAGAAATAAATTGCATTAAAAGTAAAGGGCAAGAAGTTAAATGCTCAAATTAAAGTTAGTAGTTAGTAAGGTTATTTTAGTTTGTCATAAGACAATGTAGCGCTATGTTAAGCAATCGTAAGTGGACTAATGTAGTAGTCACACCTATCTGAGGCCAGTCAATAAAACTATAGGCAAATAAACAAAAGTTAGAGGTCATGACTAGTAAGCCAAGCTCCACAAACTTGCCATGCCAAAACAAAAGGGGAAAGGCCTTGTATGGACTTTAGGTTATTTGCTTGACCAAGAAGCAACCTATCTTGGACACAAAACAACTCTCTTGATCATGGATCAAGTTGAGTTTGGTTTGGATCAAAGAAGGTTAAACCTCTCATTTGTCAAGACCAACCATAAGACATTAACTCATTGGCCCAAATGATGAAAAGAATGGGATGAAGATGAAATGGAGGGAAAAAGCATTCAAGTACCAAACTCAATTGATCAAATATGAACCAAGTCATCATCAATCAATGCCAAACAAAAAAGAAATGAAGATTACAAGTCACCAAGTCAACCATATTTTTTTGGTATTTTTTGAATTAAAATAAAATGCAAAAATAAAATAATCAAATAAGGTCAAACCTCAAATTCAATTCAAATCAACTTCAACAAGTCCAATTAAATTCTCATAGGTCTAACATGGTCAAACAAACTTTGACAAATTTTCTCAACAATTTTGGAAATCAGAAATTATTTTAAAATAATTAAAAACAATAAAAAATAACACAATATGAATTAAAATCTCAAATAAATCTCAAATCAAATAAGAAATTGATGAGACTGTTTTTCATTGACTTATCATGATCCATAGGTGTTAGGAAAATATTTTTGGATTTTTCAAATATCAGAAAGTATTTTAAAATGAATTAAAGCTATTAAAAACCAAATAATTCACAAAACATATTAAATGAAATCACAAAAATATTTAAAAATCAAAATATGAAACTAGATTTTTCAAGATTTTTTTTTGAATTGGTCTCATATTTTTGTGACTTCAAATAAATTTTTATGAATTTTTGGAAATAAAAGGAATTAACTGAAATTAAAATGAAAAATAGAAACAATGAAAAATCCAGCGCCACAGGATCAACCTCATTAATTGACGTGGCACAAATGAAAGGCTCAGAGGTGAGGACGCATGGTGGACATAAGTCAAGCGCGCAGCATATTGATTTAAAACAAGTAAACATAAAGAATGGTCAGGATTAGAACGTGGAAGCACAACCCAAGGGCTAGGAAGGAAACCACGTGGTGATGGTGGTGGAAACCACCATCTTCTCCGGTGAGATACCAGAATCCGGCCACCACTTGCAGAGAAATTTTTTGTAACGAAAATGAAAAATAAGGACATCAAATTAAAGCTCAGGTGATGTACATCACCACTGTATTCATGGATCTTCCTCACTCTTCCTATTTTGAGAGAAATGTGAGATGGAAGATCATGGTGTGTCAACTGTAAATGCACGAAATGAAGAATTGAGACCACCACTGGCCTGCCTCAAGTGTGAGGACTTCAAATAACCACACAAACCAAAGAAAACTACATTGAAATGCAAGATCTAGATCCAAAAAGTTTGAAGTTCTACCTCTGAAATGGAGCTCTTAAGGCCACAAATTCTTCAAGATCTTGATCCCTTTTTGCTCTAGAGATGTAATGGAGGTGAGAGGCTAAGGAATTGAGCTTTGAAAGTCAACTAATGATGTTGAATTTCAAGCTTGAAAAAGAGAGAAAAATCTGAAAATTCCTTTGGTAATGGTTGGGATTTCAGTGCTGCAGCATTTTAGGTCTCGCCAAGGTTGCTAAATGAATGAGATTGAGTGCTTATTTATAGCTGAAGAGGGCTGAGTTCATGATTCCCTCGTGTGCATGGCAAATTTGAACTTTGGTGCATGGGCCTGTATAGGGGCATGTGAGGCCCAATGATGGGTACTAAACCATGCTGAGATCAAATGAAATGGAATTGGACGTGTAATTTGGAAGGAAGTGGCTTGCACATTAAGTTTCACCATGAAATGTTAAAATGGACATGAAGAAAGAGCTCTTCGAAACTCACACATGGAAAGTCCAAAAAAGTCATGTGAGTAATGGTTAGAAAGCCCTTGGAATAAGGAACAAAAGTCATCTTGGGAAAAAATTCATTTGGCATTTGGAAATTAATGAAAACTGGATGTGAAAGTTTGGGTACAAAACTGTTGGTGTAAGCCCTAGAGGCCAATACTTTTGGTACTTGTATCGAATTATTTATTAATAATAAAAGGCTTTTTCTTTATTATGTTTGTTTAATAAAGTCTCTGGAATAGATAGTCCGTTTAATGTATCAAGTGTGACTTAATCATGAGAGCACATTAAACATAAGGACACTATTCTTAAAGTATCCCTAGTCGAGCTTTATTGTGAAGTGGGATAACATTAAAGCATGGAGACTATTATGTTTATAGACTGATGGTCACATCTCATAGATTATGGATAAGGAGTTATCAAGTCTTAAACATATGTATGAATATTAAGAGTAATATTTATACTGGATTGACCCGCTATGAGAATACTATATAGAATGTTATGCAAAGTGTCATAAGTTATTCTCATGGTGATAATGGTGTATACCACTCTTCGACCTGAAACCATTATGGACCCTAGATGTAGAGTCGAGTGCTTTATTGCTGATCCAACGTTGTCCGTAACTGGATAACCATAAAGACAGTTGATGGGTACTCCACGAAGCATGCTGAGGGACATGAGTGACCTAGATGGAATTTGCCCATCCTGCGCAACAGGATAAATGTCTATGGGCCCAATATTGAACTGGACAAGAACAAGAATGACACGGTCTATGCCTTGTGTTCAATATAGACATAAGGGCAAAAGGGTAATTATACACATAATCACAGAAGGACTTGTCAAATCACATGACATTTTCGTGTCTTGGGTAGCAGTGATGTGTTGCTAGATACCGCTCACTGTTTATTATGTTAAATACGTGATTTAATATGATTGCCAACGTCGCGAAAACCTATAGGGTCACACACAAAGAACGGATTGATGAGAGATATAGTAATTAAGGAATACCGTAATGTACGGTGCCCTTAAGTGAATTATATAACATCGTAAGGTACGGTGTACTTAAGTAGAATACGAAATATTGTAAGGTACCATACACTTAAGTGATTTTGGCATATTATAAGATATGGGCCATATACACTTGAGTGGGCTTTTTAGCTTGCAGCCCACACAAGTGGTTCTATAAATAGAACCTTTGTGTAGAAGCATTATCACTCTTGCTTGAAATTTCGTTTCTCTCTCTCTCTCTCTCACTCAAAGCCTTCATTCGTAGCAGCTAGCATTGAGGTTGAAGGAATCCGTTCATGTGGACTGAGTAGAGACGTTGTCATCGTTCAACGTTTGTGATCGCCACAAGAGGTAACGATTCTATCACTGATCATGCCCATTCGTAAGGATCATAAAATGGAGAAATTTTTAAATTCCGCTGCGCCTTGGATGGCAATTCTCCTTCAGTGGTATCAGAGCCACTTACGAAACCATAAATCTGATAACTGTTTATTTTCTGTATTAATACGATCAAAGACAGAATGAATCAAAGATTAAATTGAGATCGATCAAGTTATATATATGATATAAGTAATCTTGATGCAAAATACATTATATATGATATAGTGTTCTTGTTTCGTTCATTCAAACACTCAATGGTTGTTTTCCTTTGAGCGGTCAATGGTCGTTTGCTTCTTGATCTGACATTAGTATGGTGAAGCAATGACGTGTTGATCAATCATACTGAATCAACAATCAAGATGTGTTTGACGCTCTGAAATTGGTGCATCAGGGTTAGTGATGGCACAAGGGTTGTGTTGTCAGAGAGTTATGCGATTGGGGTTGTGACTGCACAAGAGTTGTGCTTTCTAAACACTTTTTCGAACAGTGTTAACCGGTTAACGCATATGGTTAACCGGTTAACGCGAGACGGAATACAACTTCCTAACAGTTTTCAAACAGTGTTAACCGGTTAACGCATATGGTGAACCGGTTAACGCAATACGAAATAAAAATTTTAAGTTTTTCAAACAGTGTTAACCGGTTAACGCTTTTTGTTAACCGGTTAACGCAAGACAGAAAGCAAATTTTGAACAGATTTCAAAATAGTGTTAACCGGTTAACGCATATGGTTAACCGGTTAACGCAAGGCAAAATTCACCCGATCGGCTAACTCTGTGTAATGTGATCGGTCGTCGAGATTTAATTTGGTTTTAATTGATTAAAAGAATTAAAATTGATAATAATAATAATGTGTTTATTATTGTCTTGGGGTGAGCGGATATGGCCTTAGTTTTCCTTTATTTTGTTTTGGGTTTTAAAATACGACCTGCGTGTCGTGCCTCTCTTTTAATCTCTTAATGTAACTTCTTTTCTCATCTCACTCCCTCGTATGTAAAACGAGTTTCTTTTATGTAATGTTATGAAGAAAGCAAAAGAGTCAATGCCAAAGGAGGACAACCTTGAAGATCTTGCTTGGGGAAGCTTAGATCGTTATTAGGTTAGCTTAGGTTCTCTCATTGACTTGGGAGAACAACTGCGCTAGGGGCCATAACTGTTTCATTATGTATGTATGTATGTTGATGCATGTGAATGTATGTTGATGCATGTGAATGTATGTTGATGCATGTGAGAGACGATTTATATGATAAATAAGCCGGTGAGATCAGAAAATTGCAATTCCCTCAAATTAAATATTAAGTTTATGCTTTCCAAGTTTTAACACTCATCAAGACTAGTATCGGATAATGTAGGTTTCGCCTACGCGAGGTGCATGTTCTATATTAGTAAGGTGCAATGGGATAATTGTAATATCCAACTGTTAAAACAATGGGTCAAACTTGACTAAACAAATTATAATAATATTATATATGTTTGCTTTCCAAGTTTTAGCACTCATCAAGACTAGTATCGGATAATGTAGGTTTCGCCTACGCGAGGTGCATTTTCTATATTGGTAAGGTGTGATGGGATAATTGTAATATCCAACTGCTAAAACGATGGGTCAAACTTAATTATAATAATATTATATATGTTTAGAAGCAAGAGTTGGGAATGATCAATATGATGGATTAGAATAAGGAGTTATCCACCCAACTGAAATTTTCGAGAGTTGTATGAGATACAACTGGAAGGAGTTCCTACATAAATAACCTAGTTTTGTGTAATCCGCCTACGCGGACTTAGAACGAAGTGAAATATGGATCTCGACCCACTAAAAAATCTTCCAACGGGATTTTCCGAATCAAATGATGAGGGTCATTTGTTTTGAATAAAATAGTGGGAGCATATTTAATTAAAGGCCTAATTAAATATGTCAATGATACTTATATTTTCATTAATCCTTATGTAGATTACCATGACAACAAACACCTCTAACAACATCTTGCGATCAATCCTTGACAAGGAAAAATTGTCTGGACAAATTTTCTTGATTGGTACCGAAACCTGAGGATTGTCCTCAAACATGATAAAGGGAAGGGCAAGGAAGTTGCCAAACCCAAACCCACCATTGCTGCTTTAAAGCCTAGTGGAGGCATAGCAAAAGAAGACACCTTCTTCCATTGCGGTAAGACCGGACACTGGAAGAGGAACTGCCCAAAGTACCTGGAAGATAGGAAGAATGGAGTAGAGACTCCAAATTCAGGTATTTTTGTTATTGAAATTAATTTATCTACTTCTACATCATGGGTATTAGATACTGGATGCGGTTCTCACATTTGTACAAATGTGCATGGACTAAAAAGGAGTAGAGATTTGGCAAAAGGTGAAGTCGACCTACGAGTTAGCAATGGAGCAAAGGTTGTTGCCTTAGCCGTAGGAACTTATGTATTGAATTTACCTAGTGGTTTAATAATTCAGTTAGAGAATTGTTATTATGTACCTGCAATTAGCAGGGATATTATTTCCGTTTCTTGTTTAGACAAGTTTGGTTTTTCATTTATAATAAAGAACAATTGTTGCTCAATTTATTTGAATGATATATTCTATGCTACTGCACAAATGAATAATGGACTATATGTCCTTGATCTTGAAATGCCTATTTATAACATTAATACTAAAAGGATGAAACCTAATGAGTTAAATCCAACTTACTTTTGGAATTGTCGATTAGGCCACATAAATGAGAAACGCATATCCAAACTCCATAAAGATGGACTGTTGGACTCTTTTGATTATGAATCATATGAGACATGCAGATCTTGTTTAATTGGAAAGATGACAAAGTCTCCATTCACAGGAAAAGGTGAAAGAGCTAATGATCTTTTGGCCCTCATACATACTGATGTATGTGGACCACTAAACATACCAGCCAGAGGAGGTTTTCAGTACTTCATCACATTTACTGATGATTTTAGTAGATATGGTTATGTGTATTTAATGAAACACAAATCAGAGTCCTTTGAAAAGTTCAAGGAATTCAAGAATGAAGTACAAAACCAACTAGGTAAGAATATTAAAACTCTTCGATCAGATCGAGGTGGTGAATATTTAAGCCTAGAGTTTGATGACCATCTGAAAGAGTGTGGGATCCTATCCCAACTTACTCCTCCTGGAACACCCCAATGGAATGGTGTATCTGAGAGAAGAAATCGAACCCTGTTAGACATGGTCCGATCCATGATGACTCACGCCGATCTTCCAAACTCCTTTTGGGGACATGCACTATTGACAGCAACTTACACACTTAACCGTGTTCCATCCAAAAAGGTTGAGAACACACCATATGAGATATGGAGTGGTAAGAAACCACATATGTCTTACATGAAGATTTGGGGTTGCGAAGTTTATGTGAAACGACAAATTTCAACTAAGCTTGAGCCCAAATCTGACAAATGCTTATTTGTGGGGTATCCTAAAGAAACAAGAGGATATTACTTCTACAATCCTTCTGAGGGCAAAGTGTTTGTCGCTCGAACTGGAGTTTTCCTAGAAAAGGATTTTATTTCCAAAGGAATCAGTGGGAGGAAAGTAGAGCTTGAAGAAATTCAAGAATCACAAAGCATCGATACACCTATGGAGGAATTAGAGCATGAAACACAAGTAGTTGTGGAAGAGCAACCTGCTCAAGTAGAACAAGACCAGCGTAGGTCAAGCAGGATACGTCACCTACCTGAGAGATATGGATATCTCATAACAGATCAAGGTGATGTATTACTCATGGATCAAGATGAGTCTGTGACCTACCAAGAGGCCATAACTGGTCCCGAGTCTGAGAAGTGGCTAGAAGCCATGAAATCTGAAATGGATTCCATGTACACAAACCAAGTTTGGACCTTGGTAGAGCCTCCTGTAGGAGTTAACCCTATAGGATGCAAATGGGTCTTCAAAAAGAAGACTGACATGGATGGTAAGGTACATACCTATAAGGCAAGACTGGTTGCAAAAGGATATAAACAAATTCATGGGGTTGACTATGATGAAACCTTTTCACCAGTTGCAATGCTTAAATCTGTTCGGATTTTACTTGCTATCGCTGCATATCATGATTATGAAATATGGCAGATGGATGTCAAAACTGCTTTCCTTAATGGGAATCTTCTTGAGGATGTGTACATGACACAACCTGAAGGATTTGACATACCAGAAGAAGCCCAAAAGATATGCAAGTTACAAAGGTCAATCTATGGATTGAAGCAAGCTTCCAGAAGCTGGAATCTTTGTTTTGATGAAACAGTAAAACAATATGGATTCATCAAGAACGAAGATGAGCCTTGTGTCTACAAGAAGGTTAGTGGGAGCATGATCGTGTTCCTGGTATTATATGTAGATGACATATTACTCATTGGAAACGATGTCCCTACCCTGCAACAAGTAAAGTCTTGGTTGGGGAAATGCTTTTCTATGAAGGACCTAGGTGAAGCAGCCTATATATTAGGAATCAAAATCTATAGAGATAGATCACAAAAACTGCTTGGCCTAAGTCATAGTACGTACATAGACAAAGTGCTGAGACGCTTTAACATGCATGATTCCAAGAAAGGATTCATACCTATGCAGCATGGCCGGTGTCTATCAAAAACACAATCCCCTTCAACTAAGGAAGAAAGGGATCACATGAATAAGATTCCGTATGCATCTGCAATAGGATCTATCATGTATGCCATGTTATGTACTCGACCAGATGTCTCGTATGCTTTAAGTGCAACGAGTAGGTACCAATCTGATCCTGGTGATGCCCATTGGGTAGCAGTCGAGAATATCCTCAAGTACTTGAGAAGAACTAAGGACTCATTCTTGATATATGGAGGTCAGGAAGAGTTGGCTGTAATTGGATACGCCGATGCCAGCTTCCAGACAGATAAGGATGACTTTAGATCACAATCTGGTTATGTGTTTTGCTTAAACGGTGGCGATGTGAGCTGGAAAAGTTCAAAGCAAGATACAGTTGCTGATTCTACAATCGAGGCCGAGTATATTGCTGCCTCAAGTGTAGCAAAGGAAGCTGTTTGGATCAAAAAGTTCATTAGTGAACTTGACATAGTTCCTAGCATTGTGGATCCCATTGGTCTCTATTGTGATAACAATGGTGCTATCACACAATCTAAGGAGCCTAGATCTCACCAACGATCCAAACACATACTTAGGCGTTATCACCTCATTCGAGAGATAATAGATAGAGGAGATGCGAAAATATGTAGAGTACCAACACTTGACAATATTGCTGAACCACTGACAAAGCCTCTTGCGCAACAGAAGCATGATGGCCATACTAGATCAATGGCCATTAGGGGTATGCCTGATTGGCTCTAGTGCTAGTGGGAGATTGTTGGCGTAAGCCCTAGAGGCCAATACTTTTGGTACTTGTATCGAATTATTTATTAATAATAAAAGGCTTTTTCTTTATTATGTTTGTTTAATAAAGTCCCTGGAATAGATAGTCCGTTTAATGTATCAAGTGTGACTTAATCATGAGAGCACATTAAACATAAGGACACTATTCTTAAAGTATCCGTAGTCGAGCTTTATTGTGAAGTGGGATAACATTAAAGCATGGAGACTATTATGTTTATAGACTGATGGTCACATCTCATGGATCATGGATAAGGAGTTATCAAGTCTTAAACATAGGTATGAATATTAAGAGTAATATTTATACTGGATTGACCCGCTATGAGAATACTATATAGAATGTTATGCAAAGTGTCATAAGTTATTCTCATGGTGATAATGGTGTATACCACTCTTCGACCTGAAACCACTATAGACCCTAGATGTAGAGTCGAGTGCTTTATTGCTGATCCAACGTTTTTCGTAACTGGATAACCATAAAGACAGTTGATGGGTACATCACGAAGCATGCTGAGGGACATGAGTGACCTAGATGGAATTTGCCCATCCTGCGTAACAGGATAAATGTCTATGGGCCCAATATTGAACTGGACAAGGATGACACGGTCTATGCCTTGTGTTCAATATACACATAAGGGCAAAAGGGTAATTATACATATAATCACAGAAGGACTTGTCAAATCACATGACATTTTCGTGTCTTGGGTAGCAGTGATGTGTTGCTAGATACCGCTCACTGTTTATTATGTTAAATACGTGATTTAATATAATTGCCAACGCCGCAAAAACCTATAGGGTCACACACAAAGGACGGATTGATGAGAGATAGAGTAATTAAGGAATACCGTAATGTACGGTGCCCTTAAGTGAATTATAGAACATCGTAAGGTACAGTGTACTTAAGTAGAATACGAAATATAGTAAGGTACCATACACTTAAGTGATTTTGGTATATTATAAGATATGGGCCATATACACTTGAGTGGGCTTTTTAGCTTGCAGCCCACACAAGTGGTTCTATAAATAGAACCTTTGTGTAGAAGCATTATCATTCTTGCTTTCAATTTCGTTTCTCTCTCTCTCTCTCTCTCTCTCTCTCTCTCTCTCTCTCACTCAAAGCCTTCATTCGTAGCAGTTAGCACTGAGGTTGAAGGAATCCGTTTGTGTGGACTGAGTAGAGACGTTGTCATCATTCCAAGTTCATGATCGCCACAAGAGGTAACAATTCTATCACTGATCATGCCCATTCGTAAGGATCACTAAATGGAGAAATTTTAAAATTCCGCTGCGCCTTAGATGGCAACTTTGAACTTTGGTGCATGGGCCTGTATAGGTGCATGTAAGGCCCAATGATGGGTACTAAACCATGTTGAGATCAAATGAAATGGAATTGGACGTGCAATTTGGAAGGAAGTGGCTTGCACATTAAGTTTCACCATGAAATGTTAAACTGAACATGAAGAAAGAGCTCTTCGAAACTCACACATGCAAAGTCTAAAAAAGTTATGTTAGTAATGGTTAGAAAGCCCTTGGAATAAGGAACAAAAGTCATGTTGGGAAAAAATTCATTTGGCATTTGGAAATTAATGAAAACTGGATGTGAAAGTTTGGGTACAAAACATGTTTAAGTCTCCTTTGAAAATTTCCACAAAAAGCAAGCCTATTCAAGCCCCTCTGTTTCCATGATGCAAGCTTCAAATGGAAAAACCTCCAAAATAAAGGTTGTATATCTTTTCAACATGATAAATTTAGACTCAAATTTTGCATCATTTGGATTTTTCATGAAAACGTTATGGGCATATGAAGTTGGGCACTTTTTCAAATTCAATGACTTAGGTCCAAGGTGACCTATAATGTTTTGTATTATCACATGTATTTCTTTTAGGATTATGAAATTTTATCCAATATAACATTTGAATTAGAAATCTTAAGCTTTCCAATGCATTTTGTCTCACCTCAAAATCATAAAAATTAAGGAAGTTAGGTCCTTAGGAAGTTGACCAAAAATTAGGGTTTCAGTCAAAATGACCTATAATGTTTTGAAATTAATGATGATCTTCCAAGTTTAAAATGGATTTTTGATGAACATGAACGTTGTTTATATGGTTCTTAATAACATTTTTTATCTTGGGGTCATCTTGATTTGATAAACACATCACAAGTTATATCTCAGTGGACCTCAGTTTAGTCAGATGACTTGACTGGTCAACTTTTCAAGGCCAAACTTACAATATTGATGAATAAATTATTGAGGGGCCTCAAATAGGATCATATATGCATAAAATAATGAATTAAAGAACTTCCCTTGATTAAATTTGATCATAGATTGAGGTTGCTTCATGAGCAAGGCATAGTTGAATTAGGGTTCCTTGGGAAACAATCCTCAAGCCCTTTGGGTTATCTTGATCAAATTGGAAAATTGAGATACTTGGGAGACATATATGATGATTAGGAACTTTGTGGACCATTGCCATGCTTGTTATTATCTTCATCTAGCCACTTCATTGGGATTAGGAGCCTCCTAGGAGCATTGGAGCACATGATCACTTAAGCTTCAAAACAAAAAGAGTTAATGACATATTTTTGTGCTTTTGGTTAGTAATCATATAAGAAAAGCAATAATATATAATACAAGCATGCTTGGTGGTCTCAAACCACTCACACAAGTCCCAACCCTAGGGTGAAAGAGCCAAACATGTTATGATCCTTGAGGCAATGCACTGAACAATGATATGATGTCATGAGGGATCTTAGGGTCAAAATTAGGGTCTTAAAGATGCCCCTATTTAAGGTCATCTTAGCCGGAGATATGAAGGTTAAAACCTTCGTCTTGACGAGGTAGAATGGGATTAAATAATAGCAAAGAGATGAATTTTGGTCCCTAAGAGACCTCATGATGCAAATGTATGTATGCAAAATAAAATCTTCGTGGTGAATGATTGCCACGAAGGAAAATCCATAGGAGTAACACACTCACTAGGGAGACAGAGACTCTGGGGGAAATAAGGTAAAAATGCGTGAGCAGGTCACGACTGGAAAACTTGTTGGGAGACACGAAGGGATTCCATGAAAATAAATCAATGGAAAGACTCGAGCCGACGCAAAGATGCATGTATTGGGGAATATGCCAATACAGCAAAACTATCCATAAAGGACACATCGGATAAAAATCCGGACTCAGACAGGGATGTCCACAAAGGACTCAGCCGAGGCAGCAGACAACGAGATATTATTAACTACTGGATAATAAACTCAAAGAGAGACATGTTATCAAAACACCGGTTACTGGGTGAAGGAACAACACGCGCGGGGAGAAAGAATACCTAAGACCGGTATAAGGGTGAGAGATATCATTCATCCGAAACATCTGAGGAGGACCTAAAAGGCACATCTCAACTCAGGAAAGTCTGACTCCACAGGGGACAAAAAGTCATAATAGGGAGCAGAAGGAAGGAACACCAGGGATACCGGTTACTAGGTATATAATAGGTGACCAACCAGACGTGAATTGGGAACATATCCAAGACACTCATCATCCAAAAGGAGGGCTGAAAAAGCAAACACGACTTACAGGATGGGCATTCGATTCCACAAGGAAATACGAATCTTACTCGACTGAGAAAGAAAAAGACTTCAACTGAAGAGTGCATGAGATATATTATATATTACCGTCATAACGTAGATAACATACTCGCTTGGAAGATTATCCACAACCAGTTACTAGGTTAATAAAGGATAAATCGACCGAAAAGAAAGGACATCGGGATACCGATTATTGGGTATAAAATGATGACCAATCAGAAGGAGAAACAATCATTACCAAACAAGGGTAAATGAAAGATGACTCGCTAGGGATAAATTGCCTGACAAAAGCAATTATCCAAGGGATATATCACCGGTTACTGGGTGATATACTCAAAAACGAAGGAATATCAATACCGGTATTGGATAAAGATAACCAACAAAGAGGGGATTACATTTACCTGTTACTGGGTAGAAAACCAGAGAAATAGGACTTACAACCACCGGTTACTGGGTAGAAGGCCACAGAATTCCGCTGGGGAAAGGATGAGCAATTACTAGTTACTGAGCAATTGAACAACTAAACCACATGGAACTGCAAGGGATAACAAGAAAGGAGAGTCAATCCAGGAACAAACTAGAAAGACAAAATCAAACAAGACTCAACCCAATGAGGATATAACTCAGGGGAATAATTCTCATCCCAATACACAACTTGGGGAGGAAACTGGAACAACAATCATCCACGAGGACATAACTCAGTGGGGAAGTAAGAAAGAAAGATAGACACTTTCTGCTTATGGGGTTGACTCTATATGAAGAGATCAGACACTAACATCTGCTTGGGGAAGAACAATTCACCAATAGCAGCGGATAACAAGCAAAGATATATGGCAAAGAATGCAATCATGAATATCTGAATGCTATGATTATGCATGTATATGTATGATTTGTGTATGATTAATGCTGACAGCCAGACATATCTAACACAAACAGGTCCAAGAATCACGAACAGACATCCGACACAACATCTCAACAAAAGAGGCGAAGACTACTGGAGAATTCAGCTCTGGTGGGGATGATCAAACACGAGAGGACATCGATCATAGATTGGGACATGCAAAGTCACAACTGCCAACTGCCAGGGACTTTCCATCAGTTCTCGGGAACAGGTGGTTGAATATCAATAAGATCCGCCGTAGGAGAAACTCCACTGGGGAACTTACCAAGGAATGATGTGAAATTATATGGGGAACAAATGCCAACCAGATACACATCAATCAAAACACTCCCTTCTAACTGCTGCAGAGAAAACTCTGCTAAGGGGAGAAAGAACAATTTTCTCCATTGGGGAAGGAAATAACACATCTTCCACATCATCTCTCAATACTGGAAGAAATCTTCAGACTCGTAAGAGATACAAATTATCAAGCTCGGATCAGGCAAGCCTACTGGGGATAAACTGCCAATATTCTCACAAGAATTACCTTGGCTGAGGGAATCGGAAATGAATCCTTTGTCAACACGTGACAAGCTAGGGATGAAAAGGGGAACAGACCCTCCACCAATTGCTCTAGATAACTTCCTGCTGAGGAAACAACTGTCTGAAAGATAGCTCTTGCGGGGAAAGACAAAGTCTTCGTAAATAGAATAACATATCAACTTTTATCAATCTATAAGGGATTTTAAGTCAGTCCACACAAGGGGTGACAACCATATATTTGATAAAACACAAATGTTAGTGCCTGATATAGAGGGATACACGTCTCTAAAAGATCAAGGCAATAACTGGTACAAAAGGGATCATCCACAAATCAACCAACCATGGATCGCTAAGACTCCTCGGGGGAAACAAGCATGTATGCATAAACAAACTATCCGGGACCTGTTTGAATGAACATCCACAGATTCTGCTAGGAGAAAGCAATCCAACAAGATAGAACAATCTACTGCCATCAGAGAATTTTTCTCATATCAGAGTCTCTGGGAAGCTGATGAAGAGGACATAAGAATTCCATAACATGAACAAATGTCTTACTCTTTGGAAATCGTACCATCCTCGGGAAATCACTAAGGACGTTCCATTTATCCTTTTAGTCATTGTGAATGTTCATTTTGTTTAAATCGATTTATTTATGAAAATTTTATTAAAACAATGATAATCATTAATTAAAACATGCAAACATTTGTTGAACAGAAACAAGTAAGAGTGCAAAGAATTGGATAAAGGCTCAAATTTATTTAATAGAATGGCAGTCTACAAATGGCGAAACTCGATGGATATTTACAAATTTGAAATTGGCGATATACATGGAAAAAGGGCTTCATAGAACATAATGACCGTCTCTCCACCAACTCTGAATCCACTGTATTTGAAACTTCAGTTGATGATGACTGAGCGAGAATCTTTGATAGATGACAGTTGTAGAACAAAGTCTTGTCAGGATGCAGTTACTTGCCAAATCCCTAATTTTTGCCTAGATTGCCCCAGGGTGAGGTACTCAATCTAGCGGCATATGTATATTCATCATTTTTTAATGTCTCTAACTTTTTCCTGGACCGCCCTTTCGGGTTTTCAATCCACCGAGACGCTCATTTTTGCCTAAGCCGCCCTTTCGGGTTTTCAACTTAGCGAGCTATTCTGTTTTTACTTTTTTAGGCGAAGTATTTCTTGACTGCATTTGAATTCACAGGACGAGTGAAATCCTCCCCATCCATAGTTGTAAGCAACAAAGCACCGCCTGAAAAGGCTCTCTTAACAACATATGGACCTTCATAGTTTGGAGTTCACTTGCCCCTAGAACCGGGCGCGAAAGACAAGACTTTCTTGAGCACGAGGTCACCTTCTCAGAACACACGAGGTTTGACCTTCTTATCAAAGGCTTTCTTCATTCTTTGCTGATACAACTGACCATGGCACATGGCAGTTAATTTCTTCTCTTTAATCAAATTCAACTGGTTATAACGACTCTGAACCTATTCAGCTTCAGTCAACTTAGCTTCCATCAAGACTCTCATTGATGGGATCTCAATCTCCACGGGGAGTACAACCTCCATGCCATATACAAGAGAGAAAGGGGTTTCCCCTGTTGAAGTGCGAACAGACGTACGATAACCATGCAAAGAAAATGGCAACATCTTATGCCAATCTTTGTACGTAACAACCATCTCCTGAATAATCTTCTTGATGTTCTTGTTAGCAACTTCAACATCCCCATTCATCTTGGGACTATAGGGAGAAGAATTATGATGCACAATCTTGAACTCGCTACACAGCTCTTTCATCATCTTGTTGTTCAAGTTAGATCCATTATCAGTAATGATCTTGTCTGGCACACCATATCGGCATATGAGCTGATTCTTGATAAACTTCAAAACCACCTGCCTGGTCACATTTGCATACGATTCCGCTTCAACCCACTTGGTGAAGTAGTCAATGGCTACGAGAATAAAATGGTGACCGTTTGACGCATTTGGTTTAATCATGTCGATTCCCCACATGGAGAAAGGCCATGGTGGGAAATAACTTTCAGAAGTGTCGGGGGAACCTGAATACTATCCGCATAAATCTGACACTTGTGGCATCTCTTCACATTGCAGCAGTCAGACTCCATTATCAGCCAATAGTAGCCTGCTCTCAACATCTTCTTCGCCATAGCATGTCCATTGGAATGAGTACCAAATGAACCTTCATGGACTTCAATCATCAACAGGTATGCTTCTTGTCTATCCACACATCTGAGCAGAACCATGTCAAAATTCCTCTTGTAAAGCACATCACCATTAAGGTAGAAACTGCCAGATAATCTCCTCAAAGTCTTCTTATCTTTAACAGATGCCCCAGGCGGATAAATCTGACTTTGGAGAAAACACTTGATATCATAATACCAGGGCTTATCGTCTTTCACTTCTTCAAGTGCAAACACATGAGCTGGTCTATCCAAACACATCACAGTAATATTCGGGACTTCATTCCAATAGTTTACTACAATCATGGAAGCAAGCGTAGCGAGAGCATCCGCCATCCGATTCTCATCTCGAGGAATATGATGAAAGTCAACCTTAGTAAAGATAGTTGAAATCCTCCTCGCATAATCTCTATATGGGATGAGGCCAGGCTGATTCGTCTCCCATTCACCCTTAATCTGATTAACAACAAGGGCCGAATCACCATAAACATCAAGATGTTTGATCCTAAGTTCAATACATTCTTCCAAACCCATAATACAAGCCTCATACTCCGCCATATTATTCGTGCATTTGAAAGTTAGCCTTGCTGTAAAACAAAAATATGTGCCTTGAGGAGTAATAATCACTGCACCAATACCATTTCCATACTGATTAACAGCACCATCGAACACCATACCCCATCGGGAACCAGGCTCTGGCCCTTCATCGAGCGTAGGCTCATCATAATCTTTCATCTTCAAATACAGAATTTCCTCATCAGGGAAGTCATATTGTACAGACTGATAATCTTCAATTGGTTGATGCGCCAAATGGCCAGCCAAGATACTACCTTTAATAGCTTTTTGAGCTCTATACTCAATATCATACTCAGATAACAACATCTGCCAACGGGCAATCCTCCCAGTTAAAGCAGGCTTCTCAAAGATATACTTGATTGGATCCATTTTGAATATCAACCAAGTCGTATAATTCAACATATACTGGTGTAAACGCTTTGCAGCCCAAGCCAAAGCATAACATGTCTTATCGAGCATTGAGTACCGAGACTCACAGTCAGTAAACTTTTTACTCAAGTAGTATATTGCATATTCTTTCTTTCCTGATTCATCTTGCTGACCAAGGACACAACCCATGGAATCATCAAGCATAGTTAAATACATAATCAACGGTCTTCCTTCAACAAGCGGAGACAGAATCAGAGGCTCAGACAAATACTCTTTGATACTGTCAAAGGCCTTTTGGCAATCCTCGGTCCAATCATGACGCTGATCTTTCCGGAGGAGCTTGAATATAGGCGCACATGTGGCAGTCATGTGTGATATAAATCTAGAAATGTAATTCAAGCGGCCAAGAAAACCTCGGACTTGCTTCTCAGTTTTGGGCGCAGGCATCTCTTGTATCGCTTTAACATTGGTAGGATCAACTTCAATACATCTCTCGCTGACAATAAAGCCCAATAACTTGCCGGAATGGACTCCAAATGTACACTTGTTCGGATTCAAGCGGAGCTTGTACTTTCTCAAACGCTGGAAAAGCTTCAATAAGTGTTCTACATGTTCAACTTCCGTTTTTGATTTGCAATCATATCATTAACATACACCTCAATCTCCTTGTGCATCATATCATGAAATAAGGTAGTCATAGCACGTTGATATGTGGCTCCGGTGTTCTTCAAACCGAAGGGCATCACTCGATAACAGAATGTTCCCCAAGGTGTGATGAATGTTGTCTTCTCCATATCCTCGGGTGCCATTTTAATCTGATTATATCCGGAAAATCCGTCCATAAATGAAAAGACATTAAATTTAGCCGTATTGTCTACCAACATATCAATGTGTGATAGAGGAAAATCATCTTTCGGACTAGCCTTATTCAAGTCACGGTAATCCGCGCACATTCAGACTTTTCCATCTTTCTTAGGCACTGACACAATATTGGCCACCCATTGAGGATATGTAGAAGTCACCCGAAACCCCGAATCAATTCGATTCTTAACCTCTTCTTTAATTTTTACTACCATATCAGGATGAGTTCTTCTGGGCTTCTGCTTCACAGGTACACACTCAGGCTTCAATGGCAAGAAATGTTGCACAATATCAATATCTAGACCAGACATGTCTTCATATGACCAGGCAAAGACGTTGACATATTCTCGTAGCAATTCGATCAACCCCTTCTTAACAGACTCTTCAAGGAGTGCCCCAATCTTCACCTCACGAATGCAATCTTCAGACCCCAAGTTGACTGTTTCCAGATTCTCAAGATGTGGCTGAATGATCTTCTCCTCATGCTCAAGCAAACGGGTAATCTCATCAGTAATCTTTTCAATATCATCTTCTTCTGCCTCAAATACAGGGAACTCAAAGTTGGGAGATGGTGTTGGATCATTATGTTCATGGGTTTGATTAACCTGCATAATGATTTTGAGTATAAAAGATATTTCAGAATTCAAACAAGGCAAATCATTATGCAGATGAAAAGATTGATTTTTATTCTCTTTTTAGGGTTTTATGGTGATCACCAATTTCATGTGAAAAAGCAAAAATGAAAAATAATTTGGAAAACAAACATTTAACATGAGATTATTGAATGAATATCATTGTATTAATCAAATTATGCCAACAATGTCTTTACTTCTCCTTTTGGCATGGGAGAAGGGTTTTTTGAACAAAATGAACACATTACGTTGACTTATGGATAACTGTTGGAACATCAACAGCGACCCAATTATTGCAGATTCCTCCAGGTATGACAAAGTTGCCAAGGTCTACCTCTTCATCATCTTCAACAATGGCAGCAGCTTCCTGATCTTCAACGGTGTGGATGAAACCTCCACTCTGGAATAGCCCACGGTCAGTGGAAACACCAGAAGAATACCCTATGCCAGCTCGGGATTTATTATCTTCCAACTTAATCATTTTCCCCAAACCAGTAGTTGCACCATGCTCAATGTAGCGGGGTATTCGTTACCTTTAGATTTATTGACTAAATCAAAAGTAAATCATACAATTCGAGTCGCCACCACACTTCTATTTATCCAAAGGAAAGGTTAGAAAGCGAACAAAAATCGAGAAGTTTTATCAAATCAAATACTAATAAAAATGTCAGAGATCTGGGTAAGGGGGTTGGTTATGCAATGGGAAGTTCTTAAGCACCCAAAACATCCTTAGTACTCTAAGGGAGCCCTTTTCACCAATGTTGTAAGGTAGGTTGGTATTTCTGAAAAATATTTGTGCAAACAAGATTGGGGAGCTGAGAAAAGAATATAAAATTTATTTACAATTTTGTGTTTGAATAGATAAACCCATTGCCTACGTACCTTAAAAAAGATTAGGATCAAAACCTCATAGTTCGGGGTAAAAATCTCAAAAGAAGTTGGTGAATTGATTGGTCAAAAGCCTTAAGGTCTTTTGTTATCAAAGGGAGAAAACTCAACCTAAAACCACAAATCCACCATGTGAGGAGAGCTTCAACATGATAGTGAGGGGTTAACCCTATAATAAGCATGGAAGACTTATAATCCATCACTAAGGATATAGGTGAGTATTATATCAACCTCTAGGATAACTCAAACCTAATAGCTAATGTTTATGAAAAGTTTTGGCAAAAGTGGCCATTGAAACCACAAAACAATTGAGTGAGTTGTATTTACAAATGAAAAGTATTCACAAAATAAGGTCAAAATTGACTTAAGGATTCAATTCAAAATAAGTATTATGAAAAGAGTTGGGAAAATCAAAAGCATAATGCTTAGGTTTCTAATTTTGAAAACAATGTTAATGTTTGCACAAAAGTTTGGCTTGGGTTAGAGTGGAGAGAAGAAGAAGAATGGCTAGGTCCTAGACATGCAAAGATGAAGGAAGAAAAGTAAAACCACATTGGAGTTCCCTTCTTGAGATCATAAAGATGATCCAAGTTGCTCCCATCCTTTGGAATTAGCAAGCAATAAGCAAATAACTCAAGCAATCAAGCATATAACAATCAAGCTCCTAGGAATCTTCCAATGGCTTCTGTATCTCTCACTTTGGATGCTCATGACAATGGTTCTTCTAATTGGCAAGTTTGGGATCCCTAGAACACAAGAACATACAAATCAAAAAGTTCCACAATACAAATAAAGAATGGACAAGAGTGAGTTTAGAATTAGGATCCTTTCAAGTTCATCTTCAAGATTAAGCATTCTCAAGGCATGAGGCCTAGTTGCTCTTTGATAATTTATAGCATTCTAAAGGCATGAGGCCTAGTTGCTCTTCAAACTCCATTAGCAAAGGTAAGGTCCTAAATCTAAGTCCTTTCTCCATTTGCATTGGGTTTACACAAACAAAACAAAACAAGCACAATAGTATATACACAATAATGTGCTCAAGTGAGAAAAAGGCAAATTGCATTAACATAAACATGAGCTCAAGTGAGCAAAGGGAAAAAGCAAATGGATTAATGTGCAAGAAATTAAATTACATAAAAGTAAATTGCAAGAACTAAATACTTGAATTAAAAGTTAGTCATTAGTAGTTAGTGTTAGTGTTCCATAAGGCAATTTAGCGCTATGTTAAGCAATCGTAAGTGGACTAATGTAGTAATCACACCTATCTGAGTCCGGTCAATAAAACTATAGGCAACAAACGCGATTTAGAGACCATGACTAGTAAGCCAAGCTCCTACAACTTGCCATGCCAAAAGAAAAGAAGAATGATCTTGTATTGATTTAGGTTTTTTGCTTGACCAAGAAGTAACCTATCTCTAATGCAAAGCCATTCACTTTATCTTTGATCAAGATGAATTAGATTTGAATCAAAGAAGGTTAATCCCCTCATATGTCAAGGCTAATCACCAATCATTAACTCATTGATCAAAAAGAAAAAAGAAGAAGAAGAAGAAGAAATGGAAATGTACATAATTGAAAGTCAAATGACATAAGCAAAATACATTGACCAAATGTAAATGAAATCAACATCAATCAATGGTAAACAGAAGCAAGCTGAAGCTTAGAAGTCAAGAAACAAATAAAATATTTTTGGTATTTTTGAGAATTAAAATAATACTTGAATTAAAATAAACAAACAAAGGTCAAACTTCAAATCCATTTCAAATCAACTTGGAAAAGTCCAAATGGATCATCCTAAGTTCAACAAGGTCAAACAAAGTTTGACAAAAATTTTCATCATTTTTAGAAACCAAAAACTAATTTTAAACAATTAAAAATGAAGAAAATATGACATAATTGAACTAAAATCTCAAATAAATCTCAAATCAATTAAGAAATTGATGAGAATATTTTTCATAGATTCATCATCATTCAAAGATGTTAAGAAAATATTTTTGCATTTTTTGAATATTGGAAACTATTTTAAATGAATTAAAAATAACCAGAAAAGAGAAAAATCATAAAAAATATTAAATGACCTCATAAAAAATATTAAAAATCATTTTCAGAAACTAGAATTAAAAAGGGAAATAATGCAATTGGTCCCATATTTTTTGGATTTAAAATGAAAGAGTTATGAATTTTTGAAATAAAATAAAATAAAAGAAAATGGAATAGAAAATCAAAAATTAAGAAAAATTCTGCCCCGTTTGATCTGATTTCATTAAATGATGTGACACATCAGATGGCAGTGAGGCGCGCGCGTATTATGATCCAAAGTCAAATGAGAAACACATGGCATTAAAAAAAGTCATAACATCCAAAGGCTTTGATTCAATCTGGAAACAACATTCAATGGTCCAGATGCAGCCATGCGTGGGGGACGGTGGTGTACACCACCGTCTTCTCCGGCGAGCAAGCCAGCTCCGGCCAGAGTTGCAGGTTTTGAAAACTTAACCAAAATGGACGATCCTCATATCATTGGAAAGCTGGGGTGATGTACATCACCCCTGTGCCATTGGTTTCTACTCTAGACTCTTATAGAAGGAGAAGTCTGAGATAGAAAATTATGGAGTTCAAACTGAACTTGATCAATTCATGAAATTAAATGCATAGATCAATTGCCTCTCACATGAGGACTTCAGAGGAACCAACAAACACAAGAAATGAGCAAGATCCAGGGAGTTTCGAATCAAAAAAGTTTGAACAACAACCTTTAAAGTGCAACTTTATAAGGCATGATCTCTTCGAATTCTTTGTTGCAGTGTGATCTTGAGATGGCAATGGAGCTAGGCTTAGGAATTGAAGCTCAATAATCAACCAAGTAGAAAATTAAACTGAAAAATTGAAAGTGAAAAGCAAAATTCCTTTGAGTTAAGGGTGAGGATTCAGCTCTGCAGCAATTTAGGCGCCTTAAGGTTGGAAATGAATGAAGCCAGGCATCTGTATTTATAGCAAATGATGATGCAAGCGATGGAAAATTCGTGTGCATGTGGAATGAGGCCCTCCATGCATGGGCCTGTACAGGCGCATGTGAGGCCCAAAATCCATTGCAAATGCAAGCTGATATGAGTATGCAATGTTTTCACAAAGTTTCCATAAATGAACATAAATCTTCATCTCTTCAAAAATGCACTTTGCCAAATTGAAACATGGTCATGTGGGTAATGGTTGGAAAGGTCTTGACATGAGGAAAAAATGTTATGTTGAACAAAAACCCATTTGGAGTTGGGAAATTTATGAAAACTGATCATGAAGTTCAAGGTGCAAAACATGTGTATCTGAATTTTGCCAAAATGGACCAACTTCAAGCCCTTATGTTTCAATGATGAAAGCTTCAAATGACAAAACCTCCAACATACACGTTATAGATATTTTCAAGACAATAAATTTGGATTAAAATTTTGCATCATTTGAATTTTTGATGAGAAAGTTATGGGAACTTGAAGTTGAACTTTTTCACATTTCAATGACTTTGGTCCAAAGTGACCTATAATGTTTTGTATTATCACATGTGTTTAATTTAGGATTATGAAATTTTTTTCAACATAACAATTGAAGTAGACATCTTAAAATTTCCAATGCATTTGATCCCACCTCAAAATCAGGAAAAATGAGTGAGTTAGGTCCTTGGGAAGTTGACCCAAAATTAGGGTTTCAGTCAAAATGACCTATAATGTTTTGAAATGAATGATGACCTTACAAGCTTCAAATCAATTTTTGATGAACATGAAAGTTGCTAATATGGTTCTTAATAACATGTTTGATCTTGGCAGAATCTTCATTTGACAAACACATCAAAAGTTAGGTCTCAGTGGATTTCAAAATAGTCAGATGAATTGACTAATCAACTTCTCAAGTCCAAACTTTAAATCTTGATGAATTGATGATTGAGGACACTCACATAGGCACATATATGCATGAAATGATGAATTAAAGAACTTACCTTGATTTTATTTGATCATGGGTTGAGGTTGCTTCATGAGACAGGCACAGTCAATGCATAGTTGAATTAGGGTTTCCTAGGGAAACAATCCTCAAGCCCTTTGGTTTATCTTGATCAAATTGACAAATTGAGATACTTGGGA
The DNA here is from genome assembly GCF_024323335.1 of Lathyrus oleraceus. Classification (NCBI taxonomy): domain Eukaryota; kingdom Viridiplantae; phylum Streptophyta; class Magnoliopsida; order Fabales; family Fabaceae; genus Lathyrus; species Lathyrus oleraceus. The sequence continues at coordinate 313,478,609 of NC_066584.1, read as the reverse complement.
GGCATATATCATAATTGAGAGCTTTGGGAACCATTTTCATGCTTGCTTTCAACTTCATCTGGCCACATCATTGAATATAGGGGCTTCCTAGGAGCCTTGAATCACATGATTGCTCAAGCTACAAAACAAACAAGGTTAGTGACATATTTTTGTGCTTTTGGTTAGTGAACAAAATAAGAAAAGCAATAATATATAATTCAAGCATGCTTGGTGGTCTCAAACTAACTCACACATGTCCTAACCCTAGGGTTCAGGAGCCAAGATGCTATGATCCTTGAGGCAATGCAATGTGCAATGATATGATGCCATGAGGGATCTTAGGGTCAAAATTAGGGTCTTACAGATGCCCCTATTTAAGGTCATTCTAGCCGGAGATATGAAGGTTAAAATCTTCGTCTCGACGAGGTAGAATGAGCTTAAATAAAAACAAAGAGACGAATTTTGGTCCCTAAGAGACCTCATGATGCAAATGTATGTATGCAAAAGTTAATACTTTGTGGACATATATGCCCACAGAGGAAAAGAAATCAGGAGAAACTGAAAATCCATATGAGTAATACACTCATAAATGGGACAGAGACTCTGGGGACTTTACCGGGGAATAAAGGGAATAAAATGCGTGAGCAGGTCACGACTTAAAACTTACGGAGAGACACAAAGGGATTCCATGAGAATAAATCAATGGAAAGACTCGAGCTGAAGCAAGGATGCATGTATTGGGGAATATATCGATACAACAAAACTATCCACAAAGGATACTTCGGATAAAAATCTGGACTCAGATGGGAAAAATCCATAAAGGATTCAGCTTAGGAAACAACAAACTGAGGTATTACCGATTACTGGGTAATAAGCTCAAGGAGACATGTGATCAAAAACACCGGAATAAGGGTGAGAGAACAACACGCTCGGGGAGAATGAATATCTAAGACCGGTATAAGGGTGAGAGATATCAATCATCCAAAACATCTGAGGAAGACCTAAAAAATGTATATTTCAACTCAGGAAAATCTGACTCCACAGGTGACAAAAGTCATAATAGGGAGCAGAAGGAAGGAAACACCAGGGATACCGGTTACTGGGCATATAATAGGTGACCAACCAAGGCGTGAATTGGGGAATACTTCCAAAACACTCATCATCCAAAAGGAGGGCAGAAAAAGCAAACTCGATTACAGGATGGACATTCGATTCCATAAGGAAATATGAATCTTACTCGACTGGGGAAGAAAAAGACTTCGACCGAAGAGCGCATGAGATATATTATCTATTACCGTCAGAACATAGATAACATACTCGCATGGAAGATTATCCACAACCGGTTACTGGGTTATTAAAGGATAAATCGATCGAAAAGACAGGACATCGGGATACCGGCTACTGGGTATAAAATGATGACCAATCAAGGGGAGAAACAATCATTACCAAACAAGGGTGAATGAAAGATGACTCGCTGGGGATAAATTGCTTTATCAGAGCAATTATCCAAGAGACATATCACCAGTTACTGGGTGGTATACTCAAAAGGGTGAAGGAATATCGATACTGAATATTGGATAAAGATAACCAACAAAGAGGGGATTACATCTACCGATTACTGAGTAGAAAACCACAGAAGAGAGTAACCGTCATCGGTTAGGATGAACAAAATCAAGGGTTAACTCTGCAAGGGGATAAAATGGGGTTTACAACTACCGGTTACTAGGTAGAAAACCATAGAAATAGGACTTACAACTACCTGTTACTGGGTAGAAGGCCACAAAACTCCACCGAGGAAAAGATGGACAATTACTGGTTACTGAGCAATCATTCATCTAAACTACGGGGAAGTGCATGGGAAATAAGAAGGGTAGTCAATCTAGGGACAAACTAGAGAGACACAATGAAACAAGACTCAACCCAATGAGGATATAACTCAGGGGAGTAATTCCATCCCAATACATATGTTTTGGGAGGAAACTGAAATAATAATCGTCCACGAGGACATAACTCAGTGGGGAATATGAAAGAAAGGATAAACTCTTTCTGCATATGGGGCTGACTCAATATGGAGAGATCAGACACAATCATCTGCTTGGAGAAATATATATCACCAAATAGCAAGAGATAACAGACAAAGATATATGGAAAACAATGCAACATGAATATCTGAATGATATAATTATGCATGTATATGCATGGTTTATGTATGATAATGCTGAAAAACAGACATATCTAACACAAACAGGTCAAAGAATCAATGGACAGACATCCGGTACTACATCTCAAAAGAGAAAGCCAGGCCCACAGGAGAAAATCCAATCTGGTGGGGGGCAACCAATACCAAGAAACACCAATCTCTGCAGGGGATAAAGACCAATGCTGAGAATCGAGCGAAGTTGCTGCCAGGTGTAAGACCCTAATTTTGTCCCTAAGATCCCTCATGGCATCATAACATTGCATTTGGCATTGCCTCAAGGATCATTAGCATCTTGGTTCCCTTTGCCTTTGGGGTTGGACCTCCTTGTGAGTGGTTTGAGATCACCAAGCATGCTTGAATTGTATATCATTGCTTTTCCTACTTTTTTTACTAACCAAAAGCACAAAAATATGTCACTAACATCTTTTGTTTGTAGCTTGAGCAATCACAAGGTCCAAGGCTTCTAGGAGGTCATTGGTACAAAGACATGGTCAAGAGGAGATGATAGCAAGCTTGGTAATGGTTCCCAAAGCTCTCATCCATCAAATATGCCTCCCTAGCATCTCAATTCATCATTTTGGTCATAGCAAGTCAAAAGGTTTGAGGTCTTGTTCTTCAAGGAAACCCTAATTCATCTGTGCACCACAATGCCTTGCTCCTGAAGCAACCTCAACCCATGATCAAATACAATCAAGGGAAGTTCTTTAACTCTTAATTTCATACATATTTGAACTTATTTGAGTGTCCTCAATCATCAATTCATCAAGATATGAGGCATGGACTTGAGAAGTTGATCAGTCAGTTCATCTGACTATTTTGAAATGTACCGAGACCTAACTTTTTATGTGTTGGTCAAATGGAGATGGTTCCAAAAGAAAACATGTTCTTAAGGACAATATGAAAAACTTTCATGTTCATCAAAAATTTATTTGAAGCTTGAAAGGCCATCTGTCATTCCAATACATTGTAGGTCATTTTGACTGAAACCCTAATTTTAGGTCAGCTTCCCAAGGACATAACTCCTTCATTTTTTATGATCTTGAGGTGGGATCAAATGAATTGGAAATATTGAGATGTCTACGTCAAATGTTGTGTTAATAAAAATTTCAAAATCTCAAAGGAAATACATGTGATAATGCAAGACATTATATGTCATTTTGGACCAAAAGCATTAAAAGGCAAAAAAGTCCAACTTCTAGTGCCCATAACTTCTTCATCCAAAATCCAAATGATGAAAAACTTAAGTCCATTTTGATTGTCTTGAAAATATATACAACTTTGATGTTGGAGGTTTTTTCATTTGAGGCTTGAATCATCAAAACAGAAGGGCTTGAACATTGGCTAAATTTGGAAACCTTGCATTGACATTTTTTGCACATCACACTTTAAACTCAAAATTCACTAATTTCCACACTTCAAATGAGCTTTTGTCCAACATAACATTTGTTCCTTATACAAAAACCTTTCCAACCATTACCCACATGCTTATGTTTGGATTTTCTAAATAGTATTTTCGAAGAGGTGAAGGTTTAGGTTCAATTGTGGAATTCATGTTGAAATCTTGATGCACAACCAAATTCAAAGCAAACTACACGTCCAAACCTTTGGCATCTGAGTTTAGCTTGCAATTGGCATTGTTTTTGGGCCTTATGCATGATCATGCAAGCCCATGCAAGGATTATCCAATCTCATGCACACGGCTTTGTTCATCAATTCCTTGCCACTCCCTCTATAAATAGAGACCCTATGCCATTCAAAAAGGGACCCTGGTTCAACCTGAAATGCTGCAGAATTCTCTCCATAACCATCACTAAAGGAATTTTCACTTTTCTCTAAAAAATTCAGATATGAATTTCAACTTCCTTGGTTGATTTTCAGACCTATAATTCCTCAGCCTTGCTTCCTCTTCATCACTAGATCTCATTGCAAGCATTGGTTGTGAAGAATCGTGCTCTTAAGACTTGCATTTCAAAGGTGGATAACAGAACTTTTCCTCTTCGAAACTCTTTGATCCTTGCTTATTTCTTGTGTTTCTTTGTTTGGGTGAAGTCCTCTCTATAGAGGCATTTGATTTGTGCTTTCAATTTTGCAAAAACATGAAGTTCATGATGAACACCATCATACTTCCAGCTCTGATTTCTCCATTTATAGGGATCTAGAGTGGAAGTGCATGGTATAGGAGTGATGTACATCACTTCCTCTTTCGATTGGTATATAGATCGCTCCATTTGGTTGAGATTGCCATGTCTGCAATTCTCACCGGAACTGGAGGTCTCACCGGAGAAGACGGTGGCTCCGGTGGCCATCCCAACTCCAGATCTAATCTGGATCGTTCATTCACGTTTCTAGATTCAATCCCGTGCGTCCAATGTTATGACTCGTTTTATGGCATGATGCGCTTCAGTTGACCAAGGCTCATGGTAGGCGCGCGCTTCATGACCTCATGATCTGCCAGCTCAATTAATGAGCTCAGATCAAACGGTCCACGCTTTTTCCAATTTCTATTTTTTGTTTTTATTTCCATTTTATTTTCTTTAATTCCATTTTATTTCAAAAATCAATATCTCTTTCATTTTTTATCCAAAAATTATGGGACCAATTGCATTAGTCTCCAAATAAATTCTAGTTTCCATTTCTGATTTTTAATACTTTTTATTTTGTCATTTGATATTTTTCATGAGTTTTCTCTTTTCTGGTTATTTTTAATTCATTTTAAATAGTTTTTGATATTCAAAAAATACAAAAATATTTTCCTAACCTATTTGAATGATGATGGATCTATGAAAAATATTCTCATCAATTTTTAAATTGATTTGAGATTTATTTGAGATTTTAGTTCAATTAGGTTATTTTTATTCATTTTTAATTGATTAAAAATAGTTTCTGACTTTTAAAAATGCTGAAATTTTTTGTCAAACATTGTTTGTCAAAAATATTTTGCTTCTTGTTTTGATCTCCAATCTTCATCTCATTTCTGATTTATCATTGTTTGACTCTGACTTTCAATGTCATTTGGTCAACACATATGGATTGCTACATATTATTTCATCTTATGCATTTTGATCTTTCCATTTCCTTATCCTTCCTTCATCTTCTTCTTCATCTTCTTCTTCTTCTTTCCCTTTGATCAATGAGTTGAAGGTTGATAAGTTGGCATTGATTAGGGAGACTTAATCTTCCTTGATTCAAATCTAATTCATCTTGATCGATTGATCAAGTGAACGGCTTTGCATTAAGGATAGGTTGTCTTCTAAATCATGCAAAAGGCTTAAACCAATACAAGATCAATTCTCTTCTCTTTTTGGCATGGCAAGTTGTTGGGACTTGGTTCACTAATCAAGACTCCTAACTTGTGTTGGTTGCCTACATTATTATTGACCGGCCTCAGATAGTTGTGACTTCTACATAAGTCCAATTACGATTGCTTAACATAGCGCTAAATTTGCCTTATGGCACACTAACTACTAACACTAACTATTGACAATTAACATTTACTTTATGCACTTTACTTTTATTGCAATTTACTATTCTTGCATATTATCCATTTGCTTTTCTCTTTGCTCACTTGAGCACATGTTTATGTTAATGCCATTTGCCTTTTGCTCACTTGAGCACATAATTGTGTATACATTATTATGCTTGTGTTTTATTTTGATTGTTGTGAACCAAATGCAAAGAAATGGACTTAGTTTCTAGGACTTTCCCTATGCAAAGAATGGAGAATTGGACTTAGATTCTAGGACTTCCCTTATGCAAAATTGGAGTAAATGGACCTTAATGAAGAAGATGGATTTGAAGGACCAAATCTCTAAACTCACTCTTGTCCATTCTTGATTTACTTCATGGAACTTTTGATGTGTGTGTTTTTATGCTAGGGAATTCTACTTGAGCTTAATTGGAGGACCATTGCTATATTCATCCAAAGTAAAGGGTGCAAGATACATTGAGGATCTCTTATGAGACTTGTTTGATTGCTTATGCTTTGTGATTGCTTATTCCAAAGGATGGGAGCTACTTGGATCATCAATATGATCTCAAGAGAGGAACTCCATTGTGGTTTTGATCCCTTATCCCTCACCTTTTTGCTTTACCTAGGGTCTTAGCCATTCTTCTTCTTCTCTCCATTCTAACCTAAGCCAAAACCTTATGTGCAAACATTTAACCATTGTTTTCAAACATTAGAAACCTAAGCCTTATGCTTTTGATTTTCAAACTTTCTTTTCATAACACTTATTTTGAATTGAACCTTTAAGTCAACTTTGACCATTTTTGTATATACTTCTAATTGGTAAATATAACCCATTCAAGTTTCTTTTTGTGGTTCCAATGGCCACCTTCTTAATCAAATTTTCCATAACCTTTAGTTATTAGGTTTGAGTTATCTTTGTGGTAGATGTAATACTCACCTATATCCTTAGTGATGGACAATGAGTCTTCCATGCTTATTATAGGGTTAACCCCTCACTAGCATGTTGAAGCTATCCTCACATGGTGGATTTGTGGTTTGGTTGAGTTTTCCCCCTTTGATAACAAAAGACCTTAAGGCTTTGGGACCAATTAATTCACCAACTATTTTTTTGAGATTTTTACCCCGAACTACGAGGTTTTGATCCTAATCTTTTTATAAGATGGTACGTAGGCAATGGGTTTATCCATCCAAACACAAAATGTAAATAAACTTGTATATTCTCTTCTCAACTCTTCAATCATGTTTTCACAAATAAATTTTCACAAGACAACAACCTTACAACAAGTATGAAAAGGGCTCCCTAGGAGTACCTAGGATGTTTTGGGTGCCTAACACCTTCCCATTGCATAACCAACCCCCTTACCCAGATCTCTGTTTCTTTTACTAGTTTTTGTTAAAACTATTAGGTTTTTGTTCGCTTTCTAACCATTCCATTGGATAAATAGAAGTGCGGTGGCGACTCGACTTGTATGATTTACCTTGGATTTAGTCAATATCTCTAATGGTAACGAATACCCCGTTACAGAAAAGTGGCGACTCTGTTGGGGAGTCATTTGCCTAGTGGGTTTTGCCAACTTTTCATGCTTGTTGTATTGTTTTGTCTTGTGACATATTTTTGTGCAATTTGGGATTACTGTATTGTATGTAATGATTGAATTGCTTGACATTAATTCCTTGTATGCTTGGTGATCTTTGTGAGATGAGTTCTATACCCGGACTCGAGTGCACTTAGGATAGGAGAATGGCGTAGTCTTGTCGACTTGGGTGGAGTTATTCCTTAGCAAGTTGACTTGCAAGTCCATTCACTTGGTGGAGGTCATGTTGGGATCAATAATGTCACACAAGTAAGTTGTGGTTAGACATTACTCTTTCCAATATAGACCTTAGAAGCCAAGGACCTTAGTTTACCAAGCCCATCTTGGCCTATTTTTAGGATGTAGTGCGAAAGTCGTTCAAGTGTAATATTTGATACGATGGTTACGCGATACTACACTCATAAGAGTCTCTCTTGAGAATATTTTTGGAATACGAGTAGTCGTTTATCCGATAATATTCGAAAGATGGGATGATGACTATGGGAACATCTTGTAGAACATGTCTGGCAGGTTTAAACCCTAGTACATTCCCTTTGGGTGGTTCTTAACCAAAACTCCATGCTCGTGACTTGCAACAAACCCTTGATTCATGGTTGATCCGTTCATGTATCCTTAATATCAATGGAACTTGGGTGTTGATAAGGTGTAAACCATAATCCACCAAAATGGATGATTGATATTAAGGATAATATGATCCATTCCATGACCTTTGTTTGGTGTGCTTTGCTTGATCCTTGAGTGTGATTGTTGCATTCATGCATTCATGCACTCATTTACATCCATACCATCAATAACGAAGAAAATTTTCAAGGAACTTAAGGGGTTTATTTGCAAAAATTTTAGACATGGAAAGACAAAGAACGAATACAAAGAAGTACAGTTTCAGACAACCAGATTTGAAAGAGTTAAGGAATCTGACATCTTATGTATTAGATCCTTTGGGTTTCAAAGCTCGTTTTGGGAAGCTTCTTCCTCTTCTGACTACTCAGGTGGATGAAGGGTTGATGAGTGTATTGGTGCAGTTTTATGATCCCTTGTACCGTTGCTTCACGTTTCCGGATTTTCAACTTTTGCCTACACTTGAGGAGTATGCCTATCTTGTGGGTATACCTATTCTAGACCAGTTGCTGTTCAGTGGCTTAGAGGGTATTCCTACTTCTCAAGAGATAGCTGACATGTTGCACATAGATGAATCTCTGGTTGGTGCTAATATGACTACCAAAGGTGGAATTCAAGGTCTCCTTTTTGAGTTCCTCATTGCTCAAGCTACTGTATATGGGAAGGCCATGAGTGAGGATGCCTTTGGAGCTATATTCGTACTTCTCATCTATGGATTGGTATTGTTCCCCAACATCGACAAGTTTGTGGATGTGAACGCTATTAGGATCTTCTCTACTCTTAATCCCGTTCCGACTCTGTTTGGTGATACCTATTTCTCTTTGCATATGAGGAATGCAAAGGGTGGTGGTGCCATTGTGTGCTGTTTGCCTCTGTTGTATAAGTTGTTTATTTCTCACTTACCGCGGACGGTCACCTTCAAGGAGAATAAGGGATGTCTACGGTGGTCCACGAGACTTATGTCTCTCACTAATGATGATATCTCTTGGTACAACCATGTGTATGATGGTGTGCAGATTATCGACTCTTGTGGTGAATTCTCCAATGTACCTCTTCTTGGTACATGTGGTGGGATTAACTACAACCCTGTTTTAGCACGTCGTCAGCTTGGGTTCCCCCTAAAGGATAAACCTAATAACATTCTGTTAGAGGGTGTGTTCTTTCAGGAGGGTAAAGATCCCCAAGGCTTGAAGGACAGAATGGTCCGCGCCTGGCGCAAGATTCATAGGAAAGGAAGGAATAAGTTGGGTCCTAAGAATTGTGTTGCTATGGAGCCGTACACTACTTGGGTTAGGAAGAGAGCGTCTGAGTATCTCATGCCTTACGAGTATCCGAGACCTACACCTTTGGTTATGGTTGGGCCTTCAACCCTCCCTAACCAAGGAGTAGAGGAGTCGAGAAAGGGAAGAGTTGCTTCAGCAGATCAAGGAGAAGGATGCTTTGATTGAGTTCCTCGAGCATCAAGTTATTGATGATCCTAATGATGCATGGACTTCTCTACTTCCTCAGTCTTCCAAGTTTTGGAAAAGGAAGTACGATCGACTCGCCAAGGAGAAGGTGGATATGGAGGCAGCCTACGAGAGGGAGGTGAAAAGGCTTCGCGCATCCTATCTTCCTGTGTCCCGAGCTTTAGATGATTGTTTCTAGGGATCCATAGGATGATTATTTTCCTTTTCTCTTGTATATGATCGACAATACTGTACTTCTTTCCCGATGTTATTTGATGAGATATTTCCATATGTGATAAATGTTTAATATTTCCAAAATTTGCGAATAAAACCCTAGAGTTTCTTTGAAATAAAAAACAAATCATATGCACAAGAATTGCATGCATCATGTGCATGAGCAGGTTTTGTTCCCGGCTTCGTGTCCTGTGGTCTAACTCTGTGTTCTTCATTTATTTCAAAGACAAACTGACTCACCGGTACTACACCAGAGCCAACATTTGAAGACTTATGGATCATCTGGAACAAGAGAACCGCGAGCTGAAAGAGGAAGTGGCCAGACTGAGTGCCTTGATGGAATCATTCTTGGCTTCCCAGAGCCAGTCTTCTCCGACGTCTTCAACTCCTCCCCAGAGGACAATTATCTCTGAGATTGTCTCCTCAACTGTGCCTGCAGCAAGTGCACACTTTGCTCCAACGACCATGCCAGCCGGATTCTCGTGGAGGATGCCTCCCAATTTCATGCCTGAGGGTCCTGCTCCCACCTTTGCTTCTATACCGGCATCTAGCCCGGTCCTTGCTGTTCCTCCTCCGATCGTGCATACTTTGCCCAGGGTAGACGACACCATCTATCATTCTGAGCCATCTGAGGGCCCAAATGTCTATGAGAAGATGGACGCTATGAATGATCAATTTCTTGAGCTTCGCAAGGAATTGAAAACTCTCAGGGGAAAGGATCTTTTCGGCAAGTCTGCCGCTGAACTGTGCTTGTTCCCCAATGTGAAGATCCCTGTGAAATTCAAGGTCCCCGACTTTGAAAAATACAAGGGAAATACTTGTCCTCTCAGCCACCTGGTCATGTATGCCAAGAAGATGTCGACTCAGACTGACAACGATCAGTTGCTCATCCACTATTTTCAGGACATTTTGTCCGGTGCCACTCTGCGTTGGTATATGGGTTTAGACAGTGCGAATGTTTGATCCTTCAACGATCTTGGCGAGGCCTTCATCAAGAAGTACAAGTGCAATATGGATATGGCTCCCGATAGGGATCAATTGAGGGCCATGTCCCAGAAGGACAAGGAAACATTTAAAGAATACGCCCAGAGGTGGCGAGAGTTAGCAGCACAAATTGTGCCCTCGCTGGAAGAGAAAGAGATGACCAAGATCTTTCTGAAGACCTTGAGTTCTTTTTATTATGAGCGGATGATCGCTAGCGCTCCTTCTGACTTCACCGAGATGGTGAATATGGGGATGCGTCTAGAAGAAGGGGTTAGAGAAGGACGTCTAACCAGAGAAGAAGGCTCTTCTGCCAAACGTTATGGGGCGTTTGCGAAGAAGAAAGATGGAGAGGCACATGCTGTGACTTCCCATGTGAAACCAAGAAGACCCTTTGTGAGGAGGAAGACCGGGCGTCCTGTCAGTAACCAGCACTATGTGGCTCACATAGCACCTGTCTTTAGAGATAATCAACAGTATCAGCAACATAGCAACAATCAGCAACCACATCCGTAATATCAACATCAGCAACACCAACCGCAGCAGCAGGCCTACCAACCTCGAAATAGTAATCAAACCAGCACGAGTTACGAGAGGAAAAGGGTCACCTTTGATCCTATTCCAATGACGTATGCAGAATTATATCCCTCTTTGATAGAGAGGAAGTTGATTACTCCGAGAGACCCACCGGCTATACCTGTTAACCCCTAGTGGTGGTATAAGCCTGAATTACACTGTGTCTACCATTCTGGTGCTCCCGGCCACGACGTGGAGAATTGTCACCCTTTGAAGACCAAGGTTCAAGACCTTGTGAGGTGTGGTATTCTGTGTTTTGAGGACGTAGGTCCTAATGTGAAGAAGAACCCATTGCCCGAGCATGAGAAATCTGTCAACATGGTCCAGGGCTGCCCTGGCAAGTACAAAGTCAAGTATGTCAGTCATATTTGACAATCGCTGGTCGAGATGCATCGTTTGCTATGTGAGTATAGTCACTACGAGCATGACCACGATAGATGCTGAGTCTGTTCTGTCAAACAGAGAGGTTGTCGCCAGGTGCGTAAAGATGTGCAAGAAATGCTGGATGAAGGAGTTATTGAGATCCTTCAGAATAGAAATATTGATGAAGATGAGCCCGAGGTCAATGTGATTTCTCCAGCATTTCGGATCCCCGAGCCTGTTGTCATCAAGTATGATGGTAGCAAGCAGAAGGCGTCTCCTACACTGATCATTAAGCCTGCCGGTCCTGTACCGTACTCGTCCAAAAAAGCAATTCCCTTTCGCTACAATGTTGTCGCGGTAGAAGATGGGAAATAAGTGTCCTTACCATCCTCCTCTGTTGTTAACATTGCAGATGTAAGTGGTTTGACCCGCAGCGGTCGTGTGTTTTCAGCACCTCCAAAGCCCCAGGCTAATGCTGATTTTGTTGAACGCCCGATTGGGAATGCTGTGAGCACTCCGAATCCGGCACTTGTTGTTAAGCTCTCCTCTACATTGACAACTCCTGCTTCTGTTGGCTCGAGTGGCAATATGAAAGAAGACTGTGATGAGATGCTAAGGCTCATCAAGAGAAGTGAGTACAATGTTGTAGACCAACTTCTGCAAACGCCATCCAAAATATCGGTGTTATCATTGCTTTTGAATTCAGAACCACACCGAGAGGCTCTGCAGAAAGTTTTGGATGTGGCATATGTAGATCATGATGTCACAATAGAACAGTTCGATAGCATTGTTGCAAACATTACTGCTTGTAACAACTTGAGTTTCTGTGACTCTGATCTCCCCGAGGAGGGAAGGGACCACAACCTGGCATTACATATATCTATGGGTTGCAAAGACGACGCCATGTCCAATGTGCTGGTGGACACTGAGTCGTCATTGAACGTATTGCCAAAAACCACTCTTTCGAAACTGTCATATCAAGGGCCTCCCATGAGGCAGAGTGGAATTGTTGTGAAGGCTTTCGGTGGGTCACGTAAAACGGTGATTGGGGAAGTTGACCTCCCAATCAAAATCGGACCGAGTGATTTCCAGATTACCTTCCATGTTATGGACATTCACCCATCGTATAGCTGTCTCTTAGGCAGACCATGGATCCACGAGGCAGGCGCCGTGACATCCACCCTACACCAGAAACTGAAATTTGTGAAGAATAAGAATCTGGTGGTGGTAGGGGGAGAAAAGGCTCTCCTGGTCAGCCATTTGTCTTCCTTCTCATATATAGATGCTAAGGATGAAGTTGGAACTCCTTTCCAAGCTTTATCTATTGTCGAGCCTATTGAGAAGAGAACTCCTTCATTCGCTTCCTATAAATATGCAAAGTTAGCCATTGAGTGTGGTGCAACTGCTGGTTTAGGAAAAATGATTGAGCTAGAAGACAATAAGTCTCGGGCTGGCATAGGATTTTCTTCCGGGGTTTTCAACATTAAAGGGCTGTTCAAGAGTGGAGGGTTCATCCACACCAGTCAAGATGAAGAAGCTGCTGCCATTTTGGAAGAGGGCGAAGAGGATTCTGGCAACTTCGTCATCCTTGGGGGAATCTGCAATAATTGGGTCGTTGTGGATATTCCAACAGTCATCCATAAGTCGAAGTAATGTTCATTGTGTTTAAAAACCCCCCTCCCATGCCAAAAGGAGGAGTGATGACATTGTTGGCGCATAAATACAATGATATTTTCATTCAATAAATTCATGATTAAATGTTTGTTTTTCCAATTATTTTCCCTTTTCGCTTTTTTGCATGAAATTGGTGATCACATAAAACCTAAAAGAAATAGAATAAAATCAATCTTTTCATCTGCATAATGATTTGCCTTGTTTGAATTCTAAAGCTTTTCATATCCAAAATCATTATGCAGGTTGATCAAACCCATTGAACATAATGATCCAACACTATCTCCCAATTTTGAGTTCCCTGTATTTGAGGCAGAAGAAGATGATGTTGAAGAGATTCCTGACGAGATTACCCGTCTACTTGAGCATGAAGAGAAGATCATTCAGCCGCATCTCGAGAATCTGGAAACAGTCAACTTGGGGTCTGAAGATTGTGTGTGAGAGGTGAAGATTGGGGCACTCCTGGAAGAGTCTGTTAAGAAGGGGTTGATTGAATTGCTACGAGAATACATTGATGTCTTTGCATGGTCGTATGAAGACATGCCTGGTTTAGATACTGATATTGTGCAACATTTCTTACCCTTGAAGCCTGAGTGCGTGCCTGTAAAGCAGAAGCTCAGAAGAACTCATCCTGATATGGCAGTGAAGATCAAAGAGGAGGTTCAGAAGCAAATTGATGCAGGGTTTCTGGTGACTTCTACATATCCTCAATGGGTGGCCAATATTGTGCCCGTGCCTAAGAAAGACGGAAACGTCCGGATGTGTGTGGACTATAGAGACTTGAATAAAGCTAGTCTGAAAGATGATTTTCCTCTACCACACATTGATATGTTGGTAGATAATACAGCTAAATTCAATGTCTTCTCATTTATGGATGGATTTTCCGGATATAACCAGATCAAGATGGCACCCGAGGATATGGAGAAGACAACATTCATCATACCTTGGGGAACATTTTGTTATCAAGTGATGCCCTTCGGTTTGAAGAACGCCGGAGCCACGTATCAATGAGCTATGACCACCTTGTTTCACGATATGATGCACAAGGAGATTGAGGTATATGTTGATGATATGATTGCTAAGTCAAGAACGGAAGTTGAACATGTAGAGCACTTGTTGAAGCTTTTTTAACGTTTGAGAAAGTACAAGCTCCGTCTGAACCCCAACAAGTGTACATTTGGAGTCCGTTCTGGCAAGTTATTGGGCTTTATTGTCAGTGAAAGAGGTATCGAGGTTGATCCCGCAAAGGTCAAAGCAATACAAGAGATGCCTGCGCCCAAAACTGAGAAGCAAGTCCGAGGTTTTCTTGGCCGCTTGAATTACATTTCTAGATTCATATCCCACATGACTGCCACATGTGCACCGATATTCAAGCTCCTCCGGAAAGATCAGTCCCATGATTGGACCGAGGATTTCCAGAAAGATTTCGACAGTATTAAAGAGTATCTGTCTGAACCTCCCATCCTGTCTCCGCCCGTGGAAGGAAGACCTTTGATCATGTATCTGACTGTTCTTGAAGACTCGATGGGTTGTGTCCTGGGTCAGCAAGACGAGTCAGGGAAAAAAGAATATGCTATTTACTACCTGAGTAAGGAGTTCACTGATTGTGAGTCTCGATACTCGATGCTTGAGAAGACATGTTGTGCTTTGGCTTGGGCTGCTAAGCGCTTACGCCAGTATATGATAAATCATACGACGTGGTTGATATCCAGAATGGATCCAATCAAGTATATCTTCGAGAAGCCTGCTTTAACAGGGAGGATTGCACGTTGGCAGATGTTGTTATATGAGTATGATATTGAGTATCGAGCTCAGAAGGCTATTAAAGGTAGTATCTTGGCTGACCACTTGGCACACCAGCCGATCGAGGATTATCAGTCAGTTCGGTATGACTTCTCAGATGAGGAGATTCTGTATTTGAAAATGAAAGATTGCGATGAGCCTACACTCGATGAAGGGCCAGAGCCTGGTTCCAGATGGAGTATGGTGTTTGATGGCGCTGTAAATCACTATGGAAATGGTATTGGGGAAGTGATTATTACTCCTCAGGGCACACATATTCCTTTTACAGCAAGGCTAACTTTCAAATGCACGAATAATATGGCTGAGTATGAGGCTTGTATTATGGGTTTGGAGGAATGCATTGATCTAAGGATCAAGCATCTTGACGTATATGGTGATTCAACCCTCGTTGTTAATCAGATTAAGGGTGAATGAGAAACGAATCAGCCTGGCCTCATTCCATATAGAGACTATGCGAGGAGGATTTCAATGTTCTTTACTGAGGTTGACTTCCATCATATTCCTCGAGATGAGAATCGGATGGCAGATGCTCTTGCTACACTTGCTTCGATGATTGTGGTTAAACTTTGGAATGAAGTCCCCAATATCACTATAATGCGCTTGGACAGACCAGCTCATGTGTTTGCGGTAGAAGAGGTGAAAGATGATAAGCCATGGAATTATGACATCAAGTGTTTCCTTCAGAACCAGGTCTACCCGCCTGGGGCATCTGTGAAAGATAGAAAGACTTTGAGGAGATTGTCAGGAAGTTTCTACCTCAATAGCGATGTGCTTTATAAGAGAAATTTTGACATGGTTCTGCTCAGATGCGTGGATAGACACGAAGCAGACCTGTTAATGACTGAAGTTCATGAAGGTTCATTTGGTACTCATTCCAATGGACATGCCATGGCTAGAAAGATGTTGAGAGCAGGCCACTATTGGTTGACAATGGAGTCGGACTGCTGCAAATACGTGAAGAAATGCCATAAGTGTCAGATTTATGCGGATAAGATTCATATTCCCCCGACACTTTTGAATGTGATTTCGTCACCATGGCCTTTCTCCATGTGGGGAATTGACATGATTGGCATGATAGAGCCAAAAGCATCTAATGGGCACAAATTTATTCTCGTAGCAATTGATTTCTTCACCAAGTGGGTTGAAGCGGCATCGTATCCAAATGTGACCAGGAAGGTGGTCGTGAAGTTTATCAAGAATCAACTCATATGCCGATATGGTGTGCCAGATAAGATCATTACTGATAATGGATCTAACTTGAACAACAAAATGATGGAAGAGCTGTGTAGTGAGTTCAAGATCGCGCATCATAATTCTTCTCCTTATAGACCCAAGATGAATGGGGTTGTTGAAGCTTCTAATAAGAATATCAAGAGGATTATCCAGAAGATGGTTGTCACGTATAAGGATTGGCATGAGATGTTGCCATTTGCTTTACATGGATACCGTACGTCTGTCCGCACTTCAATAGGGGCAACCCCTTTCTCTCTTGTTTATGGCATGGAGGTTGTACTCCCAGTAGAGGTGGAGATCCCATCAATGAGAATCTTGATGGAGGCCAAGTTGACTGATGCTGAATGGGTTCAGAGTCGTTATGACCAGTTGAATTTGATAGAAGAGAAGAGATTGACTGCCATGTGCCATGGTCAGTTATATCAACAGAGAATGAAGAAATCTTTTGATAAGAAGGTCAAGCCTCGCGTGTTCCGAGAAGGTGACCTTGTGCTCAAGAAAGTCTTGCCTTTCGCGCCCGATTCCAGGGGAAAGTGAACTCCAAACTATGAAGGTCTATATGTTGTTAAGAGAGCCTTTTCAGGCGGTGCTTTGATACTTACAACTATGGATGGGGAGGATTTCACTCGTCCTGTGAATTCAGATGCAGCCAAGAAATACTTCGCCTAGAAATAAAAACAGAATAGCTCGCGAAGTTGAAAACCCGAAAGGGCAGCTTAGGCAAAAATGAGTGTCTCGGTGGATCGAAAACCCGAAAGGGCGGTCCAGGCAAAAGTTAGGGACATGAAAAAAATGAATATTTGTATCCCGCTAGATTGAGTACCTCATCCTGGGGCAATCTAGGCAAAAATTAGGGATTTGGCAAGTAACTGCATCCTGACAAGACTTTGTTCTACAACTGTCATCCGTCGGAAATTCTTGCTTATTCGTCATCAACCGAAGCTTCGAATACATCGATTCAGAATTGGTGGAGAAATGGTCATTATGTTCAATATAGCCCTTTTCCAATATATATCACCAATTTCAAACTTGTATAGATCTATGGAGTCTTGCCATTTGCACACTACCATTCCATCAAATAAATTTGAGCCTTTTATCCAATTGTTTGCACTCTTATTTTTTTCTATTCAACAAATGTTTTGCATGTTTTAATTGAGAAAATATCATTGTTTTGAATAAACGAATTTTCCATAACTTGTTTTTAAACTAAGTCAACATTCACCATGACAAAAGGATACTTAGGAGATCCTCAGTGCTCTCCCAAAGATGGTATGATCTCCAACAGGGTAAGACAATTGTTCATATTCTTGGCATGACTGTATCTTCTTCCTCCGGAGCCTTGGGTGGAATGCTTGTTGAGATATTCACCACTCTCCCCTTTAGCAGAGTAGCAATCTTTTCTCCTCAACAGATGTGATCTCCTTGGTGGATAAGATACTTGGTGGTTGATCCCCGGAATCCCTTTATCCCTTGGATAGTTTCCCCAGTGGAGTTGCTTATATGGCATATTTTATCTGTGCAATGAACTCTTTTCCCCAGTTGGAATGACTGATGATTTATCCCTTGTGGAGGTCTTTGCTTCTTGGTATCTCTGATTCCCGGCAGATTGGATACTCTCTGGTGATTTTGGCTTTCTCTTTTGAGATGTAGTACTGGATGTTTGTGTGCTTATTCTTGTGAAGCCTGATTGTGCCAGAGATGTCTGTTTGTCAGCATTCATCATACATAAACCACGCATATGTGCATATAATTTTCAAACATTCAGATATTCATATTGCATTCTTTGTCATATATCTTTGTTTGTTATTCTCTGCTAGTTGGTACTACATTTCCCAAGCAGATGTCGGTGTCTGATCCCTCAATGTAGAGTCAGCCCATTAAGCAGAAAATGTTTATCTTTCCTTCCGCATTCCCCACTGAGTTATATCCTCGTGGACGACGGTTGTTTTTGCTTCCTCCCAACACATATATTGGGATGGGTTTCCCTATTGAGTTATATCCTCACTAGGACGAGTCTTGATTCAGTTTTCCTCTTTGGCTTGACCCTAAATTGGCCTCTTATGACTGTTTTCTGTACTTCCCCGTGGTATAAATGAATAATTGCTCAGCAATCAGTAATCATTCATCTTATCCCCGGCGGAGTCTGTGTTTTTCTACCCTTATACCGGTAGTTGTAAACCCTGTTTTCTCCCCTTTGCAGAGTTAACCTCCTGGTTCATCCTAATCGATGACGGTTACTCTTCTGTGGTTTTCTACCCAGTATCCGGTAGATGTAATCCCCTCCTTGACGGTTATCATTATCCAATATTTGGTGGTGATATTCCCTCATTCTTTTGGATAATTGCTCTGATTAGGCAATTTTATCCCCAACAAGCCCTCTTTCATTTACCGATTGTCGGTAATGTTTATTGCTCCCCTTGATTGGTTATCATTATATACCTAGTTTTGGTATCCCGATGCCTCTCTTTGTCGGTCGATTTATCCTTTATTAACCCAGTAACCGGTTGTGGATAATCTTCCATGCGAGTATATTATCTACGTTCTGACGGTAATAGATAATATATCTCATGCACTCTTTGGTCGAAGCTTTTTGTTCTTCCCCAGTTGAGTAAGATTCGTATCCCTGTTTTGGAATCGAATGTCCATCCCTTAATCGAGTTTGCTTTTTTGCCCTCTTTTCGGATGATGAGTGTTTTGGGAATATTCCCCAATTCACGCTTTGGTTGGTCACCTATTATATGCCCAGTAACCGGCATCCCTGGTGTTCCTTCCTTCTACTCCCTATTATGACTTTTTTTCCCCTGTGGAGTCAGACTTTCCTGAGTTGAGATATACCTTTTAGGTCTTCCTCAGATGATTTGGTCGATTGATATCTATCACCCTTATACCGGTCTTAGATATTCATTCTTCCCGAGCGTGTTGTTCTCTCACCCTTATACCGGTGTTCAGACCACACGTCTCTTTGAGCTTATTACCCAGTAACCGGTAGTACCTCATCCCCTCGCTCGATCTCCTGCCTACGTATCTCATTTGGTATGAGAATCAGGGCAACGTAGTTCCCCTTAACATGGGAGAAACTCTCTCCTAACCAGAGACCAGGGAAGCAAACAAACTAATAGGGAGACTAAGACTCGAGCCTAATAGTTGTCATGCAAACGATATCCCTAGGTTGAGGTCTCTAATCAGAACCTAACTCACACAGGAAGCAAGTCAGCTCAAAAACAGCAAATAAACAACAACACAATTGAACAAGCATCACACTCTATATACAAACAAGAGGCTCATACAAATGGTTGGGCTTTAGTCAAGAGGTCATATCAACCTCGACAAACAAGCCAAAACTGTAGGGGTATGCTGAAGCTCTTAACCACTAACATTGAGAGTTAGGGTGAAGCTGATCAAATATGGGAATGAGGATGAGACCTCATGCTCTTAACCCTGGCCTGGGTGAGCTTAAATCAAAGAAAGCGTGGGGATCCAGGAAGAGGGACCCTATTCCACTTGACTGACTCTATACAGAGATCTTGGGTACATTGTTCAAGAGCATCAGCACGTAGTGCGAGCATAATGAACGACTCATTGAATAACAGGGGATTGATTGCTAATCCCTTCTATCTGTCAATTTCCTCTTCACTTAGGAGGACTTATCAAGTAACATGCCTCATTTAGAGGTCTTTGGCTCAAATATAAACAAACACAGACATTGTCTCTTAAGGAGGACTTCAGCCAAACGCCTGCCAAAAAAAGTGACAGGGCTTCCAGACTACATGGAGTGAGAAGGCTAAACTACCTCAGTGGTGTATCAACCACACTCCAAAGCAAATCTCAAGAAAGAGCTAAAAGCGACTAATGTACCTGTACAAAAAGCCAAACAGTTAGTATTGTATTCAGAAAACCAATAGACAACAGTAGGACTTTCCAATATCTACACAATGCAAGTCACAAATGCAAGCACTCAAGGGAGTTCATCATATCAATGAACCTACAACACAACAATAGTTAGTAGTCAAAAGCAACTTGCATCTAAAATAATGAGAAAACCAACCATTAGTGCCATATGCTCAAACCTGAAACATAAATCAATGTTAGTATGCATACAAACAACTAGTTCCAAGACTAGGTTCAAAAGCAAGTCAAATGACCAAAACAGAAGTCAATATTTCACATGAAGCACATTCAATCAAACAAGAAAGAGTCCTCAAAAGGACCAAAGCCAAATCATAAAGCAAAGCCATCAAATGATTCATGTAAAACAAAGACCAACAAATGAGCACCAAATGGACAATCAAATCATAAAATCCAAATTAAAATAGAAATGTATCCAATGCTCATGAAATTTTTTATCCAATCACTTCATGTTATGAACAAGCATCATACCAAAAATTATATTCAGAAAAGCTCAGATGGTACATGAATGAAAATGCACAAATGCAACATAAAAATTGTGACACAAATTGTCACACTACATGTTCATGTGTCCAAAACAGTGATGGAATATGATAAAAATCTCAAACCAAAGCCAAAAAGTCACATCACATGTTAGGATTAGGCATTTCAAATTTCAAATCCATTGGATAAACCATGAGCATTTTACAATCAAATGAATGCAACATATCAAATTGGCATCATGTTCAATCAAACAATCACAATTAAAAATCCAGAAATACAAAAATCATGAGAATGACATCAAAAAATACTAGACATTAACACAAGCATGTGAAAAAAACTTGGACCAAATTGGATTAATCCACTAATTTTTATGATTTTTGGAAGTTGAATGAAATAATGGAATAAAATGAAAATAATGTGAAAAAAACAAAATATGAATGAAAACTGGAATGTGCATAAGCAAGAATCGAACACAGGCATTGCAGGTTAATGAGGAAATCAACAATTAAATTCAGAAGCAGCGTGCGCCAAGTCTCGAACACGCGTGCGCAAGGTTGATGAGAATATGCAACAATTAAAATCAGAAAGCAAGCGCTAGGTATCGAACAGAGGTATGTCAGGTTACAAGCGCGCTCAATTGAAATAAAAGAAAAATGCCAAGCGAAGGTTTGAACAGAGGTTTGGAAGGTTAACGCGCGCTAATGGCAAACCCTAGGGAGACGAACCAGATGGCCGGAATAGTGATTTCGGTCGTCTTCTCCGGTTGCATCTCCGGCGACCTTCATGATTTTCTTTCCAAAAACTAACATATCTTATATCATTCGAAAGGTCTCTCAATGAGGATCACGAATCTCATACTCACTAAGCCTAAAACTCCATGGATTAACCGGATCGAGCAGAAACATATTGAACAACCAAACTTGAATTCAGCATATCTCACTCATTACTTAACCATTTCAAATTCTAAAACTATCAGCATTATCAACAGTGCAAGATCTATCTAATCATGGCAAGAAATAAGCAAAAAGAATGGATCGATTTTCACCTACTTGGAAATGGCAGTGGATGAATTCGCGTGTTCAAGGCCTCAAAACTTCCAGATCTTCTTCCTCAACCTTGTTATGAAGCTTGATGCAAGAAACAGCAGCTGAAACCACTTCAATTCACTCCAATTTCAGAAATCCATCTTCATGTGTTTGCACTTGTGGAGCTCGAATCTTGATCAAATTCTTCAAACCAGATGATGATTCTTCATCAATGATGCATGATAAACATGATTATGCAAGAATTTTGTGGAATTGGATGAAGAAATTTGAAAATTGAAGAGAGAGAAATTTGAGAGGGAAATGTGAATTCTAGATCTAGAATTGTTGTTATGGCAAATTCTGTTATGATTAAGCTTATATATGGTGTGTTAATGACTTTGCTAATCCCACTAAAGCCTTGGCCAAACATGATTAGGGAAAATTGAAGTGAAGTGCAAAAATGAAAAATGAGCTTGCATGGCTAATTCATACGTGAACAGTACATGCAATGGCTATGATTTCACTTAAACCCAACTAATAAACACAATGGAAGTGGTATTTTGCACATATCTTGAACCAAATTCAAACTATGGATTTTCCCTCCAAAAAGCACATGTATGAACACATGATCATATGAACTTTTTCCATGCAAGGCAATGTTTGATTTGGAAAGTATTGGTCAAAACAAGCATTTTGCAAAAAGAGTGAACCAATTTGGAGTTTTGAATCAAAAGTTATGCCATGTTGAACTTCCATGTACACTTTGTGATCATCTAGCCATCACTTTTCAACCAATCATCAGATGATCATGAAGTTGGACTTTTTGAAAAGAGGAGAGAAAGATCTTCAATTTTCATGTTCACCAAAAATCCATTTGAAGCTTATTTGATGTTGGAAAGTCAAGTTGAATGTGAACCAAAAACTTGCCATTTTTGGAAACTTGAAATTACAGGTCACTTTCCATTTTTGGAAACTTTTGCCATGACTTCAAATTCTTCAAGATAGATGCTTGAAATGACAAATGAACCTCTTTTGAACATGATTGAGGTATTTAAAGTCATTTCCCCACCCCATAGCCCTCAGCTCTTGCACAGTTGACTTTATGTGGTCCTCAGATGACCTAGACATGCCCTGATCAGCTTGAGCCTCTACCACTTGAGGAATTTGCTCAGAAATGAAACCCCTAGCTCATGTAAGCTCAATATGATACTCATGTGATCTTCACCCCAATAAAAATACCTCATCTTCTTGAGAAACCCTGGCTGGAAGACTGTCATTGATTAGGGTTGACCAGAGGTCAAAACCCTAATCCAAAGGAACCTGAGCATGAATCATGAAACCCTGGATGATGATAGAACCATGATGATAGTGATATGTCCTTGCAATCAATATAATGCACAAGACCATTGAAGGATCAGGAAACCCTAGTTGAAGTGCAAACCCTTAGATGGTTGACAATCAAATCATAGAGACCCTCAGGCTTTAATCATGTAACTTCCAATCTTCTGAAAAGACTTTGGAGGATGACTCTCTTATTTTCAGATGATATGCAAAAATGCAATGCCTAATGTCCTAAAATATGAAATGCAATGTGCTAAACTAGTCCCGAGAAGAGGAGGGCAAATTTTGAGGTGTTACAGCTGCCCCTATTCAATCCACTGTGAACCTGTCGATATGAACAGCCTCAGCTTTCAGATGATCAGAGTGAAGAATGGTTGAATACCAAGAACAGACGAACAATTTGCGCTCCGCTGGGGATTATTTTTTTTTTTTTGCTTTTCTTGAACTCCAAAACTTCTTTGATTTTTCTCTGCTTTTCTTGAACCCCAGAACTTCTCGCGCGAGTGATCCCTGATCACCGCATTTGAACCCCGACAACTTCGTCACTCTTGCTGCCAAACAATGAACCCCATTCTCCATTTTCCCATGCTAATTCCGTTGGCAATGCCGGAAATAACACCAACCACCACTCTGATGGCGACATATCAGAGGGTACACCTTCACAACAGGAAGGTAATCATGTGCATTTCTTCCCTCAAAGACACCCATAACAACTTCTCTGGGCCTCGCCAAAGTCTAAGGTGACACATGATCAGAAGACAATCCTGAGGACCTCATCCCGGATACAATCTTCAACTCCACTCTCCAGTTGAACCCCATTCTCCAGAAAATGCCCAGCACTTCCTTTTCACCATTTGAACCCCGTTCTCCAGAAAATGCCCCGCACTTCCTTTTCTTCATTTGAACCCCGTTCTCCAGAAAATGCCCCGCACTTCATTTTCTCCATTTGAACCCCAACTTTCGCGCTGATCGCGTAACGTTCTCCGATCTTCATTTCCATCTCCGCCCGACGGAATTTCCTCCTCCAATATCGCGCTACTGGGGAATACCGTGGATTCAAAAACCATGATGCCAAACTCCTCAAAGTAACATCTTCCAACTTCCATCTTGCACGACAGAAATTCTTCCTCCAATATCGCACTACTGGGGAATACCGTTGATCCAACGTCACGATGCTAAGCTCCTCAGAGTAACATCTTCACCAAACAGTTAAACCAATTCTCAAACGGTAACCACGGCTTGAGACTAGTTTATGCTTGCAATGCTGATGCATGAGTTTGAATCTTTCAATGGCGTAATGCTCCATAACCATGGAAATGCTATGCAATGAATTATGCAATATGCTATGCTTCTCTAAATGATGAATGCATAAAAAGTATCCCCCTCAGGGGACTCTACTGGGGAGCTCGAGGAACTCGATATCGCTCCAATCTCCAATCCTGCTTGGGAATAACACTGATGTTGGGGAAAGCAACCCTTACTAAGGATGACCTCCGCTTAACCCGATCCGCTTGGGGACTTCGTTGGGGAAAACAGCTACCAACGCACACCTCTGCTGGGGAAACGACAACCTTCCAACTTGCTGGGGATATATCAATCTCAACCCTGCTAGGGGAAACAACAATCTTCAGGCCTGACTGCCGAAGAAATACCGATCTCGAACCTACTGGGGTGATAACAATCCCGACCCTGCTAGGGGAGATACGGTATATTGGACACGGAACACCTGTCGACTCGTCGAACGCTGGCATTCACCATCTGACCAAAGTATTAACTCTCTACTTTCAGACTCTGAAGAGTCTTCTTGATTAATACTCAAGGATCGTCGTCATCCTTTTGCCGTCTCTTCACCATCCTACGATTTCTTGTCCCTGATTGGACTCGAAGGAATCCTTCGTCAAAAAGCTTCACATCACAACCTGCAAGTGAGTGAAAATATCTAACAGCACCTGCAAAAGAGATCGTTAGATAAAACGTGCCCCAGGCGTGCCAAAACTTCAACACCTAGGTCACTCAACCTTCCGAATAAGATTTCCGGTTTTTAATCTTATAAACATGCATTGGGAGGGACCCCTATGTCTCAAAATGCAAAGATTCTTATCAAAATAAACGGATGTTTTTGCAATCAAAGCGGTAATGAAAACAAAAACAAAATTATTTGACTGAATATGCATTTTATTGGTTGAACAAAAGTGGCTCATAACTGAGCAATACACAGGAAGCAATCCCTGAAAAGAGGTAATTGTGCATAAAAGGAAAATCTATCCTAATGGCAATGTGAACCCGTGATCTCATCGAGTTCCAACTCGGTTACAACCCATATGTCTTCAAGACTCTCCGCACTTTCTGCCTTCTGAACAAGACGCTTCCGACCGATCCCTGTCGGGGATTATCCACAGTCATATCCAAAGTATAAACGATCATGCTAGACGCAGTTGTTCATTTCATTCCCTCTTTTGCCTGGACCGCCCTTTCGGGTTTTCAGTCCACCGGGATACCCTTTTTTGCCCAAGTCGCCCTTGTGGGGGTTTTCGACTTGCCGGGTGTACAGTTTTTTTCTTTTTATCCCTAATTTTTGCCCGAACCTTTTTTCATATTTTTTTTGTTCGCCGGGATGCCCATTTTTGCCTGGACTATTTTATTCTTTTCGTCCAGCGGGTCTCTTATACGAAGTATTTTTTAACTGCATCCGCATTCACAGGGGATGGAAAATCCTCACCATCCATGGTTGTCAACAACAAGGCTCCGCCAGAGAAAACCTTCTTGACCACGAATGGACCTTCATAATTAGGTTTCCACTTGTCCCGACGATCGTTCTGAGGAGGAAGGGTCCTTTTCAACACCATATATCCCACGTGATACACACGAGGTCGCACCTTTCGGTTAAAAGCACGCTTCATCCGCTGCTGGTACAACTGCCCATGACAAATGACCGCCAACCTCTTTTCCTCAATCAGGCTTAACTCTTCGTACCGAGTCTTTACCCATTCAGCCTCTTCCAATTTCACGTCCATCAGGACTCTCAAAGAAGGAATCTGGACCTCAACAGGTAAGACTGCTTCCATACCATACACCAGCGAGAAAGGCGTTGCCCCAGTAGATGTACGCACCGAGGTTCGATACCCATGTAATGCAAACGGCAACATCTCGTGCCAATCCTTATAGGTCACAACCATTTTCTGCACAATCTTCTTAATATTCTTATTAGCCGCCTCGACCGCCCCATTCATCTTCGGACGATAAGGAGAAGAATTGTGATGCTCGATCTTGAATTCCCGACACAGTTCTGCCATCATCTTGTTGTTGAGATTAGAACCATTATCAGTAATGATTCTTTTGGGAACCCCATATCTGCAAATGATGTCCCTCTTTAGGAACCTGGCAACAACCTGTTTTGTCACGTTTGCATAAGACGCCGCTTCCACCGACTTCGTAAAGTAATCGATAGCCACTAATATGAACCAGTGCCCATTCGAAGTCGTAGGCTCAATCTTCCCAATCATATCAATGCCCCACATAGCAAACGGCCACGGAGATGACATCAAACTCAACGGGTTTGGAGGCACGTGCACCTTGTCAGCATAAATCTGGCATTTATGACATTTCCGCACGAAGTTGAAACACTGGGCCTCCATTGTCATCCAGTAATAACCAGCCCATAACAACTTTTTCACCATTGCATTCCCACTGGCATGGGTACCAAACGACCCCTCGTGCACTTCTTTCATCAATTGGCTTGCTTCTTGGTCATCGACGCACCTAAGCAAAACCCAATCAAAATTCCGCTTGTACAAAACCCCACCTTTGTTCAAATAGAATACCATAGCCAACCTCCACAGAGTCTTTCGGTCTTTCTTAGACGCTCCCTCGGGATACTCTTGGGTTTCCAGATAGCGCTTGATATCATAATACCACAGATTTTCATCATTAGGCGTTGTGTCGACATCAAACACATAAGCCAGTCTATCCAG
Organism: Lathyrus oleraceus; assembly: GCF_024323335.1. NCBI lineage: Eukaryota > Viridiplantae > Streptophyta > Magnoliopsida > Fabales > Fabaceae > Lathyrus > Lathyrus oleraceus. The sequence goes on along the minus strand of NC_066584.1, from coordinate 313,451,713 downwards.
ACGTCCCACCTCAACACTAGGGAACTGATTCCACCACTGCACCTTAATCAAGGCAGCCAGAGTAGCCAAAGCATCTGCCAAAGGGTTCTCTTCTCTCGGCACATGGTGTAATTCCACCTTGGTGAAAAACGTCAACAATCTCCTCGTATAGTCCCGGTATGGAATTAAGTGAGATTGATGCGTATACCATTTCCCGTTAACCTGGTTCACAACCAAAGCTGAATCTCCATAAATGACAAGGTTCTTGATCCGCAAATCAATCGCCTCCTTGATACCCAAGATACAAGCTTCGTATTCAGCCACATTGTTAGTGCACTCAAATGTTAGCCGGGAAGCAAAAGGAATATGGGATCCCTTCGGCGTAACCAAAACAACACCAACTTCACTACCATTCATGTTAACGGCCCCATCAAACATCAGAATCCATTCGGACTCAGGGTCAGGCCCCTCCTCCGGGATTGGTTCCTTACAATCTTTCAATTTGAGAAACATGATATCCTCATCAGGGAACTCAAACTTCATCGGTTGATAATCCTCAATGGGTTGTTGGGCGAGGTAATCAGACAATACACTCCCCTTTATTGCTTTCTGAGAGGTATACTGGATATCATATTCAGTCAAAATCATTCGCCATCTCGCAACCCGTCCGGTCAATGCTGGCTTCTCAAATATATACTTGATCGGATCCGTCTTGGAAATCAACAAAGTGGTATGAACCAGCATATACTGTCTCAGTCGGCGAGCAACCCATACCAAAGCGCAGCAAGTTTTCTCGAGCAGTGAATATCTTATTTCACAGTCGGTAAACTTTTTGCTAAGGTAGTAGATTGCATGCTCTTTTCGACCAGACTCGTCATGCTGCCCCAGTATACACCCCATAGACCCCTCGAGGACTGTCAAGTACAGAATTAACGGTCGTCCCTCCACAGGAGGCATCAGAATTGGAGGCTCCTGCAAATATTCTTTTATCTTTTCAAATGCCGCTTGGCAATCATTATTCCACCTGACCGTTTGATCTTTTCTCAACAACTTGAATATGGGTTCACACGTGGCTGTTAGATGAGATATGAACCGTGAAATGTAGTTCAATCTACCTAAGAAACCACGAACCTCCTTCTCCGTTCTCGGTTCAGGCATTTCTTGTATTGCTTTTACTTTAGTAGGATCAACCTCGATTCCTCTTTCGCTCACAATAAACCCCATCAACTTACCGGACCGCACTCCGAAAGTGCACTTATTCGGATTCAACCTCAGTCTGAATTGTCTCAATCGATCAAACAACTTGGCTTGATCCACCAAATGCCCCTCTTCTGTTTGGGACTTTGCTATCATGTCATCAACATAGCATTCGATTTCATGATGAATCATATCATGAAACAAAGTCACCATAGCTCTCTGATACGTGGCACCGGTATTCTTGAGACCGAATGACATCACCTTATAGCAAAAAGTTCCCCATGGTGTGATGAACGTTGTTTTCTCCATATCATCTGGCGACATTTTGATTTGATTATAGCCAGAAAAACCATCCATGAAGGAAAACACCGAGAATTGAGCTGTATTATCTACCAACACATCAATGTGAGGTAATGGGAAGTCATCCTTCGGGCTAGCCCTGTTCAAATCCCGGTAGTCCACATACATCCTCACCTTTCCATCCTTCTTCGGCACCGACACAATGTTCGCGACCCAAGGCGGATAATTAGTGACAACGAGGAAACCAACATCCAACTACTTTTGCACTTCCTCTTTAATTTTCATGGCCATCTCGGGTCGAGTTCTGCGCAACTTCTGCTTCACTGGAGGACAATCTGCTCTCAATGGCAACCTGTGCACAACAATATCGGTATCCAACCCTGGCATATCCTGATAGGACCAGGCGAAGATATCAACATACTCTTTCAACAATGCTACCATTCTGCTCTTGACATTTACCTCCAAAGCGGCCCCGACTTTCACTTCCCTTCTAACCTCCTTTGTACCCAAATTCACCACCTCGACTTGCTCCTCGTGCGGTTGAATCACCTTCTCCTCTTGTTTCAACAACCTGGCTAATTCCTCCGGCAGTTCACAATCTTCTTCGCCTTCTTCTTTGGCATGATAGATCGGATTGTCGAAGTCGTATGAGGGTGTAACAGGATTGTTATCAATGAGATCCGGAGAATGATCGCATCTGCATGAATGTTGATTCATGCATTGCTTTAGAGTCGGGACGAGACCAATTAAAAGGATGAAAAATGAAAACAAACATTGCCATTTTTTATTATTTTATTAAACTGCAAAAATAAATGAAAAACAGGGAACACCGCTTTTAATGTGAAAACTTCCGTTTATTAATGATGCAAATGTTGCAAAATGAAACACATGAGATGGCCCTTACAATGAACCATTATGTTTCGGGCAAAACGTATGGCTTTCATGCAGACAGAATTGAAAAACAGAAATATTACTCTTCACGTAGAGTGACAGTGATGATCTTTTCGGCCTTCTAGTTCTGGATCTCCATCCCTGGTACGCACGGTTTTATCCACGAGTCGAGCTCGCAGTCACTGTCGATCTCTTCACCCACTGCACAGATGTGATATGGATCTAGCATTCCAGCACTGGTGAACGTGAATGGCTGGCGACGGCCTCTAATTTGCCCAAACGAGCCTCGGCCCGGCTGATAACCAACCCCAAACCTGTCTTCCTTCGCCGCGATGTCAATCATCCTTCCCCAACCTGGGGCTTCTCCACTCTTCACCACCTCAGCGGCCTGTTTGTACGAAGAAATGGACGGCTTCTTCTCTTCCTTGACAAAAATGGCATTCTCCACCTTGACGATTTCGAATGCCTGACTCGGTGTTTCCCATATTTCACCGTCCATTTCCACGTACTTGAACGATGACAAGTGGCTGACAAAGATGTCCTCCTCTCCGCAAACTGTGACGACCTGCCCATCCCAGATATACTTCAATTTCTGGTGCAAAGTCGAATTCATTGCCCCAGTAGTGTGTATCCATGGTCGACCCAACAAGCAACTGTATGCCGGCTGAATATCCATGACATAAAACACAGACTTGAACACCTCGGACCCGATCTTCACAGGGAGCTCCACTTCCCCAAACACAGCCCTTTTAGAGCCATCAAATTCTCTAACCACCAGGTCCGTCGGCCTCAAGATCAACCCTTCACAATCCAGCTTTGCCAGGGCCTTCTTAGGCAACACATTAAGCGATGAGCCGGTATCCACCAAAACGTGCGAGAGCACTGATCCTTTACACTCCATTTCAATGTGTAATGCCCTATTGTGATTACGCCCGTCTACCGTAAGATCTAAATCAGTGAAACCCAGCCCATGGCTGGCATTGACATTAGACACCACTGTCTCCAGCTGATTTACCGTTATCTCTTGCGGGACATAGGCTCTCTTCAATATTTTCAACAAAGCCTCTCTATTCCCTTCGGAGCTTAACAGCAATGACAGGATTGAAATCTTAGACGGAGTCTGCTGCAGATGGTCAACAAGCTTATACTCAGACTTCTTGATGATCCTCAGAAACTCCTCGGCTTCATCATCAAGTTCTTTTTCTGACCCAACTGGCGCCGGTGTCGCTACAGGAGTACCTTCACTCACCACCTGCTTCCCTCTTGCCCTGGCTAAAGCCTCGGCCTTATCTTTCTTTTCTTTTTCTGCCTCCCCACTCCTCAATGCGTCGGGCGCAAACAACCTTCCACTGCGAGTGAAACCACTGGGTCCGGCATTATCCACCTTCGAAACGGTGGTTTCACCTGCAGCCTGCTCCTCCTGCTTCTCCCCATTGCAGTATACCTCTTCACCATAATCCCACGGCACATCATCGTTGTTTTCATATGGAATAGGCCCCGGTACCGTGATGGTAACGGAAGTTGCATCTGCCGGTGCTGACAAATTGATAGGATCAAAATAGATGGTTATGGTGGAAACATCCTCCCTCTCCAAACCAACTTTCTCAAACCTGAGCCATCCCTCATCCATCATTCTTTGCACCGTATCCCTCAATACAACACACCCATTCGGAGCAACGATGCAAGCAGCACAACGATCATCACAACCCGGAAAAACCCCATTCTTCAACAGTTGTCTCTTGACCTCAGCCAATGGAGTCCTCAACCGGTCCATGTTCATCAGCCCAATTCTCCTCCTATCCTCGGAAATTGCATTCACCCCCATTTGACCATGCGTCGACATGGGATTAGCATTAACATTTGGAGATGGAGCAAAAATGATGGCCTTGGAGTCTACCAGATCCTGAACCACATGCTTGAAGGCTTTACAATTCTCAACATTGTGTCCAGGGGCACCAGAATGGAATTCGCACTTGGCGTTCTCATCATAATTTGCAGGCCTCTGATCCGGTCTCAACGGAGCCAATGTTCTTAGCTGAACCAACCCCAGATCTTTCAACTTCTTTAACAGAAATTAATATGTCACAGGCGGCCTATCAAACTGACGATCAGTCATTCGTCCTCTCACTTGATACCCGGCCCGTTGTGTTCTTTGTTGAAACGACTGTCGTTGTTGTGGTTGTTGTTGTTGTTGTTGTTGTGCAAGCTGATTATCAGCAGGAATTGTTACTGCAGCAGTGTGCTGGTAGTAACGATCCTACCGTGTCCCCTTTGGGCATACACAACACTCGTATCACCCTCCTTCTTCCGCTGACCGTTATTGAAGGGCTTCTTCGACCCAGAAGACGAAGCATTTCCCTATATCTTCCCCAGTTTCAGCTAACTCTCAATTCTTTCACCTGCCACCACAATGTCTGTAAAGCCAGTGACGGGACTGAAGGTGAGAAAAACAAGAAAGGGGGGGTTTGAATTGTTTAGAAAATAAGCGCTTTTTCAAAATGAAAACCACACAATGATTTTATACTGGTTCGCTTATAACACAAAGCTACTCCAGTCCACCCGGCCAAGGTGATTTCGCCTTCAACAAGGACTTAATCCACTAATCTTGAAAGATTGATTACAAATAACGTCTAAGAGAAGGATCTCTTAGTCCTCTCAAGTATACAGACTACACAGAGTCACTTGAGGAAATAAACAAACAATAGATAAAAGATTTATGTAATCTAGAGTGCTTCTAAGATAAGCAAGTATTACAATAGTAAGAACAAAGTGATTCACGTTATAAGCAAAAGCTTCGTGAAGATTTAGAGAGCAAGAGTGTTTTCTTGAGCGTTGATGTTTCAGTATAATTTTTCCTTGTATGTGTTCTATGCTGAATGTTGATTTGCAGTCCTTTATATAGATCAGTGAGGTAGTGGTTGAAACTGATGAGTAATAAGATGAATTTACGCCATAACATAAATAGCTTCTGCAGGATAACTTTCTCTCCTTGAAATGACTACTTACCACATATAGTATCTTCTTTATTGAAATTGGAGATTAACGTCTCTTTCTGTATTAGGAAATCCATTTGCAAAACTTTACTTGATTTTAACGTTACTCTTTCATAATTAGCAATTCCATGATCAGAGTCTTCGTGTATCTGAGAATCTTGGAGTCTTGCTTCTGATATTGATCTCTTTTGAGTTCTGATGAATTCTTCAGATAGCGCTGAGAGTTTCTGGAGTTTAGAGATACCGTTGATCAGAGTCAGAACTTCTAGAGCTTACTTCTTGTTCAGATGCTTCTGATACTTTGTTGTTTTGCTCAGAGTTAGACTTTCTCCAACGTGTTTGTACTTCAGATATTTCTTATCTTCTGATAATTTGTATCTGATCTGGTTCGGTATCTGATGACATCATCAGATTTCTTCCTTCTTTCTTTAGAACCCTGCACACTTAGAAACTTTTCGTTAGGGTGCCATTTTTGGTTTCATCCTTTGTTATCATCAAAATCAAGGAATCTGTTGTAGAACAATTTTTGTTCTTACAATCTCCCCCTTTTTGATGATGACAAAACAATCTTAATTAGCAGATGAAACATGAATAATATCAGATCAGATAGACAGAAGCTCCCCCTGAGATAGTGCTAGGGAGTTCAGAAGTTCTTACCAGAGCTTCTAAGTAAAGAGGTTTCTTGATACCTTCTGCAATTTCTTAAGTCCAGGTTAGATAAATTTATTTTTAAGAAAAATATGTTGCAGAATGCTTAAGGTATTTAGACAATATTTTCATCAGAGCTATTAATGACTTCTCCCCCTTTTTGTCAGAATCAAAAAGACATAGCAAAATAAATAATTGAAGAGAAAAACATTGTATTTAGATAAAAGCACAAAGGCAACAAGAACAGGAAAACATCAGAATCAGAGAAAGCAAACAAAGCAACAGGCAAGCAAAAAAAATATCCTAAGTGCCTAGGGGTTCGGAGGCGGAGGCATTCTCTGAAGCAATATAGCCAGCATGTTCTGAATGTTGTCGTTGACAATGTCTTGCTTATCCATTCTGGCACGGAGTTCATTCTGATCTTGCTTAAGTTCTTTCAGAGTCTAAAGAACCATAGGGATAACAGAAGAGGACTCCCCCAGAGTCAGAGCCTGCTGTGCTTCAGCAGCAGCCTGTGCTTCAGCTTCAGCAGCAGCTTGTGCTTCTGCATCCGCCAGAGCCTTAGCTTCAGCTTCCTTTAACCTTAGGATTTCAGTTTCCCTTGCTCTTTCTTCTGCCAGCCTTCTAGCCTCTTCTTCAGATTCTCTTGCTAATCTCTCTTCCTCTAGCCTTCTGGCTTCAGCTTCGCGTGCAAGTTTTTCCTGGAGTCTTGCCTCAGCATCTCTGATGTAGCCATTTCTGACTTGTTCAAAGATGTTCTTCAGTCTAAAAGCCTCAGAGGTCATCCAGCCAATGACTCTGTTCCAGTGTGTCCTTACAGAGTCAGGATCATCACTGACTTCAGAGTTAGTGGTCAGAGACTTGACCTTTTGTACTGAAGCCCCTGCGACCAGCATGATGGCTTCCTCAAGGGTAGGTATAGAAAGGTCAGGTTCAGAGGTTTGAGGTGAAGAAATTGGAGGGCTAAGATTTAGAGTTAGAGGTTCTGGTTCAGTTTCTGATTCAGGTTGAGGTTCAGATCTTTGGGGTGAAGCGTAAAGAGGGTTTAAGTCTAATGGTTCAGATTCAGCGGAGATGTTTGAAGGTGTGATATCAGAGGTGTGGAGGTCAGAGGGTTGAGTTTCAGAGGGTTGGTCTTCAGAAGTAATGTTGGTTGTTTGTTCTGGTGGAGGTGAAGTTGCTTCAGATTGTGTTTGTGTTTGTTGTTGTGAAGCAAGGTTTTGAGCATGAATTTGGGCTAAGGTTGGGGAGTCAGGGTCAGAGTATTCTTGGTCAGAGGAGATAGAAAGGTATGGTGGTGATTCTGGTTCTGAAGATGATGAAGAGGAAGTGCTTTGGTTCATTTGTTCAGGTTCAGAAGGAGGTATGAATGTACGGGCGATATTTAAAATTGGTGAAGATTGTGAGGTTCTGGTTGTAGAAGGTGGGATTTCAGATGTTGTAAAAATAGGTGGTGTTGGGAGAGGATTAGAGGAAGGGGTAGAGGAAACCATCAGAGGATCAGAGGAAATAGGAGGAACAGACGTACCAGTAGAAATTTGCAGAGGAGCTGGAGATCTGCTTCCAGAGGATTCTCCAAGTCTTGCCTTCTTTGCCTGAGATGTTATCTTCTTCTCAGAGAGACCTCTCTTGTATCTGACGAAGTCTTCTTCTGAATCTAGACAATCGTCGAGGCTGAAGTTAGAGATGTCAACACCTTCATCCAGCAGACGATTAAGATAGATAGCAACCGCATCTCTGGGTTCGTTCTTGTAGAACCTAGCAAGACCATGAGGCAGCTTCCTCTGATCTTTCAAGGAATCCCAGGATGTGTCCAGCGTGGGTCTGACTTGAATCTTCTTTATTATTCCCATACTCTTGAGATTTCTGGCGTTCAGAGGCTTCCCAGTATCTATTGCCAGATCTAGCATCAGCTTGGCCTTCTCCAGATGATCTACCAGCCCATTCTCGATGAAAACATCAGATAACAATCTTCCCAGAGGGGTGTAGGATCTGGGCTTCATGTTGTTTCTGGTCTCCCTGACAGAGTCTCTTAGGTATCTGAAGAGTAGTGCAGGAAGGCAGATCTTCACACCCTTCTGAATGCAATACAGAATGCACTTCTGATCTGCATTGATGTAATCAAAGGAGTTAGAGGCTGGGCGGTGGTGAATAGTTCCCAGAATGATCTTGAGCCACACTCTGAGGTTCTGATGCAGCTCTTTGTTCTTTGAAGGATTTCCTTCAGTGTTGGGTTTGAAGATGGTTGGATTGATTACTTCAGCAACGCGCCTTGATCTTGGGTTGATGTTGTAAATCCTTTTTCCTCCATCTTTCTCCATGTTCAACAAAGAAGCAATTGACTCTTCAGTAATTACTATCTTTACCCCCAAAACAAAGGAGACGATGAAATGGTCATCAGCATCTGCAAATCTCCAGAACTCCTTGACGAGAAGTGGGTAAACAGGCCCATAGAGCCTTTGGAAGTAGTTTCCCCAACCTTGTTGATGAAGTTCTTCAGTAAGATCAACTCCATTTCTTCTCAAGTTGTCAAAGTCCACCAGTGTTTCACATAACACATCCAATCCCTCAAAGGGAGTTGCTAGGTTGATGTGAGGTAAACGATCAAGGATATGGGGTTCCTTGTATACTGGGGTAGTGGAAACGCCTGTAACCATTGGAGTTGAAATGCTTGAAGTTGGGGCAGTGGTGGTGGATTCCGTTTGTTGAGAGAAGTTAAAAACTTCTTGTTGTTGAGCATCCATAGTTGAAGAAGAAGATGAAGATGAGTAGTTGAGAGACGCTTCAGAGAGGGTTTAGGGTTTTAGAGTGAGTGAGAGTGATAAGTGTGTGAAATGTGAGAAAAGTGTTTAAATACCCTAACTTAAAACACATGCAAAACGACACACAATATTGCGTTAGCACAAAGCTCAAGTAAGCACGCTTGGGGGAGAAATGATTAAGGCTAATTAATGAATGTCTAATCCCAACAGTACGCACACTGCTCGAGGAGATCTCAAACATTTCACCTTTGATCTTCTTCTGGACAGCTGTCTAGAAGTTCTAGGGTTGGACGTTAAGTGCTCCACGTGTTAATGTATCTGATATTCAGGAATACCAAAGGATTGGTTTCTGAAGATTTCTAACTCAGATATCTTCTTAACTAGTAGAAGTATCAGAGTCAGAGGCAGAAATACATTTGTTTACATCAGAGTCTCATTTTACATTTTCAGAGCCACACTTCATTCTGGACAGTTTTGAATGTTCAGATTTTCTAAGATAAAAAGAAATCTATCTTCAGCTAGAGGCTTAGTAAAGATATCTGCCCATTGATGATCTGTATCAATGAACTTCAATGTTACTATCCCTTTCTGAACATAGTCTCTGATAAAATGATGTTTTATTTCAATGTGTTTAGCTCTGGAATGTAGAATGGGATTCTTACTTAGACAAATGGCAGCAGTATTATCACAGAAGATAGGAATGTTACTCTCAAAAATTTGCAGATCTTCTAACTGATGCTTCATCCAGAGCATCTGAGTTGTGCACAGTGATGCTGAGATATATTCTGCTTCTGCAGTTGATAGAGCGATAGTTGACTGTCTTTTGCTAGCCCAGGAGATTAGATTGTTTCCCAGAAGCTGGCAATTGCCAGATGTGCTTTTTCGTTCTAGTCTATCTCCTGCATAATCTGCATCACAGTAACCAGAAAGTCTATACTCTGATGTTTTCTTATACATCAGGCCCAGGTTAGGAGTTCCTTTCAGATACTTAAGAATTCTCTTAACTGCTGTTAAATGAGATTCTCTAGGATCTGATTGGAATCTGGCACAGAGACAGACACTAAAGAGAATATCAGGACGAGTAGCAGTCAGATAGAGAAGAGAGCCTATCATACCTCGATAGAGCTTCTGACAAACCTTTGAGCTTACTTCTTCTTTTTCAAGAATGCATGTTGGATGCATTGGAGTTTTTGCAGAGTTGCAGTTAGCCATGTCAAATTTCTTCAGAATATCTTTAATATATTTGCTTTGATGAACATATGTAACTTCTGAAGTTTGGTTAATTTGAATTCCCAGAAAGAACTTTAGTTCTTGCATTAGACTCATTTCAAATTCTGCCTGCATTAACTTAGAGAATTCTTGACAAACAGAGGCGTTAACTGAACCAAAAATAATGTCATCAACGTATATCTGGCATATCATGAGATCATTGTTAAGGTTCTTACAGAAAAGTGTGGAGTCAACTTTCCCTCTGATAAAATTATGTTCCAGAAGAAAGTTGCTTAAACGTTCATACCAAGCTCTGGGAGCTTGTTTGAGTCCATATAAAGATTTTTTAAGTTTAAAAACATGTTCTGGAAAGTTTGGATTTTCAAAACCTGGAGGTTGGTTGACATACACTTCTTCTGATATATAACCATTAAGGAATGCACTCTTGACATCCATTTGATATAATTTAATAGAATGATTAATAGCAAAAGATACAAGAAGACGAATAGATTCTAACCTTGCGACTGGAGCAAAAGTTTCATTATAATCAATACCTTCTTGTTGACTATACCCTTGAGCTACCAGTCGAGCTTTGTTTCTGATGACTTCTCCTTTCTCATTCAGCTTGTTTCTGAATACCCATCTGGTTCCAATAACGTGAGTGCCTCTGGGCTTTGGAACAAGATCCCAGACATCATTCTTTGTGAATTGATCTAATTCTTCTTGCATGGCTGAAACCCAGTCGTTATCTTGAAGTGCTTCATCACAGGACATAGGCTCAATCAGAGACACTAGTCCCAGAGGAGTATCTTCAGAGTTTCTGAAGGTAGATCTGGTTCTGACAGGTTCGTCCTTGTTTCCCATAATCAAATCTTCAGATACGTTGATACGACTTTTAACTTTCTTTGGGATTTCTGGGGTTTTAATTTCTTCAGAGTTCTGAGTGACAGTTGCTTCTGGAGCTTTATCAGAACCTGCAAGGGTGATTTCTAAATCTGCAAAATCTTCAACTAGCTTTGACTTTTCAGGGTCAAGCTTATCATCAAATCTGACATGAATTGATTCTTCCACAATTTTGGTTTCTGTGTTGTATACTCTGTAGCCTTTAGAGCGTTCTGATTATCCTAACATAATACCTTTCTGTGCTTTGGAATCAAACTTGTTCAGATGTTCTTTAGTGTTTAAAATAAAGCAAGAACATCCAAAAGGATGAAAATATGAAATGTTTGGTTTTCTTCCTTTACACAGTTCATAGGGAGTCTTTTCCAGAATGGGTCTTATAGAGATTCTATTCTGAATGTAACACGCTGTATTTACAGCTTCTGCCCAAAAATGCTTTGCCACATTAGTTTCATTGATCATGGTTCTGGCCATCTCTTGGAGTGTCCTATTCTTCCTCTCTACAACTCCATTTTGTTGTGGAGTTCTAGGGCAGGAGAAATCATGGGATATTCCATTAGAGTCAAATAATTCTTCAAAATCTTTGTTTTCAAATTCTCCACCATGATCACTTCTGACTCTAACAATTTTAGCATCAAATTCTTTTTGCACTTTGGAGCAGAAACTAGTGAATACAGAGTGAGACTCACTCTTGTGCTTTAGGAATTTTACCCATGTCCAGCGACTGTAATCATCAACAATGACTAGTCCATACTTCTTTCCATTAACTGATGCTGTTTTCACAGGACCAAATAAGTCAATGTGAAGAAGTTCCAGAGGCTTAGAGGTAGAAACAACATTTTTCTTTTTAAAGGATGTTTTTGAAAATTTTCCTTTCTGACATGCTTCACACAGAGCATCTGAAGAAAACTTCAGTTTATGTAGGCCTCTGACTAACTCGAGTTTAGTTAGCTGAGAAAGTTTCCTCATGCTAATGTGGCCCAAGCGTCTATGCCATACCCATTGCTCTTCGTGAACCGACATCAGACATTTAACATTTTGTTCTTTTAAATCAGAAAGATTAATTTTATAAATGTTGTTTTTCCTCTTGCCTGTGAAAAGGACAGAGCCATCGTTCTGATTAATGGCTTTACATGTTTTTTGATTAAAGATTACATCATAACCGTTATCACTTAATTGACTTATGGATAACAAGTTATGCATTAATCCTTCTACGTAAAGAACATCAGATATAGAGGGAAGAGTACCATTACCAATAGTTCCGGAGCCTCTGATCCTTCCTTTCTGATCTCCTCCGAAACCTACGAATCCAGCATCTTTAAGTTCCAGGCTTTGGAACATAGACTTTCTTCCCGTCATGTGTCGCAAGCATCCAGAGTCCAGGTACCATGACTGGTGTCTGAACTTTGCTGCATAGGATATCTGCAACATACACAATCTTATCTTTTGGTACCCAGAATCTCTTGGGTACTCTTTGATTAGTCTTCCCAGAGTTTCTCATAACTTTGGGTTTTCTAGCATTTTGAAATTTTTGTTCTTGTGTGTGTGTATAGTGATATGAAAATGGAGATTTAAGTTGGTCACTAGAAGAAGTTTTAACTTCCTTAGGATCATACCCAATTCCCTTTTTATTGTTCTGACTGACTCCATAAATCATGGATGCCATAATACTCCTACCTATTCCATTTTTCAGAAATTCTTGAAAGGCTTCTTCGTATTTATAAATTATTGCATTTGAAGTTTGTGGAGTTTGAGATAACGCTTCTTCTAATTCTAAGCTTTTTCTTTTTGCTCCATCTCTTTCTAATATTAACAATCTGATTGTATCTTCTTGTGCTAGAATTGTCATCTCAAGCTTGCCACATTCTTCAAATTTTGCTCTAAGACAGCCTTTAATGTTTTTAAACTTTTGTTTTAATTTCTGATATGAGCTAAGAGTTTCTGACAAATAAGATTCTAGATCAGATCGAGAAAGTTCAGAAAATACCTCTTCAGATTCTTCATCTGAGCTACTCCTGGATGTGGTAGCCATAAGTGCCACATTGGCCTGTTCATCAGAGTCAGATTCTGATGATCCAGATTCACTATCATCCCAGGTAGCCATCAGTCCTTTCTTTGTCCTGAAGGTATTTTTCTTGAAGCTTTCTTTTCTAGGGTTGTCTTTCTTTAGCTTGGGGCATTCATTCCTGTAATGACCTGTTTCTTTACATTCATAACAAGTAATATCTTTGTTAGATTTACCTTTTGAAGTTGATTCTGATCGATCCCCTCTGGGTCTTGATCTTCTGAAGTTGTTGTTCCTCTTTTTCCAAAGTTGCTTAACTCTTCTGGTTAGTAGGGACAATTCTTCTTCATCATCAGAGTCTTCTGGTTCAGAGTTGTCAGCATCTTCAGTTTCTGCCTGGAGAGCTTTGGTTCTGTCAAGTTTGCGTCTTTCAGGTCTGGACTTTAATGCTACAGACTTGTTCCTTTTCTGAGGCTCATCTTCCTCTAGTTCTATCTCATGGCTTCTGAGAGAACTGACAAGTTCTTCAAGGCTAATATTGTTCAGATCCTTTGACAGCTTCAGAGCAGTAACCATAGGTCTCCATTTCTTTGGCAGACTTCTGACTATCTTTTTGACATGGTTTGCAGTTGTGTATCCTTTGTCTAGAACCTTGAGACCTGCAATCAGAGTTTGGAATCTAGAGAACATTGCCTCTATGGCTTCATCATCCTCCATTTTGAAGGCTTCATATTTCTGGATAAGCGCCAGAGCCTTTGTCTCTTTGACTTGAGAGTTTCCTTCATGAGTCATCCTTAGAGAGTCAAGTATGTCTTTGGCTGTTTCTCTGTTGGTGATCTTTTCATACTCGTTGTAAGATATAGCATTTAAGAGTATGGTTCTGGCCTTGTGATGATTCTTGAAAACTCGTTTCTGATCATCTGACATCTTACTTCTGGGAACTTCAGCTCCATCCTCTGTGATAGGAGGTTTGTATCCATCTGTGATAATGTCCCAGAGTTCAGCATCATAGCCTAGAAAGAAACTTTCAATTCTATCTTTCCAGTAATCAAATTTCTCTCCATCAAAGACAGGAGGCTTAGCATTGTAACTATCCTTTTCATTTGTGTGGGCCATAGTTTTTCTCTTTCTGGATCTCTCTACACTGTTAAGTGTTTGATTAGAAAATCAATAACAGAGCCGGAGCTCTGATACCAATTGAAGGTGAGAAAAACAAGAAAGGGGGGGTTTGAATTGTTTAGAAAATAAGCGCTTTTTCAAAATGAAAACCACACAATGATTTTATACTGGTTCACTTATAACACAAAGCTACTCCAGTCCACCCGGCCAAGGTGATTTCGCCTTCAACAAGGACTTAATCCACTAATCTTGAAAGATTGATTACAAACAACGTCTAAGAGAAGGATCTCTTAGTCCTCTCAAGTATACAGACTACACAGAGTCACTTGAGGAAATAAACAAACAATAGATAAAAGATTTATGTAATCTAGAGTGCTTCTAAGATAAGCAAGTATTACAATAGTAAGAACAAAGTGATTCACGTTATAAGCAAAAGCTTCGTGAAGATTTAGAGAGCAAGAGTGTTTTCTTGAGCGTTGATGTTTCAGTATAATTTTTCCTTGTATGTGTTCTATGCTGAATGTTGATTTGCAGTCCTTTATATAGATCAGTGAGGTAGTGGTTGAAACTGATGAGTAATAAGATGAATTTACGCCATAACATAAATAGCTTCTGCAGGATAACTTTCTCTCCTTGAAATGACTACTTGCCACATATAGTATCTTCTTTATTGAAATTGGAGATTAACGTCTCTTTCTGTATTAGGAAATCCATTTGCAAAACTTTACTTGATTTTAACGTTACTCTTTCATAATTAGCAATTCCATGATCAGAGTCTTCGTGTATCTGAGAATCTTGGAGTCTTGCTTCTGATATTGATCTCTTTTGAGTTCTGATGAATTCTTCAGATAGCGCTGAGAGTTTCTGGAGTTTAGAGATAGCGTTGATCAGAGTCAGAACTTCTAGAGCTTACTTCTTGTTCAGATGCTTCTGATACTTTGCTGTTTTGCTCAGAGTTAGACTTTCTCCAACGTGTTTGTACTTCAGATATTTCTTATCTTCTGATAATTTGTATCTGATCTGGTTCGGTATCTGATGACATCATCAGATTTCTTCCTTCTTTCTTTAGAACCCTGCACACTTAGAAACTTTTCGTTAGGGTGCCATTTTTGGTTTCATCCTTTGTTATCATCAAAATCAAGGAATCTGTTGTAGAACAATTTTTGTTCTTACAGGGACAACCCACCATTCTCTCAGCGAAAGTCCCTTGCAGGGTACCCATGAACAGATCAGACATTTCCCTATCCACCAATGAAGGTTGAACTCTGGAAGCCAACTCCCTCCACCTTTGGGCGTATTCTTTAAACCCTTCATTCGGCTTCTGAGACATACCCTGCAGCTGGGTACGGCTAGGAGCCATGTCAGCATTGAATTGGTACTGTTTAAAGAAAGCTTCTCCCAAATCCTGCCAGCTCTTGATATCCGATGATCTCAGCTTAGTATACCACTCCAGAGACCCACCAAACAAGTTGTCCTGGAAGAAGTACATCCACAGCTTCTGATCCATAGTATAGGCAGAAATTTTCCGGACAAAGGCCTGGAGATGAGTTTCCGGGAAAGAACTCCCATTATACTTATCAAACGTGGGCACTTTAAACTTCTGTGGGATCACAATCCCCTCAACTAGCCCCATGTTTGTCATGTTGATAGCCCCAGGAGTAGCATGGCTTTCCAGAGCCCTGATCTTCTCTGCTAGCACTTGAATTTCTTTATTTGGCGGTTGAGCACCGTACTGACCAAACTGTTCGTTCAGCAAAGAGAACTGATCTTCTTCCTTATCCTCCATGGCCCCAAAGAAAGGAGGAAACTTATTATCTTTCATAGGACCTGGCCCACCGCCCGCAGCGAAACCAAAACCTCCACCATTATTGATCACTACACCAGCAGTAGTCGCCTTCCTTCTGGGATCAGCACCATCCCTAGAACCACCGAGACCGTTGTTGGAGACACCTTCTAGATTATTACCACTGTTGGCAGCAGAAGCCCGCTCAAGCTTCTCCACTTTCTCAACAAGTGCCTTCTGCCCCAAGGCGAACCCTTGCATGACGTTGATCAGCTCTCCCATCTTCTCTTTTAGCTCGAGAATGTCTGCGTTGGATGGATCCATCAGTTTGGATTTGTTGCGCCTGGTAGGGTATCTGTGCGGACGAGCTACGTGCAAGGGAATGATTCTATGTGCGCGAGCAATGATTCCTGAAACATTCAAACACGTTAGAAACCGATACCTGCAAAACAGAAGACAAGTTATTATGATTCATGCATGAATGCAATGTCTATCCATATGAGGAACACTCTGTCTTTCTATCCTGGTTTCATCAAGACAGATAATAATTTGACTGCAACATTCTGACGTCAATCATTTGGTTTCACCATACAGAGTAGAGAGTTATGACTTAGCAAAGATATCACCCGACCATGTGTGTGTTATGTGAGTGCGCACAGAAAAGCAAATAAAGCTTGAAGATCAATCACTGAATGATAATAACCACTGTATATCAAAAGTGCATAACACGTGCAAGAGTCATACATCAGGCTGATATAAATCAAATACAATTCTCCAAAATCAGAAAGAAAATACAAGCAAGTGAATTCCGTCAACATGCCTGATGGTAATCCAACACATGATAACACTGCAATAGAAGCTATACTGAAGAAGGTCCCACAGAAGGCTCTGCATCATCAACCATCTTGGTAAACTTCACAGCGAACCTGAGCTCAGTGTTCTCCTGCTGAAGTCTTCCCACCTCTTTCTGGTGAATCTTCATCTGTCGGAAATAGTAATCCCTCTCAGCAAGATAATGATCTCTCTCAGCAATAATCTTCGTTTTCTCTTCTCCCTCAACCTTCAGCTTTGCTTCCCACTCGGCGGTAAGGGCTTTGGCTCTAACTTCTCTCTGAGTCTTCACAAGGATTTGTCTTCTCTTCTCATCTTCAATGACCTTCAAAGCTCTAGCCAACTTCTCCTTGGTAATGTCGTGCTCCTTTGTAGATGATTCTAAAGCTTGGCTGATCTTGCGGTAATAGGCGGTGTCTATCTCAAAACGCTTCACAAGAGCATGTCTCTTAGCCTGGTCTTCTGTTTCCCTCTTGATTTCCTGATTAGCCATTTGGATTCTAGCAACACTCATTTCCAACTCAGTCTTCTCTGCTTGCAGCTGATCCCTCTCTCTTTTCATCTCCAGGAACTCTTCCATACTGACAGAAGAATGTGGCCCCTCGATCAACGGATACCAAGGATCACCCCCAGGAAATGGTAGATGCGTGAGCTCGACCCTCTTTCTGAGCCAATCATCAAATGGAGGAAAAGACCTGCTATTAACCCTACCAAAAGGAACCTTGCCCTTCCTTTGAATGTCGCGCAATACATCAGACACTTGCCTCAACAATGACTGACTGCCTTCAATCGGGAAATAGAAAGACTCCTGGATCTCACGCTCAAGGGGAGGACCCTCCATAGCAAATCCCATTTGTCTCTTAAGAAGCATCGGGTTATAATTAATACAACCTTGAACTCCTATAAGAGGCACATTGGGAAAACTCCCGCAACTGCAAATGAAATCTCGTCCAGCCACACCATTGTGAGTCCAAGCTATGTCCTGGGCTCGCAAACCCATCAACTTGATTGACCATTTGGCAGTATGATCCAGAAAGACAAAAGCACCTCTGGAAGGCAAATATCCCATGAACCACTTGTATA
Organism: Lathyrus oleraceus; assembly: GCF_024323335.1. NCBI lineage: Eukaryota > Viridiplantae > Streptophyta > Magnoliopsida > Fabales > Fabaceae > Lathyrus > Lathyrus oleraceus. Next base: position 313,434,013 of record NC_066584.1, on the reverse strand, counting down.
ACAGTTGAGCACAACATCTAATCAATCCCCCACGCCGCTTCTCGTTCCGATTATGGACTGAGTAATAAACATCCCCAACCAAAGTAGGAATAGGATTCCTCTGCACAAACAACCGGATGGCATTAATGTCTACAAAGTTCTTCTGATTAGGGAACAAGATGATTCCATAAATGCTCACAGCAAGAAGAGCACAGACAGTCTTCCAATCACCCAAAACAGCATGCTCCTTGGCTTTAGCTTCCAAGAAACTCAGATGAAAACCGGGCAATTTTCCTTTCTCCTTCAGACCTCCTTTAGTCACCTCGGGGCTCAAATAAAGAGCGCAGGATATCTCGGCAACATCAGGTTCTTCCTTAGTAGCATAGAAAGGAACCTGGTTTCTGATCTGAATCCCCAGGATACCAGCATAGTCCTCCATCAAAGGTCCCAACAAGTAATCCGGAAAGACAAAGCACCTCAAACCAGGATCATAAAACTGGAGAAGAGTATGGATGGCGCTCCTATCCCCATCTGTAAGCCTGAAAACCATCTTCAGAATACCACCATAAGTCTCACGGAACATCCACACACGGTCAGGAGTAATCAATGCTATCATATCCTTCAGCACACCAATCTCTGGATCGAAGAAACTATAGACAACATCGTCCTTCAAGCCAGTCCTCATATCTGGAGCAAAGAAGTCTCTCAACCAGGATCTCAATCAAGAATGTCCCATGCATATGGATAAACATGAGTTAGATGCGGATAAATGCAAAATGGGAATGATGCTGATGCATGAATGCAATGCATTGTGCCATCCTCCAAGTCATCTGAACATCCACTGTACTGGATTCCGGTCTCTGAACTGATCACAACCATCTGAGGGCCTGAGTAACCATAAATCCAGGTCGGGTTTCCGAAATAAACGGAACGGAGGATACATCACCATCATCACAGGAAAATCACCGAACGGATAACAATAAGATCCTCTGAACAAGCAACCGCAAATTCAATCCGGGGATCCGAAATAAACGGAACCCGCTGAATCCGACTGAACCAAAGTCACCATCAAATAGTCACCAACAGTATCTGCATCTATAGGAATCAAACCCTCCCCTCACAGGTGAATTCTAACAAGGTCATCCTAAGGCGGATAATGGTCTCGACAATCGGACAAGATACTCAACGGGTTTGCCCTTTCGGGTGTGCCGTTACAACTCTCATAAGATCATCTAAACCAAAGATCCGGGAAAGAACGGTCACCGAAGTCAACAACTCAAAAGAGGTAACCCAACCATAGTGGATACTCCACGAGGAGGGGCTCTCTCAAAAGAACCTCGTCCGGCTGTGGTATGTCACATTGCCAAAAACATGTTGATCTAACATGAGAGGCAACATGAGACCACGCTAATCCTAGGTGTATACTCGGGCTTGGGTTTTAGCCCCACTCAGAACACCCACCCCAAATCAGAGGAACCAACCTGTACAGAATCCAACACAATGATAATATGATGCATGCAAACATATATGCAAATATATACAATCACAGTATAATAATCATAAATGCAATAAATAAAGCAGTAAAAGCAACCAAAATTATCCTAAAGAGCGCTAGGATTGACTCGCTTAGGGAAGATAGGTCCCCAGCAGAGTCGCCAGCTGTCGCAACGCGAAAAACAACCGGCGGAAAAAAACATGTTTACAGAGCCGCCACCGACGCTATTCATCCTATGACGGAAAGGAAGCGCAGGACTAACCTAAGAAAGGGAAAAGGAACGGTCTTACGACTAGAGATTGCAGGGCACGGGAGGGCACGGGAGTCAGTTACGCAAGGGGAAGGTATTAGCACCCCTCACGCCCGTCGTACTCGACGGGATCCATGCTCAAAAGAATAGGATAAGGTTGCTAATAAACTGCTTAAAAAACTGCACAAACTGGAATAATAAAACAGGTGAAAGAAGATGGAGGAAGGGGACTCGGCAGGATGTCGCATCCTGGGCCTACGTAGCTTGTCAGAAACAAACATCAGAGTCGACGTAGTTCGGGGAAATGGGAAGCATGCTCGCTAGGACATCGCATCCTATGCCTACGTATCTTCTCTATCCAGAGAAGAATCAGAACACTCGTAGTTCGGCTAACGCACGCCGAAACAAAACACCAAACAGAGACGCTGAGACGTCAAAAGAAACACTCGACAGGAAACAGAATGCCAATAGATGGACTTATATCTAAATCCTCAAAACAAACAGGAAACAGAATGCCAATACATGGACTTATATCCGACTCCAAACAAACAACACAAACAAGGAAACAGAATGCCAATACATGGACTTATATCCGACTCCAAACACACACACGCTAACCAACGAACACCAAAGCAAAAGGTTATCAGATCAACAAGCTAATAGGGAGTCTGGAACTCGAGCCTAATAGTTGTCACACACAAAAAAGAAAAGGTTGAACAGACAAACTAATAGGGAGTCTGGAACTCGAGCCTGATAGTTGCCACACAAAACACACACAAAAAAGAAAAAGGTTTGCCCGGAGAGATCTCGCTCGATCTCCTGCCTACGTATCTCATCTGGTATGAGAATCAGGGCGACGTAGTTCCCCTAAACAGGGGAGAAACTCTCTCCTAACCAGAGACCAGGGAAGCAAACAAACTAATAGGGAGACTAAGACTCGAGCCTAATAGTTGTCATGCAAACGATATCCCTAGGTTGAGGTCTCTAATCAGAACCTAACTCACACAGGAAGCAAGTCAGCTCAAAAACAGCAAATAAACATCAACACAATTGAACAAGCATCACACTCTATATACAAACAAGAGGCTCAGACAAATGGTTGGCTTTAGTCAAGAGGTCATATCAACCTCGACAAACAAGCCAAAACTGTAGGGGTATGCTGAAGCTCTTAACCACTAACATTGAGAGTTAGGGTGAAGCTGATCAAATATGGGAATGAGGATGAGACCTCATGCTCTTAACCCTGGCCTGGGTGAGCTTAAATCAAAGAAAGCGTGGGGATCCAGAAAGAGGGACCCTATTCCACTTGACTGACTCTATACAGAGATCTTGGGTACATTGTTCAAGAGCATCAACACGTAGTGCGATCATAATGAACGACTCACTGAATAACAGGGGATCGATTGCTAATCCCTTCTATCTGTCAATTGCCTCTTCACTTTGGAGTACTTATCAAGTAACAAGTAACATGCCTCATTTATAGGTCTTTGGCTCAAATATAAGCAAACACAGACATTGCCTCTTAAGCAGGACTTCAGCCAAACGCCTGCCAAAAAAAGTGACAGGGCTTCCAGACTACATGGAGTGAGAAGGCTAAACTACCTCAGTGGTGTATCAACCACACTCCAAAGCAAAGCTCAAGCAAGAGCTAAAAGCGACTAATGTACCTGTACAAAAAGCCAAACAGTTAGTATTGTATTCAGAAAACCAACAGACAACAGTAGGACTTTCCAATATCTACACAATGCAAGTCACAAATGCAACCACTCAAGGGAGTTCATCATATCAATGAACCTACAACACAACAATAGTTAGTAGTCAAAAGCAACTTGCATCTCAAATAATGAGCAAACCAACCATTAGTGCCATATGCTCAAACCTGAAACATAAATCAATGTTAGTATGCATACAAACAACTAGTTCCAAGACTAGGTTCAAAAGCAAGTCAAATGACCAAAACAGAAGTCAATATTTCACATGAAGCACATTCAATCAAACAAGAAAGAGTCCTCAAAAGGCCCAAAGCCAAATCATAAAGCAAAGCCATCAAATGATTCATGTAAAACAAAGACCAACAAATGAGCACCAAATGGACAATCAAATCATAAAATCCAATTTAAAGCAGAAATGTATCCAATGCTCATGAATTTTTTTATCCAAGCACTTCATGTTATGAACAAGCATCATACCAAAAATTATATTCAGAAAAGCTCAGATGGTACATGAATGAAAATGCACAAATGCAACATAAAAATTGTGACGCAAATTGTCACACTACATGTTCATGTGTCCAAAACAGTGATGGAATATGATAAAAATCTCAAACCAAATCCAAAAAGTCACATCACATGTTAGGATTAGGCATGTCAAATTTCAAATCCATTGGATAAACCATGAGCATTTTACAATCAAATGAATGCAACATATCAAATTGGCATCATGTTCAATCAAACAATCACAATTAAAAATCTAGAATTAGAAAAATCATGAGAATGACATCAAAAAATACTAGACATTAACACAAGCATGTGAAAAAAACCTGGACCAAATTGGATTAATCCACTAATTTTTATGATTTTTGGAAGTTGAATGAAATAATGGAATAAAATGAAATAATGTGAAAAAAACAAAATGTGAATGAAAACTGGAATGTGCATAAGCAAGAATCGAACACAGGCATTGCAGGTTAATGAGGAAATCTACAATTAAATTCATAAGCAGCGTGTGCCATGTCTCGAACACGCGTGCGCAAGGTTGATGAGAATATGCAACAATTAAAATCAGAAAGCAAGCGCTAGGTATCGAACAGAGGTATGCCAGGTTACAAGCGCGCTCAATTGAAATAAAAGAAAAATGCCAAGCGAAGGTTCGAACAGAGGTTTGGAAGGTTAACACGCGCTAATGGCAAACCCTAGGGAGACGAACCAGACGGCCGGAATAGTGATTCCGGTCGTCTTCTCCGGTTGCATCTCCGGCGACCTTCATGATTTTTTTTCCAGAAACTAACATATCTTATATCATTTGAAAGGTCTCTCAATGAGGATCACGAATCTCATACTCACTAAGCCTAAAACTCCATGGATTAACCGGATCGAGCAGAAACATATTGAACAACCAAACTTGAATTCAGCATATCTCACTCATTACTTAACCATTTCAAATTCTAAAACTATCAACATCATCAACAGTGCAAGATCTATCTAATCATGGCAAGAAATAAGCAAAAGGAATGGATCGATTTTCACCTACTTGGAAATGGCAGTGGATGAATTCGCGTGTTCAAGGCCTCAAAACTTCCAGATCTTCTTCCTCAACCTTGTTATGAAGCTTGATGCAAGAAACAGCAGCTGAAACCACTTCAATTCACTCCAATTTCAGAAATCCATCTTCATGTGTTTGCACTTGTGGAGCTCGAATCTTGATCAAATTCTTCAAACTAGATGATGATTCTTCATCAATGATGCATGATAAACATGATTATGCAAGAATTTTATGGAATTGGATGAAGAAATTTGAAAATTGAAGAGAGAGAAATTTGAGAGGGAAATGTGAATTCTAGATCTAGAATTGTTGTTATGGCAAATTCTGTTATGATTAGGCTTATATATGGTGTGTTAATGACTTTGCTAATCCCACTTAAGCCTTGGCCAAACATGATTAGGGAAAATTGAAGTGAAGTGCAAAAATGAAAAATGAGCTTGAATGGCTAATTCACACGTGAACAGTACATGCAATGACTATGATTTCACTTAAAACCATTTAATAAACACAATGGAAGTGGTATTTTGCACATATCTTGAACCAAATTCAAATTATGGATTTTCCCTCCAAAAAGCACATGTATGACCACATGATCATATGAACTTTTTCCATGCAAGGCAATGTTTGATTTGGAAAGTATTGGTCAAAACAAGCATTTTGCAAAAAGAGTGTACCAATTTGGAGTTTTGAATCAAAAGTTATGCCATGTTGAACTTCCATGTACACTTTGTGATCATCTGGCCATAACTTTTCAAACAATCATCAGATGATCATGAAGTTGGACTTTTTGTAAAGAGGAGAGAAAGATCTTCAACTTTCATGTTCACCAAAAATATATTTGAAGCTTCTTTGATGTTGGAAAGTCAAGTTGAATGTGAACCAAAAACTTGCCATTTTTGGAAACTTGAAATTACAGGTCACTTTCCATTTTTGGAAACTTTTGCCATGACTTCAAATTCTTCAAGATAGATGCTTGAAATGACAAATGAACCTCTTTTGAACATGATTGAGGTATTTAAACTCATTTCCCCACCTCATAGCCCTCAACTCTTGCACAGTTGACTTTCTGTGGTCCTCAGATGACCTAGACATGCCCTGATCAGCTTGAGCCTCTACCACTTGAGGAATTTGCTCAGAAATGAAACCCCTAGCTCATGTAAGATCAATATGATACTCATGTGATCTTCACCCCAATAAAAATACCTCATCTCCTTGAGAAACCCTGGCTGGAAGACTGTCATTGATTAGGGTTGACCAGAGGTCAAAACCCTAATCCAAAGGAACCTGAGCATGAATCATGAAAGCCTGGATGATGATAGAACCATGATGATAGTGATATATCCTTTCAATCAATATAATGCACAAGACCATTGAAGGATCAGGAAACCCTAGTTGAAGTGCAAACCCTCAGATGGTTGACAATCAAATCATAGAGACCCTCAGGCTTTAATCATGTAACTTCCAATCTTCTGAAAAGACTTTGGAGGATGACTCTCTTATTTTTAGATGATATGCAAAAATGAAATGCCTAATGTCCTAAAATATGAAATGCAATGTGCTAAACTAGTCCCAAGAAGAGGAGGGCAAATTTTGAGGTGTTACAACGTGCATACATCACAAGATGGCTGAGTGTACAAGTGTTTCCTTTGTACTTTTCAAAGTCAGGCACTTTGAATTTGACAGGAATCTTGACATTAGGTACTAGGCAAAGCTCAGCAGCAGATTTGCCAAAGAGGTCCTTCCCTCTGAGAGTTTTAAGAGGCATCTGGGCCCTCAGAGGGCTCAGAGTGATAAATGGTGTCATCTACTCTCGGCAAAGTATGCACGACTGGAGGTGGCACAGCAAGGATCGGGCTAGATACCGGCAGGGAAGCAAAAGTTGGGGCGAGACCCTTTGGAACAAAGTTCGGGGGCATCCCCCAAGGAAACCCGGCTGGCATAGCAGTAGGCGTAAAGTGGGCACTGGCAGCAGGCATAGTAGAGGAAGCAATCTCAGAAATGACTGTCCTCTGGGGAGGAGTTGAAGGCGTTGGAGAAGACTGACTTTGGGCGGCAAAGAAAGACTCCATCAGGGCAGTTAATCTTGCCACTTCCTCCTTCAGTTCTCTTCTCTCTTGCTCTAGGTGATCCATTAGCTTTGAAGAGTTGGCTCTGGTGTAGTACCGGTGCATCAGCTTGTCTTCAAAATAAATGAAGAACACAAAGTTAGACCACTGAACAAGAAGCTCTGGAACAAAACCTGCTTATGCACATGATGCATGCAACGCTTGTGCATATGATTTCATTTTTTATCAAAGGAACTTTAGAGTTCTATTTGCAAATATTTGGAAAATATTAATCTTTTTAGACATATAATGGGATAATCATATCAATAATATCTGGAAATTTTTTACACCAAAGAAGTACATTCTTGGTAACCAAATACAATACAAGAGAGAAGGAAAATGAATATCCTATGGAACCCTAGAAACAATCGTCTAAAGCTCTCGAGACTGGAAGATAAGCTGCACGAAGCCTCTTCACCTCTCTCTCGTAGGCTGCTTCCATATCTGCCTTCTCCTTGGCGAGTCGATCATACTTCCTCTTCCAAAACCTGGAAGACTGAGGAAGAAGAGAAGTAACCACATCATCAGGCTCGTCGATAATGTAACACCCCGATAATAATATAATAATTATTTAAATTAAGTTAATAATATGTTTATTAATTTAATTAGATGATTGAATTATTATTATTATTATTTTGGAATAATAATTATTGGGATAATTATTTATTGGAATAAAATAAGTTGGAATAATAAAAAGTCCCATTTTTGGTAAAAAGGGTTTGCACGTGAAAAGGAAAACACAGAGAAGCGGTTGAAAGTGGAAAAAGGGCAAAAAGGCAGAGCAAGAGAAGAGGAAAAGCTTGGAGCTCAGAGATTGCTGGATTGACTCAGGTAAGGGGGGTTTATCATCGATTAACGGGTATTATGGGATGATATGTACTGGGTAGTGAGAAACTATTGTTTTACCTCTGATTTGATTGATGCATGCTGAAATTGGTAGAATATTGGATGAACGGAATTGGGATTAAAATTGATGAAATTCGTAGGAATTAGAGGTAGAAACGTTAGAAAATTTTGGAATCGAAAGTGTATCATTCGTGTTAGATGAGATGAATGAATTATGTGTGAAATTTGGACTGTGGAAGGTTGGATTGGGTAGATCTCGTAGCAGAGAAAGCCATTGCAGATCTGAGAGTTCTGGTCTCTGGTCATACGCGTATGGCACTAGGCAATACGCGTATGAGATGGCTGGTACGCGTATGGCACTAGGCAATACGCGTATGGAGGAGGAAGATGATATTTTGAACGTGAAATGGTCTCTGGTGGTACGCGTATGGGGAAGTGATACGCGTAGCATACGCGTATGGGAATGGCCAATACGCGTATGGATTTGGTCAGGCGTGGGCAATACGCGTATGGGCATAGGCAATACGCGTATGGGCAGAATTGTGTATTTTCTGTGCTGTTGTTGTGCAGTTTTGGTTGTTTAGGCTGAGTGTTGTAATTCAGCTGATGTATGACATATTAGGGATCATTTCCCGTGGCTTTGAGTAGTATAGGTATTAGTAGAGTGTACTAATACTGTGGTTGTTGTTTGGCATGATCTGATATGCTTATGTGATAAAATATTGAGGATGTCTGATGATATGCATATTGTTGTGAATGTATATATTATGCATGGCATAGCCTTTGGGGCTGTAGCTAATTCCCATGGTGAGGAATTAGTGAGTGAATCATTATGGATTTGTTGTTGATGTTTGCATGCTAGATGATTAGTGTGCATAGTCTAGCCTTCGGGGCTGTAGCTAATTCCCATGGTGAGGAATTGGTGAGTGAGTCATTAGATCTCAAATGAGTGGGACTAGTGAGCTTAGTAGCCGTATCTGGAGTTGATCGGTGAGCTTGAACTGTATGTTCAAGAATAGTCGGTACCGCATGTGTGGAGTCTCATTTCATAATGAATGTATGGCATATAATATGAATGGATGTATTCCAGTATTATATGTGTGTTATGTGTTGTGTTGTTGATGTTGAGTATGGTTGAGATTATACATATGCTATATGTTACTGTTGAATATGATGTTTGAACGGATATTGCCGTTGCTGAGTGCGTAGTCTGATTAGGGTGAATTGATGTGTTATTTACTTAGCATTACATGTTGTTCTATAATGCTTATTATATTGATTGAGGAACTCACCCTTACATCTATTTTTCAGGTAACGAGCAGTGAGTTGAGTAGAAGCTAGTGCTATGGAGTCTAGTGTCGTCCTTAGTGGGTCAGGCTCTGGTAGATGTAACATCGGGAGGGAATGTTTGACTATGTTTTAATTTAGTTGTTGATTCAACTTTACATGTAATGTAGTACATGATTTGAATGTCGATGTTTTGTACACGCTGCGAATTATGCAAAAGAGTCTTATTCTGATTTAATAAATGAGCATGACAGGATATTTTGATAATTGTTGTGTAATGATTGTGTGACACCCTTCGGGGCATAATTACTCTGATTGATATGTTATCGTTTTAAATTAAATATTTTGGGGTATTTAGAAGGGTGTTACATTAGTGGTATCAGAGCATAGTCGGTCGAGTCGAGTCGTAATTATTCTGTTTTCCCTGTACGGGATAGGTGTTGTGTAACCCTATCAGTACTTATTGTTTTAGTTTGTTTGGGTTTTCAGAATAAAGATGGCTGGAAGAGGTAGAGATGATGCTGCAATTGCTGAGGCTCTGGGTATGCTAGCTGGAGTACTTGGAGGAAATCCGAATGTTGTGGGAATGGGAGCTGCTCGTCAACTGAGTGAGTTCCAGAAGAACAATCCTCCAATGTTTAAGGGAGCATACGATCCAGATGGCGCTCAGAAGTGGTTGAAGGAGATCGAGAGAATCTTCCGAGTAACTGAGTGTGCCGATAACCAGAAGGTCAGGTTCGGTACGCATATGCTGTCAGAAGAAGCTGATGATTGGTGGGTTGCTACCCGCACTGAGTTGGAAACTGCTGGGAATGCTGAGATCACTTGGGCTGTGTTCAGAGAGAGATTTCTGAGGAAGTACTTTCCAGAGGATGTCAGAGGAAAGAAAGAAATAGAATTCTTGGAATTGAAGCAGGGTAACCGGTCTGTTACTGAGTATGCTGCTAAGTTCACAGAGCTGTCCAAGTATTATACTCCCTATAGTGAGGCTACTGGGGAATTTTCTAAGTGTGTGAAGTTTGAGAACGGGCTGCGTCCCGAGATCAAACAGGCTATTGGATATCAGCGGATCAGGGTGTTTTCTGATTTGGTTGACTGTTGCAGGATTTTCGAACAGGATTCCAAGGCTAGAGCAGAGAGCTATCAGCAAAGGGTTGATAGGAAGGGTAAGAATCAGATTGATCGTGGAAAACCGTATGCAGCTGGCAAAGGTTTCCAGAGACAGAGTGGGATGAAGAGGCCTAGTGGGGGAGACTCTAGTGCCCCTGTTAAGTGTTATAGATGTGGTCGGGCTGGACATCGTGTCCATGAGTGTACCAGTGCTGAGATGAAGTGTTTCAAGTGTGGAAAAGGTGGTCATTTGGCTGCAGAGTGTCGGTTGAAGATTGTGACTTGTTTCAACTGTGGAGAGTTGGGTCATATCAGTCCACAGTGTCCTAAGCCGAAGAAAGAGAATCAGTCAGGAGGCAAGGTCTTTGCTTTATCGGGTTCCGAGACTTCTGCAGATGATCGTTTGATCCGAGGTACGTGTTATATTAATGGCTTTCCTCTTGTAGCTATTATTGACACAGGTGCTACTCATTCTTTTATATCTTTGGATTGTGCTGTGAAACTTAAGTTAGAGATATCTGAGATGTTGGGTAGTATGGTGATTGATACTCCTGCGAAGGGTTCAGTGACTACTACTTCAGTTTGTTTAAGTTGCCCTTTAAGTATTTTTGGTAGAGACTTTGAGATAGACCTTGTGTGTATTCCACTAGTGCAGATTGATGTTATCCTGGGCATGAACTGGTTAGTGTTTAACCGAGTCTATATCAACTGTTTTGATAAGACTGTGATCTTTCCTGAGGTTGAGGAAGAAAGGAGTTTGTTTCTATCAGCAAGGCAAGTGAATGAGGAAGTAGCAGATGGGGCAGAGTTGTTTATGCTGTTAGCGACTTTGGAAGCTAAAGATAAACTGGTGATTTGTGATCTGGCTGTGGTGTGTGATTTTCCTGATGTGTTTCCTGAAGAAGTGAATGAATTGCCGCCAGAGCGTGAAGTTGAGTTCTCGATTGATTTGGTACCTGGTACTAGACCGATATCGATGGCTCCGTACCGTATGTCTGCTGTTGAGTTAGCTGAATTGAAGAGTCAGCTGGAAGATCTGTTGGATAAGAAATTTATTCGTCCGAGTGTGTCACCGTGGGGTGCACCAGTGTTGTTGGTTAAGAAGAAAGAAGGTACTATGAGGTTGTGTGTGGACTACAGGCAACTGAATAAAGTGACGATCAAGAATCGGTATCCTTTGCCGAGGATTGATGATCTGATGGATCAGTTGGTTGGTGCAAGTGTGTTCAGCAAGATAGATTTGAGGTCTGGGTATCATCAGATACGTGTGAAAATTGAAGATATTCAGAAGACTGCCTTCAGAACAAGGTATGGACATTATGAGTATTCTGTGATGCCTTTTGGTGTGACTAATGCGCCTGGAGTATTTATGGAGTATATGAATAGGATTTTCCATCCGTACCTAGACAAGTTTGTGGTAGTGTTTATTGATGACATTTTGGTATATTCGAAATCTGAAGAAGAGCATGCTGAGCATTTGAGAGTGGTTTTAGAAGTTCTAAGAGAAAAGAGGTTATTTGCTAAATTGTCCAAATGTGAATTTTGGTTAGAAGAGGTGAGTTTTCTTGGTCATGTGATTTCAAGAGGTGGTGTTGCTGTTGATCCTTCTAAGATAGAAGCGGTGTCTAAGTGGGAAGCTCCGAAGTCTGTTGCTGAGATTCGAAGTTTTCTTGGTTTGGCTGGTTATTATAGGAAGTTCATTGAGGGGTTTTCCAAGTTGGCGTTACCGTTGACAATATTGACTAGAAAGGGGCAAGCGTTTGTTTGGGATTCAAAATGTGAAGAAGGTTTCCAAGAGTTAAAGAAAAGGTTGACTACTGCTCCTATTCTGATATTACCGAGTTCGTCGGAATCATTTGAGGTTTACTGTGACGCTTCATTGTTGGGTTTGGGCGGTGTGTTGATGCAGAATAAGCAGGTTATAGCTTATGCTTCGAGACAGCTGAGGGTTCATGAGAGGAACTATCCGACGCACGATTTAGAGTTGGCAGCTGTGGTGTTTGTTCTGAAGTTGTGGAGGCATTATTTGTACGGATCAAGATTTGAGGTTTTCAGTGATCATAAAAGTTTGAAGTATTTGTTTGATCAGAAAGAGCTAAATATGAGACAGAGGAGATGGTTAGAATTTCTGAAGGATTATGATTTTGGTTTGAATTACCATCCGGGTAAAGCAAACGTAGTAGCTGATGCATTGAGTCGGAAATCATTGCATATGTCTATGTTAATGGTTAAAGAGTTGGATTTAATTGAACAGTTTAGAGATTTGAGTTTGGTGTGTGAAAGTACTCACAATAGTGTTAAATTGGGAATGTTGAAGTTAACGAGTAATATTTTGGATGAGATCAGAGAGGGTCAGAAATCCGATATGCTTTTGGTTGATAAGTTGACTCTAGTGAATCAAGGTCAAGGTGGTGAATTCAGAGTTGATGAGAATGGTGTTTTGAGATTTGGTAATCGGGTGTGTATTCCGGATGTTACTGAGCTTAAGAAGAGCATTCTTGAAGAAGGACATCGTAGTGGTTTGAGTATTCATCCTGGAGCTACGAAGATGTATCATGATTTGAAAAAGTTATTTTGGTGGCCGGGAATGAAGAAAGAAATTGCGAGTTTTGTTTATTCCTGTTTGACTTGTCAGAAGTCAAAGATTGAGCATCAGAAGCCGTCTGGGCTAATGCAACCGTTGGCTATTCCAGAGTGGAAGTGGGATAGTATCAGTATGGATTTTGTTTCGGGTTTACCGAGGACAAGTAGGAATTTTGAAGCTATTTGGGTGATTGTGGATAGATTGACGAAGTCGGCTCATTTCATTCCGATCAGAATGGATTATCCGTTAGAGAGGCTAGCTGAGTTGTATATTGAGAAGATTGTAAGTTTGCATGGTATTCCGTCGAGTATTGTTTTGGACAGAGATCCTAGATTTACATCGAAGTTTTGGGAAGGCTTGCAGAAGGCTTTGGGAACTAAGCTGAGATTGAGTTCTGCATATCATCCGCAGACTGATGGTCAGACTGAGAGGACGATTCAGTCATTAGAAGATCTTTTGAGAGCTTGTGTTTTGGAAAAGGGAGGTGCTTGGGATTGTTATTTGCCTTTGATTGAGTTTACCTACAACAATAGTTTTCATTCGAGCATTGGTATGGCACCGTTTGAAGCGTTGTAGGGTAGGAGATGTCGGACACCTTTATGTTGGTATGAGTCCGGTGAGAGTGTTGTGGTTGGACCGGAGATTGTTCAACAAACTACGGAAAGGATTAAGATGATTCAGGAGAAGATGAGAATTGCTCAGAGTCGTCAGAAGAGTTATCATGATAAGAGGAGGAAGTCACTTGAGTTCCAAGAGGGAGATCATGTGTTTCTTCGTGTTACTCCGATAACTGGTGTTGGTCGAGCTTTGAAGTCAAGGAAGTTGACACCTCGATTTATTGGTCCTTATCAGATTTTGGAGAGGATAGGAGAGGTAGCCTATCGTATCGCTTTACCGCCGTCGCTTGCGAATTTGCATGAGGTTTTTCATGTGTCTCAGTTGAGGAGGTACATTCATGATCCGTCGCATGTAGTCCAAGTAGATGATGTACAGGTGAGAGATAACCTGACTGTTGAGACATCACCTATGAAGATCGAGGATCGAGAGTTGAAGCAGTTGCGGGGTAAAGAGATTGCCTTGGTGAAGGTAGCTTGGGGAGGACCAGCAGGTGGCAATGTGACTTGGGAACTGGAGAGTAAGATGAAGGAGTCTTATCCGGAGTTGTTCGCTTGAGGTATGTTTTCGAGGACGAAAACTCTTTTAGTGGGGGAGAATTGTAACACCCCGATAATAATATAAATTATTTAAATTAAGTTAATAATATGTTTATTAATTTAATTAGATGATTGAATTATTATTATTATTTTGGAATAATAATTATTGGGATAATTATTTATTGGAATAAAATAAGTTGGAATAATAAAAAGTCCCATTTTTGGTAAAAAGGGTTTGCACGTGAAAAGGAAAACACAGAGAAGCGGTTGAAAGTGGAAAAAGGGCAAAAAGCAGAGCAAGAGAAGAGGAAAAGCTTGGAGCTCAGAGATTGCTGGATTGACTCAGGTAAGGGGGTTTATCATCGATTAACGGGTATTATGGGATGATATGTACTGGGTAGTGAGAAACTATTGTTTTACCTCTGATTTGATTGATGCATGCTGAAATTGGTAGAATATTGGATGAACGGAATTGGGATTAAAATTGATGAAATTCGTAGGAATTAGAGGTAGAAACGTTAGAAAATTTTGGAATCGAAAGTGTATCATTCGTGTTAGATGAGATGAATGAATTATGTGTGAAATTTGGACTGTGGAAGGTTGGATTGGGTAGATCTCGTAGCAGAGAAAGCCATTGCAGATCTGAGAGTTCTGGTCTCTGGTCATACGCGTATGGCACTAGGCAATACGCGTATGAGATGGCTGGTACGCGTATGGCGCTAGGCAATACGCGTATGGAGGAGGAAGATGATATTTTGAACGTGAAATGGTCTCTGGTGGTACGCGTATGGGGAAGTGATACGCGTAGCATACGCGTATGGGAATGGCCAATACGCGTATGGATTTGGTCAGGCGTGGGCAATACGCGTATGGGCATAGGCAATACGCGTATGGGCAGAATTGTGTATTTTCTGTGCTGTTGTTGTGCAGTTTTGGTTGTTTAGGCTGAGTGTTGTAATTCAGCTGATGTATGACATATTAGGGATCATTTCCCGTGGCTTTGAGTAGTATAGGTATTAGTAGAGTGTACTAATACTGTGGTTGTTGTTTGGCATGATCTGATATGCTTATGTGATAAAATATTGAGGATGTCTGATGATATGCATATTGTTGTGAATGTATATATTATGCATGGCATAGCCTTTGGGGCTGTAGCTAATTCCCATGGTGAGGAATTAGTGAGTGAATCATTGTGGATTTGTTGTTGATGTTTGCATGCTAGATGATTAGTGTGCATAGTCTAGCCTTCGGGGCTGTAGCTAATTCCCATGGTGAGGAATTGGTGAGTGAGTCATTAGATCTCAAATGAGTGGGACTAGTGAGCTTAGTAGCCGTATCTGGAGTTGATTGGTGAGCTTGAACTGTATGTTCAAGAATAGTCGGTACCGCATGTGTGGAGTCTCATTTCATAATGAATGTATGGCATATAATATGAATGGATGTATTCCAGTATTATATGTGTGTTATGTGTTGTGTTGTTGATGTTGAGTATGGTTGAGATTATACATATGCTATATGTTACTGTTGAATATGATGTTTGAACGGATATTGCCGTTGCTGAGTGCGTAGTCTGATTAGGGTGAATTGATGTGTTATTTACTTAGCATTACATGTTGTTCTATAATGCTTATTATATTGATTGAGGAACTCACCCTTACATCTATTTTTCAGGTAACGAGCAGTGAGTTGAGTAGAAGCTAGTGCTATGGAGTCTAGTGTCGTCCTTAGTGGGTCAGGCTCTGGTAGATGTAACATCGGGAGGGAATGTTTGACTATGTTTTAATTTAGTTGTTGATTCAACTTTACATGTAATGTAGTACATGATTTGAATGTCGATGTTTTGTACACGCTGCGAATTATGCAAAAGAGTCTTATTCTGATTTAATAAATGAGCATGACAGGATATTTTGATAATTGTTGTGTAATGATTGTGTGACACCCTTCGGGGCATAATTACTCTGATTGATATGTTATCGTTTTAAATTAAATATTTTGGGGTATTTAGAAGGGTGTTACAGATAACCTGATGCTCCAGAAACTCTATAAATGCATCCTTATCTCTAAGCTGCTGAAGTAGCTCCTCTCACTCACGGACCCAAGCGCGCGAGCGGTCTTCATCTCTCAACTCCTCCACTCCTTGGTCAGGGAGGGTTGAAGGCCCAACCGTAATCATAGGTGTAGGTCTCGGGTAGTCATAGGGCATGCGGTACTCAGAAGCTCTCCTCCTAACCCACGAGGTATAGGGTTCCAAAGCTATACAATTCTTAGGACCAAGCTCTTTCCTTCTCTTCCTATGAATCTTGCGCCAAGCGCGAACCATCCTGCTCTTCAAGTTTTGGGGATCTTTACCCTCTTGAAAGAACACTCCCTCTAACAAAATGTTATTAGGTTTATCCTTTAAAGGGAACCCAAGCTGACGACGTGCCAAAACATGGTTGTAGTTAATCCCACCACATGTACCAAAAAGAGGCACATTGGAGAATTCACCACAAGAGTCAATAATCTGCACACCATCATATACACGGTTATACCAAAAGATATCATTATTAGTGAGAGACATAAGCCTCGTGGACCACCGTAGACATCCTTTGTTCTCCTTGAAGGCGAGCGTCTGTGGCAAGTGTGAAACAAACCACTTGTACAACAGAGGCAAACAACACACAATGGTACCACCACCCTTTGCATTCCTCATATGCAAAGAGAAATAAGTGTCACCCAACAGAGTAGGAACAAGATTAAGAGTAGGGAAAATCCTAATAGCATTCATATCCACACAATTATCAATGTTGGGGAATAGCACTATCCCATAGATGAAAAGCACAAATATGGCCTCAAAGGCGTCCTCACTGATGGCCTTCCCAAACATAGTAGCTTGAGCAATGAGGAAATCAGATGGGAGACCTCGAATTCCACCTTTGGTAGTCATATGAGCACCAATAACAGATTCATCTATATGTAACAGATCAACAATCTCTTGAGAAGAAGGAACTCTCTCCGAGCCACTGAACGACAACTGATCTAGAATAGGTATACCCACAAGATAGGCATACTCCTCAAGCGTAGGCAAAAACTGGAAATCCGGAAATGTGAAGCAACGGTACAAGGGATCATAGAACTACACCAACACACTCATCAGACCTTCATCCATCTGAGTAGCAAGAATAGACAGAAGCTTCCCATGACGAGCCTTGAACTCTAAGGGATCTAATACCTAAGTTGTCAAACTCCTTAACTCTTTCAAGTCGGGTTGTCTGAAATTGTACTTCTTCGTATTCCTTCTTTGCTTATCCATGTCTAAAAATTTGCAAATAGACCTCTTAAGTTCCTTGAAAATTTTCTCATTGTTGATGATATGGATGTGTATGAATTCATGAATGCAACAATCACACTCAAGGATCAAGCAAAACACACCACACAAAGGTCATGGGAGGGATCAAGTCATCCTTAATATCAATCATCCATTTTGGTGGATTATGGTTTACACCTTATCAACACCCAAGTTCCATTGATATTAAGGATATACAAGAATGGATCAACCATGAATCAAGGGTTTGTTGCAAGTCACGAGCATGGAGTCTCAGTTAAGAACCACCCAAAGGGAGTGTACTATGGGTAAACCTGACAATCATGTTCTACAAGAGGTTCCCATAGTCATCATCCCATCTTTCGAATATTATCGGATAAATGACTACTCGTATTCCAAAAATATTCTCAAGAGAGACTCTTATGAGTATAGTATCGCGTAACAATCGTATCAAATCTTACACTTGAACGACCTTCGCACTACGTCCTGAAATAGGCCAAGATGGGCTAGGTAATCTAAGGTCCTTGGCTTCTAAGGCATATATTGGAAAGAGTAATGCCTAACCATGACTACTCGTGTGACATTATTGATCCCAACATAACCTCCACCAAGTGAATGGGCTTGCAAGTCAACTTGCTAAGGAATAACTCCACACAAGTCAACAAGACTATGCCATTCTCCTATCATAAGTGCACTCGAGTTCTGGTATAGAACTCATCTCACAAAAGACCACCAAGCACACAAGAAATTAATATATCAAGCAATTCATACATTACAAACAATACAGTCATCCCAAATTTGCACAAAAATATGTCACAAATAATATAATCATACAATACAACAAAGGTAAAAAGTAGGCAAAACCCACTAGGCAAATGTAGTTCCCCAGCAGAGTCGCCACTTTTCTGTAGCGGGGTATTCGTTACCTTTAGATTTATTGACTAAATCAAAAGTAAATCATACAATTCGAGTCGCCACCTCACTTCTATTTATCCAAAGGAAAGGTTAGAAAGCGAACAAAAACTGAGAAGTTTTATCAAATCAAAAACTAATAAAAATGTCAGAGATCTGGGTAAGGGGGTTGGTTATGCAATGGGAAGGTTTTAAGCACCCAAAACATCCTTATAACTCTAAGGGATGCCTTTTCACCAATATTGTAAGGTAGGTTGGTATTTGTGAAAAATATTTGTGCAAACAAGATTGTGGAGATGAGAAAAGAATATACAATTTATTTACAATTTTGTGTTTGAATGGATAAACCCATTGCCTACGTACCATCTTAAAAAAGATTAGGATCAAAACCTCCTAGTTCAGGGTAAAAATCTCAACAGAAGGCGCTGTTGATGTTCCAACAGTTGTCCATAAGTCAACGTAATGTTCATTTTTTTTTAAAAACCCTTCTCCCATGCCAAAAGGAGAAGTGATGACATTGTTGGCCCATAAATACAATGATATTCATTCAATAAATTCATGTTAAATGTTTGTTTTCCAAATTATTTTCACTTTTTTCTTTTGCATAAAATTGGTGATCACATAAAACCCTAAAAATAGAATAAACTCAATCTTTTCATCTGCATAATGATTTTCCTTGTTTGAATTCTAAAATCTCTTTTATATCCGAAATCATTATGCAGGTTGATCAAACCCATTGAACATAGTCATCCAACACTATCTCCCAACTTTGAGTTCCCTGTATTTGAGACCGAAGAAGATGATGTTTAAGAGATTCCTGACGAGATTACCCATTTGCTTGAGCACGAAGAGAAAATCATTCAGCCACATCTTGAGAATCTAGAAACAGTCAACTTGGGGTCTGAGGATTGTGTTCGTGAGGTGAAGATTGAGGCACTCCTGGAAGAATCTGTTAAGAAGGGGTTGATTGAGTTGCTACGGGAATACGTCGACGTCTTTTCCTGGTCATATGAAGACATGCCTGGTCTGGATACTGATATCGTGCAACATTTCTTACCTTTGAAGCCTGAGTGCGTGCTTGTGAAGTATAAGCTCAAAAGAACTCATCCTGATATAGCAGTGAAGATCAAAGAAGAAGTTCAGAAGCAAATTGATGCGGGGTTTTTGGTGACTTCTACATATCCTCAATGGGTGGCCAATATTGTGCCTGTGCCTAAGAAGATGGAAAAGTTCGAATGTGTGTGGATTATAGAGACTTGAATAAAGTTAGTCCGAAAAATGATTTTCCTCTACCACATATTGATATGTTGGTAGATAATACAACTAAATTCAAGTTTTTCTCATTTATGGACGGATTTTCCGGATATAATCAGATCAAAATGGCACCCGAGGATATGGAGAAGACAACATTCATCACACCTTGGGGAACATTCTGTTATCGAGTGATGCCCTTCTGTTTGAAGAACTCCGGAGCCACGTATCAAAGAGCCATGACTACCTTGTTTCATGATATGATGCACAAGGAGATCGAGGTATATGTTGATGATATGATTGCAAAGTCGAGAATGGAAGTTGAACATGTGAAGCACTTGTTGAAGCTTTTTCAGCGTTTGAGGAAGTATAAGCTTCGTCTGAATCCTAACAAGTGTACATTTAGAGTCTGTTTCGGCAAGTTATTGGGCTTTATAATCAGCGAAAGAGGTATTGAGGTTGATCCTGCGAAGGTCAAAGAAATACAAGAGATGCCTGCACCCAAAACTGAGAAGCAAGTCCAAGGTTTTCTTGGCCGCTTGAATTATATTTCCAGATTTATATCCTACATAACTGCCACATGTGCGCCAGTATTCAAGCTCCTCCGGAAAGATCAGCGTCATGATTGGACCGAGGATTTCCAAAAGGCCTTTGATAGTATCAAAGAGTATCTGTCTGAGCCTCCGATTCTGTCTCCGCCTGTGGAAGGGAGACCCTTGATTATATCTTTGACTGTTCTTGAAGACTCTATGGGTTGTGTATTGGGTCAGAAAGATGGATCAGGGAAGAAAGAGTATGCCATCTACTATCTGAGTAAGAAGTTCACTGATTGTGAGTCTCGATACTCAATGCTTGAGAAAACATGTTGTGCTTTGGACAACTGTTGGAACATCAACAGCGCCTCGTGTGTTGATGAGAAGGCGCTGTTGATGTTCCAACAGTTGTCCATAAGTCAACGTAATGTTCATTTTTTTTAAAAACCCTTCTCCCATGCCAAAAGGAGAAGTGATGACATTGTTGGCCCATAAATACAATGATATTCATTCAATAAATTCATGTTAAATGTTTGTTTTCCAAATTATTTTCACTTTTTTCTTTTGCATAAAATTGGTGATCACATAAAACCCTAAAAATAGAATAAACTCAATCTTTTCATCTGCATAATGATTTTCCTTGTTTGAATTCTAAAATCTCTTTTATATCCGAAATCATTATGCAGGTTGATCAAACCCATTGAACATAGTCATCCAACACTATCTCCCAACTTTGAGTTCCCTGTATTTGAGACCGAAGAAGATGATGTTGAAGAGATTCCTGACGAGATTACCCATTTGCTTGAGCACGAAGAGAAAATCATTCAGCCACATCTTGAGAATCTAGAAACAGTCAACTTGGGGTCTGAGGATTGTGTTCGTGAGGTGAAGATTGAGGCACTCCTGGAAGAATCTGTTAAGAAGGGGTTGATTGAGTTGCTACGGGAATACGTCGACGTCTTTTCCTGGTCATATGAAGACATGCCTGGTCTGGATACTGATATCGTGCAACATTTCTTACCTTTGAAGCCTGAGTGCGTGCTTGTGAAGTATAAGCTCAAAAGAACTCATCCTGATATAGCAGTGAAGATCAAAGAAGAAGTTCAGAAGCAAATTGATGCGGGGTTTTTGGTGACTTCTACATATCCTCAATGGGTGGCCAATATTGTGCCTGTGCCTAAGAAGATGGAAAAGTCCGAATGTGTGTGGATTATAGAGACTTGAATAAAGCTAGTCCGAAAAATGATTTTCCTCTACCACATATTGATATGTTGGTAGATAATACAACTAAATTCAAGTTTTTCTCATTTATGGACGGATTTTCCGGATATAATCAGATCAAAATGGCACCCGAGGATATGGAGAAGACAACATTCATCACACCTTGGGGAACATTCTGTTATCGAGTGATGCCCTTCTGTTTGAAGAACTCCGGAGCCACGTATCAAAGAGCCATGACTACCTTGTTTCATGATATGATGCACAAGGAGATCGAGGTATATGTTGATGATATGATTGCAAAGTCGAGAACGGAAGTTGAACATGTGAAGCACTTGTTGAAGCTTTTTCAGCGTTTGAGGAAGTATAAGCTTTGTCTGAATCCTAACAAGTGTACATTTAGAGTCTGTTTCGGCAAGTTATTGGGCTTTATAATCAGCGAAAGAGGTATTGAGGTTGATCCTGCGAAGGTCAAAGAAATACAAGAGATGCCTGCACCCAAAACTGAGAAGCAAGTCCAAGGTTTTCTTGGCCGCTTGAATTATATTTCCAGATTTATATCCTACATGACTGCCACATGTGCGCCAGTATTCAAGCTCCTCCAGAAAGATCAGCGTCATGATTGGACCGAGGATTTCCAAAAGGCCTTTGATAGTATCAAAGAGTATCTGTCTGAGCCTCCGATTCTGTCTCCGCCTGTGGAAGGGAGACCCTTGATTATATCTTTGACTGTTCTTGAAGACTCTATGGGTTGTGTATTGGGTCAGAAAGATGGATCAGGGAAGAAAGAGTATGCCATATACTATCTGAGTAAGAAGTTCACTGATTGTGAGTCTCGATACTCAATGCTTGAGAAAACATGTTGTGCTTTGGCTTGGGCTGCTAAGCGTTTACGCGAGTATATGTTGAATCATACTACTTGGTTGATATCCAAAATGGATCCAATCAAGTATATCTTCGAGAAGCCTGCTTTAACTGGGAGGATTGCCCGTTGGCAGATGTTGTTGTCTAAGTATGATATTGAGTATCGAGCTCAGAAAGCTATTAAAGGTAGTATCTTGGCTGACCACTTGGCACATCAACCAATTGAGGATTATCAGTCAGTTCAGTATGACTTCCCAGATGAGGAGATTCTGTATTTGAAGATGAAAGATTGCGATGAGCCTATGCTCGATGAAGGGCCAAAGCCTGGTTCCCGATGGAGCATGGTGTTTGATGGCGTTGTAAATCAATATGGAAATGGAATTGGGGCAGTGATTATTACTCCTCAGGGCACATATTTTCCTTTTACAGCAAGGCTCACTTTCAAATGCACGAATAATATGGCGGAATATGAGGCCTGTATTATGGGTTTAAAAGAATGTATTGATCTTAGGATTAAACATCTTGATGTTTATGGCAATTCGACCCTTGTTGTTAATCAGATTAAGGGTGAATGAGAGATGAATCAACCTGGCCTCATCCCATTCAGAGATTATGCGAGGAGGATTTCAACTTTCTTTACTGAGGTTGACTTCCATCATATTCCTCGATATGATAATCGGATGGCAGATTCTCTTGCTACGCTTGCTTCGATGATTGTGGTGAAATTCTGGAATGAAGTCCCCAATATCACTATGAAGCGCTTGGATAGACCAGCTCATGTATTTGTAGTTGAAGAAGTAAAAGATGATAAGCCATGGTATTTTGATATCAAATATTTTCTTCAGAGTCAGATTTACCCGCCTAGGGCATCTGTTAAAGATAAGAAGACTTTGAGGAGATTATCTTGCAGTTTCTACCTCAATGGCGATGTGCTTTATAAGAGAAACTTTGACATGGTTCTGCTCAGATGCGTGGATAGACACGAAGCAGACCTGTTGATGACTGAAGTCCATGAAGGTTCATTTGGTACTCATTCCAATGGACATGCCATGGCAAAGAAGATGTTGAGAGCAGGCTACTATTGGTTGACAATGGAGTCTGACTGCTGCAAATATGTGAAGAAATGCCACAAGTGTCAAATTTATGCGGATAAGATTCATATTCCTCCGACACTTCTGAATGTGATTTCATCACCATGGCCTTTCTCTATGTGGGGAATTGACATGATTGGCATGATAGAGCCGAAAGTGTCCAACGGTCATAGATTTATTCTCGTAGCAATTGATTACTTCACCAAATGGGTGGAAGCGGCGTCATATGCAAACGTGACCAGGCAGGTTATTGTGAAGTTTATCAAGAATAAACTCATATGCCGTTATGGTGTTCCAGATAAGATCATTACTGATAATGGATCTAACTTGAACAACAAGATGATGAAAGAGCTGTGTAGCGAGTTCAAGATTGCACATCATAATTCTTCTCCTTATAGACCCAAGATGAATGGGGCTGTTGAAGCTGCTAATAAGAATATTAAGAAGATTATCTAGAAGATGGTTGTTATGTACAAAGATTGGCATGAGATGCTGCCATTTACTTTGCATGGTTATCGTACATCTGTCCGCACTTCAACAGGGGCAACCCCTTTCCAACTGAATTTGATTGAAGAGAAGAGATTAACTGCCATGTGCCATGGTCAGTTATATCAGCAAAGGATGAAGAAAG
Source organism: Lathyrus oleraceus (assembly GCF_024323335.1). NCBI lineage: Eukaryota > Viridiplantae > Streptophyta > Magnoliopsida > Fabales > Fabaceae > Lathyrus > Lathyrus oleraceus. The sequence goes on along the minus strand of NC_066584.1, from coordinate 313,410,138 downwards.
CCTTTGATATGAAGGTCAAGCCTCGTGTGTCCCGACTATGAAGGTCCATATGTTGTTAAGAGAGCCTTTTCAGGCGGTGCTTTGATACTTACAACTATGGATGGGGAGGATTTCACTCGTCCTGTGAATTCAGATGCAGTCAAGAAATACTTTGCCTAAAATAAAAACAGAATAGCTTACTAAGTTGAAAACCCGAAAGGGCGGCTTAGGCAAAAATGAGCGTCTCGGTAGATTGAAAACCCGAAAGGGAAATCCAGGCAAAAGTTAGAGACACAAAAAAATGAATATATATATCCCGCTAGATTGAGTACCTCACCCTGGGGCAATCTAGGCAAAAATCAGGGATTTGGCAAGTAACTGCATCCCGACAAGACTTTGCTTTCCAGCTGTCTTCTGTCAGAGATTCTCGCTCAGTCATCGTTAACTGAAGCTTCAAATACATCGAATTCAGAGTTGGTGGAGAAATGGTCATTATGTTCAATGTAGCCATTTTCCAATATATATATCACCAATTTCGAAATTGTAAAGATCCATGGAGTCTTGCCATTTGCAGACTACCATTCCATCAAATAAATTTGAGCCTTTATCCAATTCTTTGCACTCTTATTTGTTTCTGTTTAACAAATGTTTGCATGTTTTAATTGATAAATATTATTGTTTTAAATAAATAAAGTTTTTTATAAACTATTTTTAAACAAAGTGAACATTCATAATGACAAAAAGGATAATTGGAACATCTTCAGTGCTCTCCCAAGGATAGTATGATCTCCAAAAGGGTAAGACATTTGTTCATTATTCATAGCATACTTGTATCCTCTTCGTCATCTTTCAGGTTGTCTCCTTCGCGAGCGCAGGAGAAGGTTAAGTATCACCAATTCCCCCGGAGAATCTGGAGTTTTTGGTCCTGATTTGTTTAGAGAAGTATATCTCTAACCCCCTCAACTCCACTGGATCCCCCGACAGAGTCTGACATTTTGGCCTTGGTCTTCTAGCTCCCCAGTTGAGTTGGGATTTAGCATTTGTGTTATCAATTATATGGTTGTCATCCCTTGTGTGGATTGACCTAAAATCCCTTATAGATTGATAAATTGATATGCTATCTTTTCGAGGAAGTTGGTATTCCCTTATTCAAATTGGAATTCTCCCCCAGAGTGAGCAAGAAATCCCAGCATGAGTGGAATTTTCAACGAGTTGGATTGTAGATTATCCTCAGCAAATTCGCGTATTGTGATCTCCAGCAGGGTGCTTCCCATCTATCCTCAGCAGGGTTGTTCATATTAGACTCCCCCATTTTGGCCGCCATCGGGTTATCTCCACCTGAGCACCTTCAGGTTATCCTCGGTTTGATCACCAATAGTCTTCCCCCAGGAGAGTTTGCCTGATCGGAGTCTGATTGTTGTTACCTCTTCCTTCTCGGATGATTTTTTATCCTAGCAGAGCGGATGATGAAAATGTTTATTTTCTATCCCCAGTGGAGCGTTGTTTTCCCCTTCCTCAGCAGAGGCTTTTTCTCCAGCGGTATGAGGAATTATGGTGGTTTTTGTACTTCTGTTTGATGGTTGTTCCCCCACAGAGTTTCCTATCTTGTCTCGGTAGTTCCCTAGTAGAGTTTCTTCTACGAAGGAACCTTATCCGTAGTTCTCCCCAACCGAGGCTCTGTTTGATCCTGATTTGGCATTGGAACTTCTGAGGAAGATGTTTTCTTTTCCTTCCCCGGCAAAGTGACTGGTTCTCCTTCTCCGCAGCAGGGATACCCCTCCGTGGTTAGAAGTGGATGATTTGTTTGATGTGCTTTTGTTTGGTGGTTATTCCCTACAGAATCCTACATCACCTCCTGATAAGATCTCCAGTAGAGTTCTCTTCTCTGATCTTATCCTTCTCTCTGTGTACTGTTGGAAGATCCCTAGTTTTGGTGATTGTGATCCCTTGCTTGTTCCCAACAACAGTCTCTGGTTCCTGGTGATCCTGTTTGTTCCCCTAGCAATGATCTTTGTCCCTGGCAGCGACTTCTTTTGATTCTCAACATTGGTCTTTATCCCCTGCAGAGATTTGGTGTTTCCTGGTATTGGTTGCCCCACCAGATTGGATTTTCTCCTGTGGGCCTGGCTTTCTCTTTTGAGATGTAGTACCGGATGTCTGTCCACTGATTCTTGGACCTGTTTGTGTTAGATATATCTGTTTGTCAGCATTTATCATACATAAATCACGCATATACATGCATAATTATAACATTCAGATATTCATGTTGCATTCTTTGCCATATATCTTCGTTTGTTGTCTCTTGCTATTTGGTGATATATATTTCCCCAAGCAGATGTTTGTGTCTGATCTCTCCATATGGAGTCATCCCCATAGGCAAAAAGTGTCTATCCTTTCTTTCATATTCCCCACTGAGTTATGTCCTCGTGGATGATTTTGTTTCAGTTTCCTCCCAAAACATGTATCGGGATGGAATTACTCCCCTGAGTTATATCCTCATTGGGTTGAGTCTTGTTTCATCGTGTCTCTCTAGTTTGTTCCTAGATTGACTACTCTTGTTATTTTCCTTGCAGCTTCCCCGTAGTTTAGATGAATGATTGCTCAGTAACCAGTAATTATCCACCTTTTCCCCAGCGGAATTTTGTGGCCTTCTACCCAGTAACCGGTAGTCGTAAGTCCTATTTCTGTGGTTTTCTACCCAATAATCGGTAGTTGTAAACCCCATTTTTATCCCCTTTGCAGAGTTAACCCTTGATTTTGTTCATCCTAACCGATGACAGTTACTTTCTTCTGTGTTTTTCTACCCAATGGTCGGTAGATGCAATCCCCTCTTTGTTGGTTATCTTTATCCAATATTTGGTATTGATATTCCTTCCTTTTGAGTATATCTCCCAGTAACCGGTGATATATCTCTTGGATGATTGCTCTGATAAAGCAATTTATCCCCTGTGAGTCATCTTTTATTTACCCTTTTGTTGGTAGTGATCGTTTCTCCCCCTTGATTGGTCATCATTTTATACCCAGTAACCGGTATCCCGATGTCCTTTCTTTTCGGTCGATTTATCCTTTATTAACCTAGTAACCGATTATGGATAATCTTCCATGCGAGTATGTTATCTATGTTCTGACGGTAATAGATAATATATCTCATGCACTCTTCAGTCGAAGTCTTTTTCTTCCCCAGTCGAGTAAGATTCGTATTCCCTTATGGAATCGAATGTCCATCCTGTAATCGAGTTTGCTTTTTCAGCCCTCCTTTCGGATGATGAGTGTCTTGGAAATATTCCCCAATTCACGCCTGGTTGGTCACCTATTATATGCCCAGTAACCGGTATCCCTGGTGTTCCTTCCTTCTGCTCCCTATTATGACTTTTTGTCCCCTGTGGAGTTAGATTTTCCTGAGTTAAAATATACCTTTTTTTAGGTCTTCCTCAGATGTTTTGGATGATTGATATCTCTCACCCTTATAACGGTCTTAGATACTCATTCTCCCCGAGCGTGTTGTTCTCTCACCCTTATACCGGTGTTTTGATCACATGTCTCCTTGAGCTTATTACCCAGTAACTGGTAATACCTCATTTTGTTGATTCCTTAGCCGAGTCCTCTTTGGACATTCCCCATCGGAGTCCCTTAGTGGATTTTCCCCACCTGAGTCCGGATTTTAATCCGAAGTATCCTTTGTGGATAGTTTTGCTATATTGGCATATTCCCCAATACATGCATCTTTGCGTCAGCTCGAGTCTTTCCATTGATTTATTTTCATGGAATCCCTTCGTGTCTCTCAGCAAGTTTTAAGTCGTGACCTGCTCACGCATTTTATACCCTTTATTCCCTAGGGAAGTCCCAGAGTCTCTGTCCCATTTATGAGTGTATTACTCATATGGATTTTCAGTTTCTCCTGATTTCTTTTCCTTTGTGGACACATATCTCCATAGAGTATTAATTTTTGCATACATACATTTGCATCATGAGGTCTCTTAGGGACAAAAATTCGTCTCTTTCTTATTATTTGAGCCCATTCTACCTCGACGAGACGAAGATTTTAACCTTCATATCTCCGGCTAGAATGACTTTAAATAGGGGCATCTGTAAGACCTCAATTTTGACCCTAAGATCCATCATGGCATCATATCATTGCACATTGCATTTGCCTCAAGGATCATAGCATATTGGCTTCTTAACCCTAGGGTTGGGACTTGTGTGAGTTGGTTTGAGACCACCAAGCATGCTTGAATTGTATATTATTGCTTTTCTTATTTTGTTTACTAACCAAAAGCACAAAAATATGTCACTAACATATTTTGTTTTGTAGCTTGAGCAGTCATAAGATCCAAGGCTCCTAGGAGGCCCCTATGCTCAAAGAATGGCTAGATGAAGTTGAAAGAAAGCATGGCAATGGTTCACAATGCTCTCCTTCATCATATATGCCTCCCAAGTATCTCAATTTGTCAATTTGATCAAAGCAAACCAAAGGGCTTGAGGTTTGTTTCCCAAGGAAACCCTAATTCAACTGTGTATCAATTGTGCCTTGCTCATGAAGCAACCTCAACCCATGATCAAATACAATCAAGGGAAGTTCTTTAATTCATCATTTCATGCATATTTTAGCTTATGTGATTGTCCTCAATCATCAATTCATCAAGGTTTGAAGTTTGGACTTGAGAAGTTGATCAGTCAATTCATCTAACTATTTTGAAATCCACTAAGACCTAACTTTTGATGTGTTTGTCAAATGATGATTACCCCAAGAGAAACAATTCTCTTAAGAACCATATGAACAACGTTCATGTCCATCAAAAATTGATTTGAAGCATGGAAGGTCATCATCCATTTCAAAACATTATAGGTCATTTTGACTGAAACCCTAATTTTGGGTCAACTTCCCAAGGACCTAACTCACTCATTTTTCATGATTTTGAGGTGGGATCAAATTCATTGGAAATTTCAAGATGTCTAATTAGTTTTTTATGTTTAACAAATTTTCATAATCCTAAAAGAAACACATGTGATAGTGCAAAACATTATAGGTCACTTTGGACCAAAGTCATTGAAATGTGAAAAAGTCCAACTTCAAGTGCCCATAACTCTCTCATCAAAAATCCAAATGATGAAACATTTAAGTCCAAATTTATTCTATTGAAAAGATGTACAACTTTGATGTTTAAGGTTTTGTCATTTCAGGCTTTTATCATTGGAACAAAAGGGCTTGAAGTTGGTCCATTTTGGAAAATTTCACATGCACATGTTTTGCACCTTGAACTTTATGACCAATTTTCATTAATTTCCCAATTCCAAATGGATTTTTGTTCAACATAACAATTGTTCCTCATGTCAAGACCTTTCCAACCATTACCCACAAGGCCATGTTTCATTTTGGTAAGAGGTATTTTCAAAGAGGAGAAGATTTATGTACATTTTTGGAAACTTTGTTAAAACTTCATGCGCACTCCAATTCAATTACATGTGCACATCCGAACCAACTCAATTACATTTCAGCATGCCAAATCAATTGGATTTGGACCCTCCATGCGCCTGTACAGGTCCATGCATGGAGGCCCTCATCACACATGCACATGAATTTTCCATGCTTTGCATCAGCTTCCACTATAAATAAGCATGCTCAACTTCATTCCAATCCAACCTTAAGGCGCCTTATATGCTGCAGAAGTGAATCGTCACCCTCCATTAAAGGAATTTTCCTCTTTCATTCCAAAATCCTTGGTTGATTATTGGACTCTAATTCCTTAGCCTTGCCCTATTTCCATCTCAAGAACAAGTTGCTATCAAGAATTGGGAAGGATTGTGCTCCATAGATCTGCACTTCAAAGGTTGATGGTCAAACTTTTTTCCTTCGAAGCTCACTGATTATAGCTCATTTCTTGTGTTGGTTGGCTCCTCTGAAGTCCTCTCATAAGAGGCATTTGAATTAAGTATTTAATTTCACGAATCCATTAAGTTCAGATTGAACACCATGATTTTGTCTCTCTGATTTCTCTTCCTATGAGAGTCTAGAGGAGAAACCAATGGCACAGGGGTGATGTACATCACCCCAGCTTTCCAATGATATGAGGATCACTCATTTTCATTAAGGTTTGTTGACCTGCAACTTCCACCGGAATTCATGTGTTCGCCGAAGAAGACGGTGGTGTACACCACCATCCCTTTGCCAGTTTAAATCTAGGTCGTTGGTTTGAGTTTCCAGATCTAATCAGGTCCATTCAATGTTATGACCTTTTTTAATTCAATGTGTTTCTCAGTTGACTGGAGACCATGGTGAGCGCACGCATGAGGATCCTTGGATGTGCCACCTCATTTAATAAGGTTGATCCAACGTGCCAAATCTTTTTCCATTTTCTGAATTTCTTTTTATTTTCTTTTATTTCCTTTTATTTCAAAAATTCATATCTCTTTCATTTTTGTCAAACTTTGTTTGACTTTGTTGAACTTAGGATGATCCATTTGGACTTTTCCAAGTTGATTTGAAATGGATTTGAAGTTTGACCTTTATTTGATTATTTTAATTCAAGTATTATTTTAATTTTCAAATACACCAAAAATATTTTATTTGTTTCTTGACTTTTAAGTTTCATTTTGCTTCTGTTTACTATTGTTTGACCTTGATTCCATTCATCTTTGGTCAATGTACTTTGCTTATTTCATTTGAATTCCATTTATGTACATTCTTATTCCTCTTCTTCTTCATCTCTTTTATTTTTGATCAATGAGTTAAAGATTGGCGGTTAGCCTTGACATATGGGAGGTTTAACCTTCCTTGATTCAAATCTAATTCATCATGATCATAGATCAAGTGAATGGCTTTGCATTAAGGATAGGTTGCTTCTTGGTCAAGCAAAAAAACCTAAATCAATACAAGATCATTCTTCTTTTCTGTTGGCATGGCAAGTTGTAGGAGCTTAGCTTACTAGTCAAGGTCTCTAACTTGTGTTTGTTGCCTATAGTTTTATTGACCGGCCTCAGATAGGTGTGACTACTACATTATTCCACTTACGATTGCTTAACATAGCGCTAAATTGCCTCATGGCACACTAACGCTAACTATTGACCATTAACTTTTAATTCAAGTCATTTAATTCTTGCAATTTACTTTTATGCAATTTAATATCTTGTTCATTAATTCATTTGCTTTTGCCCTTTTGATCACTTGAGCTCATGTTTATGTTAATGCAATTTGCCTTTTGCTCACTTGAGCACATTATTGTGTATATACTATTGTGCTTGTGTTTCGTTTTGATTGTTGTGAACCAAATGCAAATGGACAAAAGGACTTAGACTTTAGGGCATTCCCTATGTTAATGGAGTCAAAGAGAAACTAGGCCTCATGCCTTTAGAATGCTAAAACAAAGAAGAAATAATGTCAAAGAGCAACTAGGCCTCATGCCTTTAGAATGCTTAATCTTGAAGATGAACTTGAAAGGATCATAATTTCTAAACTCACTCTTGTCCATTCTTTGTTTGTATTGTAGAACTTTTTGATGTGTGTGTTCTTGTGCTAGGGATCCCAAACTTGCCAAGTAGAAGAACCATTGTCATGATCATCTAAAGTGAGAGATACAAAAGCCATTGGAAGATTCCTAGGAGCTTGCTTACTTGATTGATTGCTTGAGTTATTTGCTTATTGCTTGCTATTCCAAAGGAAAGGGAACAACTTGGATCATCACTATGATCTCAAGAAGGGAACTCCATTTGTGGTTTATTTTCTCCTCCTTCATCATTGCATGTTTAGGACTTAGCCATTCTTCTTCTTCCCTCCACTCTAACCCAAGCCAAACTTTTGTGCAAACATTAACATTTGTTTTCAAAATTAGAAACTTAAGCATTATGATTTTGATTTTCCAACTTCTTTTCATAATACTTATTTTGAATTGAATCCTTAAGTCAACTTTGACCATACTTTGTAAATACTTTTCATTGGTAAATACAACTCACTCAATTGTTTTTGTGGTTTCAATGGCCACTTTTGCCAAAGCTTTTCATAAACATTAGCTATTAGGTTTGAGTTATCCTAGAGGTTGATATAATACTCACCTATATCCTTAGTGATGGACTATAAGACGTCCATGCTTATTATAGGGTTAACCCCTCACTAGCATGTTGAAGCTATCCTCACATGGTGGATTTGTGGTTTTAGGTTGAGTTTTCTCCCTTTGATAACAAAAGACCTTAAGGCTTTTGGACAAATTAATTCACCAACTTGTTTTTGAGATTTTTACCCCGAACTACGAGGTTTTGATCATAATATTTTTTAAGATGTTACGTAGGCAATGGGTTTATCCATTCAAACACAAAAATTGTAAATAATTTGTACATTCTTTTCTCATCTCCCCAATCATGTTTGCACAAATAATTTTCACAAATACCAACCTACCTTACAACAATAGTGAAAAGGGCTCCCTTAGAGTACTAAGGATATTTTAGGTTCTTAAAACCTTCCCATTGCATAACCAACCCCCTTACCCAGATCTCTGACATTTTTATTAGTTTTTTATTTGATAAAACTTCTCGGTTTTTGTTCGCTTTTTAACCTTTCCTTTGGATAAATAGAAGTGTGGTGGTGACTCGAATTGTATGGTTTACTTTTGATTTAGTCAATAAATCTAAAGGTAACGAATACCCCGCTACACATGTCAATTAATGAAATGATTTTGTGGCTGCGCATTTTTGCTATTTTCTTATTTTCTGTTAATTCCGTTTAATTCTTTTTATTTTCAAAAATTCATAAATATTTTATTTGAAGTCACAAAAATATGAGGCCAATGTCAAAAAAATTCTTGAAAAATATAGTTTCATATTTTGATTTTTAATTATTTTTGTGACTTCATTTAATATTTTTTGTGAATTATTTGGTTTTTAATAGTTTTAATTCATTTTAAAATACTTTTTGATATTTGAAAAATCCAAAAATATTTTCCTAACACCTATGGATCATGATAAGTCAATGAAAAATAATCTCATCAATTTCTTAATTGATTTGAGATTTATTTGAGATTTCAATTCATATTGTGTTATTTTTCATTATTTTTAATTGTTTTTAAATTGTTTCTGATTTCAAAAATTGTTGAGAAAATTTGTCAAAGTTTGTTTGACCATGTTAGACCTATGAGAATTTAATTGGACTTGTTGAAGTTGATTTGAATTAAATTTGAGGTTTGACCATATTTTGTTTATTTTATTTTTGCATTTATTTTCAATTCAAAAATACCAAAAAATATGTTTGACTTGTTGACTTGTAGTTGTCATTTCTCTTCTATTTGGCATTGGTTGATGATGACTTGGTTCACATTTGATCAATTTAGTTTGATACTTGATTTATCTTTCTATCCATTTCATCTTCATCTCATTTTCTTTTTTATTTTGGCCAATGAGTTAATGTCTTATGGTTAGTCTTGACAACTGAGAGGTTTAACCTTCTTTGATCCAACCCAAACTCAACTTGATTCAAGATCAAGTGAGTTGTTTTGTGTCCAAGATAGGTTGCTTCTTGGTCAATCATAAAACCTAAAGTCCATACAAGGTCTTTCTCTTTTCTTTTGGCATGGCAAGTTTTAGGAGCTTGGCTCACTAGTCATGATCTCTAACTTGTGTTTATTTGCCTATAGTTTTATTGACCGGTCTCAGATAGGTGTGACTACTATATTAGTCCACTTACGATTGCTTAACATAGCGTTGCATTGTCTTATGACAAACTAACATAACTTCACTAATTACTAACTTTAATTTGAGCATTTAATTTCTTTCAATTTACTTTAATGCAATTTACTTCTTGCCCATTTATTCATATTGCTTTTTATTTTGCTCACTTGAGCATATATTTTATGTTTATGTCATTTTCCTTTTGCTCATTTGAGCTCATTATTGTATATAAATATATTGTTGTCTTGTGTTGGTTTTTCTTTTGTTTTGTGTGAACCCAATGCAAAAAGGAGAAAGGACTTAGAATTAGGATATACCTATGCTTAAAGGAGTTCAAGAGCAACTAGGCCTCGTGCCTTTAGAATGATAAACTTGTTGAAGAGCAACTAGTCCTCATGCCTTTAGAATGCTAAATCTCAAAGTTGACTTCAAAGGACTTCCTTTCCAAAACTTATTCTTTGTCCATTCCTCTTATTGTGTTGTGAACTTTTTGATGTTTGTTCTTGTGTGATAGGGATTCCACCTTGAGATAGTAAAGAGGACCATTGTCATGAGTAGCCAAGTTAAGAGAGGAAAGCCAAATGGAGATTCTAGGAGCTTGAATCTAATTTGTTTGATTGCTTGATTATGTGCTAAGTCCAAAGGAAATGAGCATCTTGAATCATCTCTATGATTTCAAGAAAAGGAGCTCCAAGGGTTTTATCTTCTCTCTTATCTTTGTATGCTTTAGGACTAGCCCTTCTCTTCTTCTCCTCACTCTAACCCAATCCAAAAATCATTTTCAAAATTTTGACTTTGTTTCAAACTAGAAACCTAGGCCTTATGCCTTTGACTTTTCAAAAAAATTTCATTAATACTCATTGTGAATGAATCTTGATCCAACTTTGACTCCATTTTGTAAATACGTCTAACTTGTAAATATAACTCACTTCAAGTTGTTTTTGTGGTTCCAATGGCCACCTTTGTTAAAACCTTTTCGTAAAAATTAGTCATAGGTTTGAGTTATCATAGTGGTTGATGTAAATCTCACCTCATCCTTAGTGATTGGATTATAAGTCTTCCATACTTATTATAGGGTTAACCCCTCACTAGTATGTTGAAGCTCTCCTCACACGGTGGATTGTTGGTTTAGGTTGAGTTTTCTCCCTTTGATAACAAAAGACCTTAAGGCTTTTGATCAAATCAATTCACCAATCTTTGAGATTTTTACCCCGAACTACGAGGTTTTGATCCTACGTTTGTGATGGTACGTAGGAAATGGGTTCATCCATTCAAACAAAAAAAATTGTAAATATAATTTATTCTCTTCTCATCCCTCCAATCTTTTGCATATATTTTCACAAATACCAACCTACAACACATGTTTGCAAAAAGAGGTCCCCTTAGAGTACTAAGGATGTTTTGGGTGCATAAAACCTTCCCATTTCATAACCAACCCCCTTACCTAAATCATTGACATTTTTATTAGTTTTTGATTTGATAAAACTTCTTACTTGGCTTTTGTTTGCTTTTTAGCCTTTCCTTTGGACAAATAAAAGTGTGGTGGCGACTCAAATTGTATGTTTACTTTTGGTTTAGTCAATAAACCTAAAGGTAACGAAAACCCCGCTACACCTCTCATTTGTCAAGACCAACCATAAGACATTAACTTATTGGCCCAAATGATGAAAAGAGTGGGATGAAAATGAAATGGAGGGAAAGAGCATTCAAGTATCAAACTAAATTGATCAAATGTGAACCAAGTCATCATCAACCAATGCCAAATAGAAGAGAAATGACAACTACAAGTCAACAAGTCAAACATATTTTTTGGTATTTTTGAATTGAAAATAAATGCAAAAATAAAATAAACAAAATATGGTCAAACCTCAAATTTAATTCAAATCAACTTCAACAAGTCCAATTAAATTCTCATAGGTCTAACATGGTCAAACAAACTTTGACAAATTTTCTCAACAATTTTTGAAATCAGAAACTATTTAAAAACAATTAAAAATAATGAAAAATAACACAATATGAATTGAAATCTCAAATAAATCTCAAATCAATTAAGAAATTGATGAGATTATTTTTCATTGACTTATCATGATCCATAGGTGTTAGGAAAATATTTTTGGATTTTTCAAATATCAGAAAGTATTTTAAAATGAATTAAAGCTATTAAAAACCAAATAATTCACAAAAAATATTAAATGAAATCACAAAAATATTTAAAATCAAAATATGAAACTAGATTTTTCAAGAAATTTTTTTGAATTGGTCTCATATTTGTGTGACTTCAAATAAATTTTTTATGAATTTTAGAAAATAAAAGGAATTAACTGAAATTAAAATGAAAAATAGAAATAATTAAAAATCCAGGGCCACAGGATCAACCTCATTAATTGACGTGGCACAGATCAAAGGCTCAGAGGTGAGGACGCATGGTGGACATAAGTCAAGCGCGCAACATATTGATTTAAAACAAGTAAACATAAGGAATGGTCAGGATTAGAACGTGGAAGCACAATCCAAGGGCTAGGAAGGCAACCACGTGGTGATGGTGGTGGAAACCACCATCTTCTCCGGTGAGATACCAGAATCCGACCACCACTTGCAGAGAAAAAATTTGTAACGAAAATGAAAATTAAGGACATCAAATTACAGCTCAGGTGATGTACATATCCACTGTATCCATGGATCTTCCTTACTCTTCCTATTTTGAGAGAAATATGAGATGGAAGATCATGGTGTGTCAACTGCATTTGCAGAAAATGAAGAATTGAGACCACCACTGGCCTGCCTTAAGTGTGAGGACTTCAGAAAACCACACAAACCAAAGAAAACTACATTGAAATGCAAGATCTAGATCCAAAAAGTTTGAAGTTCTATCTCTGAAATGGAGCTCTTAAGGCCACAAACTCTTCAAGATCTTGATCCCTTTTTTCTCTGGAGATGTAATGGAGGTGAGAGGCTAAGGAATTGAGCTTTGAAAATCAATGAATGATGTTGAATTTCAAGCTTGAAAAAGAGAGAAAATTCTAAAAATTCCTTTGGTAATGGTTGGGATTTCAGTGCTGCCGCATTTCAGGTCTCCACAAGGTTGCTAAATGAATGAGATTGAGTGCTTATTTATAGCTGAAGAGGACTGAGTTCATGATTCCCTCGTGTGCAATTTGGAAGGAAATGGCTTGCACATTAAGTTTCACCATGAAATGTTAAAATGAACATGAAGAAAGAGCTCTTCGAAACTCACACATGGAAAGTCCGAAAAAGTCATGTGAGTAATGGTTAGAAAGCCCTTGAAATAAGGAACAAAAGTATTTTTGAGCAAAAATTCATTTGGTATTTGGAAATTAATGAAAACTGGCTGTGAAAGTTTGGGTACAAAACATGTTTAAGTCTCCTTTGAAAATTTTCACAAAAAGCAAGCCTATTCAAGCCCCTCTGTTTCCATGATGCAAGCATCAAATGGAAAAACGTCCAACATTAAAGTTGTATATATTTTCAACATTATCAATTTAGACTCAAATTTTGCATCATTTGGAGTTTTCATGAAAAAGTTATGGGCATTTGAAGTTGGGCACTTTTTCAAATTCAATGACTTAGGTCTAAGGTGACCTATAATGTTTTGTATTATCACATGTATTTATTTTAGGATCATGAAATTTTGTCCAATATAAACTTTTAAGTAGACATCTTAATCTTTCCAATGCATTTGTTATCACCTCAAAATCATAAAAATTAAGGAAGTTAGGTCCTTGGGAAGTTGACCCAAAATTAGGGTTTCAGTCAAAATGACCTATAATGTTTTGAAATGAATGATGACCTTCCAAGTTTCAAATGGATTTTTTATGAAAATGAAAGTTTTTTATATGGTTCTTAAGATAATATTTTCTCTTGGGGTCATCTTCATTTTATAAACACATCACAAGTTATATCTCAGTGGACCTCAGTTTAGTTAGATGACTTGACTGGTCAACCTTTCAAGGCCAAACTTCCGATCTTGATGAATAAATGATTGAGGGGCCTCAAATAGGCTCATATATGCATAAAATAATGAATGAAAGAACTTTACTTGATTAAATTTGATCATAGATTGAGGTTGCTTCATGAGCAAGGCACGGTTGAATTAGGGTTTCCTTGGGAAACAATCCTCAAGCCCTTTGGGTTATCTTGATCAAATTGGCAAATTGAGATACTTGGGATACATATATGATGATTAGGAACTTTGTGGACCATTGTCATGCTTGTTCTAATCTTCATCTAGCCTCTTCATTGCGTTTAGGAGCCTCCTAGGAGCATTGGAGCACATGATCACTTGAGCTTCAAAACAAAAAGAGCTAATGACATATTTTTGTGCTTTTGGTTAGTAATCAAATAAGAAAAGCAATAATATATAATACAAGCATGCTTGGTGGTCTCAAACCACCCATACAAGTCCCAACCCTAGGGTGAAAGAGCCAAACATGATATGATCCTTGAGGCAATGCACTGAGCAATGATATGATGCCATGAGGGATCTTAGGGTCAAAATTAGGGTCTTACACCTTGGACCTTTTAGAATTAAGCAATACACAAATGCACAATTATATTATCTTGAAGAGCAAGGCATCAAGTAAAGATGGCCTCTTCCAAGCTCATCCATTCCATAATCTTCTTCAAAATATCCTATGCAACAGTTGAATTCCATAAGTCACTTGTTTAAAATAACAGCTTCACAATGATCAATGTTGCAGATGAATCTTAGAGAGATCTTCAAAGATGTATCAGATGAAATTCACACTTGTAAGCACTTGGTTCTTCAACAAGTTGGCATTGGCCAAGCCCTTTAGCTTAGGGAAGTTGCCTAGATTTTAAGTCCTTTTGCTAAAGATCAAGCCAACAGTCCACTCAAAAGTTTTTTAGGGTTTCTTGTTATTATTATGTGCATTAATGGTCAAAGACCAAACAAACAAACAAAATAACACCAACAGAATATATCACACAATATGGTCCAAATGGACAAAGTGAAAATTACATTAACATAAACAATTAGAATGATATGTATAATGGCAAATGATATAAAGTGTTAAAAGTAAATTGCATTATAATAAAAGCTTGAAATTAAAAGTTAATGGTTAGTAAGTTAGAAGTTAGTTTTGTTTTGCTTTTCATTTTAAGACATTCTTTGGAGAACACTCAACCCACTTATCACAAGCATCGATCCTTGAACCAAAACATCTTCCAAAGGAGGAAAGAATGCCAAGTTTCCATACAATACCATGAAAGAGGGGAGACTTGCAATCTCACTAACTAGAATGCTTATGCCTTTTTTGTCACAAATTTAGCGCTATGTTAAGCAATCGTAATTGGACTTATGTAGAAGTCACAACTATTTGAGACCGGGCAATAAATTTTTGGTGTTAATGCATGTTGGAGACATAGTATTATGAACTATGCTCATGAAACATACCACACACACAAAAAATATGCAAAAGGTGTGGCCTAATCTCATCCATACTCATGTCAATTTTTCAATCAACTAGCATTAGGACTTTGAGATGTCATAGGCCAAATGGAAATGAATGGATGAAGAAGGGGAATTAGATGAAGAGGGAAGGGGATGAATGAGATCACAAATTGGTCAAAAGAGGACTTTTATTAAATTAATATCATTCATTCATTTTGGGAGATGGAATGTACATTCCATCAATCCCCTAAATCCAATGATATTAATTTGACAAAGTCAAATCAACCTTGACCAAGGCCCAACAACAAATGGTAACCTCAAACAAGTCAATACAAATGGTCAACAAAATTTAATTGGCATTTATTCAATTAAAAATAATAAAATAATGCATTTTATTCAAATATGTTTTGTCCAATTCCTAAACTCTCATCAAAACACCAAAGAAATAGCCATGAGATTTATCATAGGTCAAACAAGATCAAAGGACCTTGGAGATAAAAATTCTTAATTTTTGGATATTTAAAAATATTTTTAAACAATTAAAAACAAATTCAAAATCAATTAATTCATGAAAAATATTAATAATGATCTAAAAAAAATTAATTCAGAATATGAAAGAGAAAAATATTTGAATTTTTTTTGTGAAAGTCCCATATTTTTTGGATCAATATTGATTTTAATATGAATTATTGAAGAAAATACAATTAAAATAAAATATCATAAAATAAAAAATACGTGGACCATCAGATCTCCCTCATTAATTGAGGTGACAAATCTGATGATCTAAAACGCGTGTTCCACATGTGCCTTAGTCAACAGCGCTACACAATTGGTATTTACAAGGGACGATCAAGATTAAAACGTGAAGGAGGGATCCTGTGGTTCTCTGCCTTGCCAAGTCATCGCCGGAGCCAGAGCTCCAGTCATCTTCTCCGGTGGACCTCACCGGACTGGTCAAGTTGAACCATCACCAAAAAGAAAAACAAGGACATGATCTTGAAGAAAAAATGGCACTGAGCTCGAATCTGACCTCCATTCAATCCAATTCCAAATATATTGAGACATATGTGGAATTGAAAATTGAGGTGCATGAACTGAGTTGCTTCGACTTGACCTCAAAGCAACTCAATCTTCTTGCCTGCATTGGTAGGACTTCAGACAGCCAAAGAATCAATAGAATTGAGCAAGAATTTAAGAGAATTGAAGAGTTTAAAATTTCTGCAAATTACCTTCAATGGAGGTCTGAACAAGATGGATCTTGATCTAGATTGTGCTTGGACTCACTTCAATTGCTTGCAGGAAGAGAATGGAAAGGTTTAGAAGCAATGGATTCCTAGAGAATTGAATTCCAAAATAGTGGATATTCAAGCTCAAATTCAAATGAATGTATCAGGTTTATCCTATGAGAGTGAAGGGTTTTCAATGGGGGATCAAAGCTGGCGCAATGGTGTCCTCAATTCTAAGCAATTGAAGCTCTATTTATAGATGAATCATGTGATATTTGCACACTCACTTTCACTTTCCAATATTGGCAAATGATGATGCAATGCTTCATGGGCGCGCATAGGCCCATGAAATGATGGTTTGAAGGTCCAAATTGAAGATCAGATGTGTTGAAGTAGGCTTGGATTGTAAGGAACATGTACATTGATGCTTGAATCCATGCCAAATGATATCAGCATGTTTAAGCCATGCGCAGCCTCTGCATTTCTCGTCCAAAATGAATGAATTTGAGCTCTTTGGAAAGGTGAGATCAAGAGGAACAACTCTGATGTTGAACACTTTTTCATTTGGAACTTGGAACTTTGAGAAATTTGAGGTGGAAGTTTGGAAAAATTTGACATATCAAAATTTTTCTAAGTGTCAAGCCATATGTCTCAATATTCCACCTTGCTTAACTTTTTATAGGAGCTTCAAATGAGAAAAGTGTATTCATTAAAGTTGTATCTATCTCAAATACCTTAAAAATGGTCACCAATTTCATGTCATTTGGATTTGAAATGATAGAGTTATGCATTTTTGAAGTTTGGAAAAATCACTTGATCAATGGTATAGGTCAAAAGTGATCTATAATGTAGCCTTATATCACATCCTCAAAAAAGTTGAATTTGCTCCCACTCCAAACATAAAAGTTGAAGTAGACACATTGAATTTGATTGTGCAACTTGTAAATATTTCATCTAATAAAAAATGAACAAGTTATGGCCTTGGGAAGTTGACTTCAAATTAGGGTTTAGACAAAATGACCTATAATGTTTCAACATAGAAAAATGATTTTCCAAGCAAAACTAGCTCTGGGTCTCAACATGAAAGTTGTTTGGAATTTCATTTAGAGTAATTTTTCTCTTGGAATAATTTTCATATGGTGAAAATTGTAGGAGATAGGGTCTAGGGAGACCCAGTTTTGATCAGATGAACCCATCTGGCCAACCACCATCAACCAACTTGCTAATTTCCAACTCTCTTGACTTTCTTGGCTCAAGGTAGATCATATATGCATAAGATGATGAATTTTGAAGTGTCCCTTAATAAATTTGATCAATTGGTGACATAGCTTGTTAGAGAAGTTACTCAAGATACCTAGTTAAACTAGGGTTTCCAAGGTAAATCATCCTCAAACTCTTGAAGAAAACTTGATCCATACAACATATAGAGATCAATGGGACTCATATATGATTTTCATAACCATCCTTGAATCAATTCTTGGTTGTGCTCTTTTATTCATGAGGGTCTCAAACCCTAGATATGATCTTGATGAATCAATGAGATCATGCCCTACCTACAAAAAGAGTTAGGCAAATGCGAAGACATATTTTTGATATTTTGGTTAGTGAAATGATAAAATACAAGTATGATATAATCACAAAGTGCTTGGTGATCTCTCCTAAAACAAACCCAATGAAAGAGGGGTAAGGAGAATGCCAAGATATGATCGCAATGCTAATGCATATGATGAAATTGCATGAGGGATCTTAGGGTCAAAATTGGGGTCTTACAGCCGCCCCTATTTAAGGACATTCTAACTGAGGAGGTGAAGGTTAAAATCTTCGGCTCGACTCAGTAGAATGGGCTTAAATAACAACATATAGAAACAAATTTTGTTCCCTAAGAGACCTCATGATGCATATGGTATGAATGCAACAGTTAATGCTTTGTGGGGAAATATTGCCACAAAGAAAAAGAAATCAGAGAGGCCGAAAGTCCGCAGGAGTATAATGCATTCCGTAAGGAAAACTCATTGGGGAGACAGAGACTCTGAGGGGATAAAAATGACTTTTGTGTAGGCCAGGCTACGACTCAAAACTGCTGGGGGACTAGAGGGATTCCATAAAAAATGGAAAGACTCAGTCGGGGAAATAACAACATCTGCAGGGGATACGAATAAGTCAGGATAAAACTGAAGTAATTGACTCATGCTGGATAAAAAAACGATATCACTAAGGAAATGCACACTTAACTCAATTGGGAAGAAATAAAATTCAACACAGGAGGAGCTGAAATCTATTATCTACTACCTGTTACTGGGTAAGGAGATAACAAAGATCTAACAGAGAGGACATCCGTCACCGCTTAGGATGAACATATCAAGGATGACTCACTGGGAACCGCCAAGAATGAGTGTTCATTACCGGTTACTGGGTAAGAATAGCCTTGTTGGGTAAAACTGCAGAAAAAATAGGATTTACAACTACCAGTTACTGGGCAGAAGACCAAGGGTGAGAGTATCCGTCATCCGTTAGGATGAACATATCAAGGATAAACTCAGCAGGGAAGAAAATCCACCATCGGTTAGGATGAACATATCAAGGATAGACTTGCCTGGAAAATTGTCAAAGAGGATACCCGTCATCGGTTAGGATGAACATATCAAGGATTGACTCTCTGAGGAACAAAATAAGGATTACAACTACCTTTTTACTGGGTAGAATACCGGAAATGAGAATATCCGTCACTGGTTAGAGTGAACATATTAAGGATAGACTCTTGCGGGGGAAGAAAAGATATCAGTCACCGGTTAAGATGATCATATCAAGGATATATTTTCCGAGGAATAGATCCACTGGGGATTCTACTGAAGGGAGAAAGGGTACTTTTGTCGTGTATTGGGCAAGAAGTAACAAACTGCAAACTAAGAAGAATATTACCAGTTATTGGGTAATAGACTCTTAGGAAACCAAAAGATCTATCTAGGTAAGAGCTAGAAAGAAACAATCAATCAAGACTCAACCCAATAAGGACATAACTCAAGGGGAGTAATTCCATCCAGAAAATCTACTGGAGAGGAAACTGAAATAATAACCACCCATGAGGAAATAAACTCAGTGGGGAAACGGAGAAAGGTTAAAGTCTTTCTGCTTAAGGGGCTGACTCTCTACAATTGAAAGAGGACAGACACCAAATTTGTATGGGGATAAAATACCGCCATAACAGAGAATGAGAATCTCAAACATATCAAATATGAATATGCAAATTATGAAAATTATGAAATTATATGAATATATGTATATGTATCTATGATGATTATGCTGAAAAAACGATCGCAAAGGATACAGAGGTGTCGCAAAGAAATTGAACCACCGGTACAATCCTCGATCAATCCATAAAATATGGAAACAAACTGCTGGAGAACAGAATGATCAATATCTTGAAGGGCTCAAACCTAGCTGAGGGCGAAGGAGATCTGTTGAGGATAAAACATCCAATTTGTGGGGAATTTTAGGTCAACACCATAAAAATGGGAGACAACCCTACAAATCCACAAAAAGTTGCTCAGAAACCAAGAGGAAACTCTGATTGGGAGCAAAGATGAATAGCGAATGGTGGGGACACCAAAGCGATCTATTGGGGAAAATGAAGCATCTCTGATGAAGATCCACATGCTGTGGAAATACGAACTCCGCTGGGGAAGGTCGAAACTCTGTTGAGGACAAGGACACACCGCAACTCAGTTGTGGATAGAGAAAGGAGTTCCATTGGGGATCAAACACTCTGCCACGGAACTGAATCAACACTAATGTCTAGGGATACCCGAAGAGTTAACTGCTTGGGGAACCACAGATGCTTCGCACTTAAGGACTTGTTATCTACTGAAATGTTGTTGATATTACTGTTACTTGCTTTGGACAAATTCTTGCTTTTATATATTAAAGAAAACTTGATTTTGATTTAAAATTTTAATTACAAAATGATCTTAATAAAATTTAAAACTATTAGTTGAAGTAAAATAAGAGTAGAAACAATTGGATAAAAGCTCAACTTTATTTAATAGAATGGTAGTCTGTAAATGCCAAGACTCCATAGATCTTATAAAGTTAAAAATGGTAATTTACATGGAAAAGGTTACATTGAATACAAATGATCCTTAATCCCTCTACCAACTCTTGATATCCACTGTACTCTTGACTACTGCTGGGATGATGAACTGATGTCAACCCTTGTGCTCAATCAGGTCTTCAAAATCACTGAAGATCAGCAGAATGCAGTTACTTGCCATAATCCCTAATTTTTGCATAAGTTGCCCCAAGGTGTGGTACTCAACTTATCGGGAAATTTTTCTATTTTATGTCTCTAATTTTTTCCTGGACCGCCCTTTCGGGTTTTCAATCCACCGAGACGCTCATTCTTGCTTAAGTCGCCCTTTCGGGTTTTCAACTTAGCGAGCTGTTCTTTTTTTTTAGGCGAAGTATTTCTTGACTGCGTCTGCATTCACAGGATAAGTGAACTCTTCACCATCCATAGTTGTAAGAATCAATACACCACCTGAAAAGGCTCTCTTAACAACATATGGGCCTTCATAATTAGGAGTCCACTTTCCTTTGGAATCTGGTTTGAACGATAAAATCTTCTTGAGCACAAGGTCACCTTCTCTGAACACTCGAGGTTCGACCTTCTTATCAAAAGCTTTCTTCATTCTTTGCTGATTTAACTGACCATGACACATGGCAGTTAATCTCTTCTCTTCAATTAAATTCAACTGGTCAAACCTAGTCTGACACCATTCAGCCTCAGTCAACTTGGCTTCCATGAGCACACGCAATGAAGGAATCTCAACCTCTACGAGGAGTACTGCTTCCATACCATATACAAGGGAGAAAGGGGTTGCCCCTGTTGAAGTGAGGACGGATGTACGATACCCATGTAAAGCAAATGGGAGCATCTCATGCCAATCCTTGTACGTGACAACCATCTTCTGGATAATCTTCTTGATGTTCTTATTTGCAGCTTCAACAACCCCATTCATCTTGGGTCTATAGGGAGAAGAATTGTGATGTGCAATCTTGAAGTCTTTGCAAAGAGCTTTCACCATATTGTTATTCAAGTTCGATCCATTATCGGTAATGATCTTACTCGGTACACCATAACGGCATATAATATGATTCTTGATAAACCTTACAACAACTTGCTTGGTTACATTTGCATATGATGCCGCTTCAACCCATTTTGTGAAGTAGTCAATTGCCACCAAAATGAAACGATGTCCATTCGAAGCTTTGGGCTCAATCATCCCAATCATATCAATTCCCCACATGGAGAAGGGCCATGGGGAACAGATAACATTCAATAGTGTCGGGGGAACATGAATCTTATCAGCATATATTTGACACTTGTGGCATTTCTTCATAAATTTGCAACAGTCAGATTCCATTGTCATCCAATAGTAACCTGCTCGCAACATCTTCTTCGTCATTGCATGTCCATTTGAATGAGTACCAAAGGAACCTTCATGCACTTCAGTCATCAACAAGTCTACTTCATGTCTATCCATGCATCTGAGTGAAACCATGTCGAAGTTTCTCTTGTACAGTATATCACCATTCAGGTAGAAATTATCGGCTAATCTTCTCAAAGTGCAACAAGTCTTCTTAAGCATAGAATACCGAGTCTCACAGTCGGTGAACTTCTGAGGTAGTAGATTGCAAATTATTTCTTTCCAATCTCATCTTGTTGACCAAGAACACAACCCATACTATCTTTGAGCATAGTCAAATACATGATCAATGATCTTCCTTCAACAGGTGGAGAAAAAAATCGGAGGCCCAAGAAGATATTCCTTGATACTGTCAAAAGCTTTCTGGCAGTCTTCGGTCCAATCAAAAGACCGATCTTTACAAAGAAGCTTGAATATAGGCGCACATGTGGCAGTCATGTGGGAAATAAATCTGGAAATATAATTCAAGCAGCCGGGAAAACCTCTGACTTGCTTCTCAGTTTTTGGCGCAGGCATCTCTTGTATTGCTTTGATCTTGGCAGGACCAACTTCAATACCCTTCTCCCTGACAATAAAGCCCAACAACTTACCAGAACGAACACCAAAAGTACACTTATTGGGATTCAAACGGAGGTTATACTTCCTCAAACGCTGGAATAGCTTCAACAAATGCTCAACAAGTTCCTCTTTATCAATTGATTTAGCAATCATGTCATCGACATAAACTTCAATCTCTTTATGCATCATAGATGAAAAAGAGTAGTCATTGCTCTCTGGTAAGTTGCACCAGCATTCTTTAGACCGAAAGGCATCACTCTATAACAGAATGTTCCATAAGGTGTAATGAATGTGGTCTTCTCCATATCTTCGGGTGCCATCTTGATTTGATTATATCCAGAAAATCCATCCATAAATGAAAAGACTTTGAATTTAGCAGTATTGTCTACCAACATATCAATGTGTGGTAGAGGGAAATCATCTTTCGGACTGGATTTATTCAAATCTCTATAGTCAACACACATGCGGACTTTTCCATCTTTCTTCGGCACAGGCACAAAATTTGGCCACCCATTGCATATACTCAGTGGTCATAAGGAAACCGGCATCTATTTGCTTCTGCACTTCCTCATTGATTTTCACAGCCATATCGGGATGCGTTCTTCTCAACTTCTGCTTGACTGGCGAGCATTCTGGCTTCAACGGCAATCTATGCTCCATAATCTCAGAATCCAAACTAGGCATGTCTTGATAGGACCAGGCAAACACATCTAAATATTCTCTAAGAAGATCAACCAACCCCTTCTTAGCATCTGGACACAGTCGAGACCCAATCTTGACTTCCTTCACATCATCTTCGGAACCCAAGTTGACTAGCTCAATCTGCTTTTCAAACGACTGAATAATCTTTTCATCTTTCTCAAGAAGACAAGACAATCCATCACTCACTTCTACATCACTTTCCTCCTCGACCTCAAACACAGGGAATTCAAAATTTGGAGAAGGAGAAGGATTATTGTATTCAATGGGGTTAGAAACCAACCTGCATAATGATTTGATATTTTGATTTTAGAGAAGTGAATTTGTGACCAAATATTATGCAGATGGAAAATTATATTGTTTATTTATGTTTTTTATGATTACCATTTTCAGAATAAAGCAAAAAGTAAAAATAAACATCAAAGATGTGGATGAATATAATTAATTTTATTGATGATCAATTTAAAATGCCCAAACAATGTTCACTTCTCCCTTAGGCATAGGATAAGGATTTTAAAATATAAAAGCAATTACTTAGATCGATGCAAAATAACAGGAATACCAACAGCAGTCCAATTGTTGCATGTCCCTCCATGTGTTACAAAGTTGGCGCAGTCTTCCTCTTCGCTATCCTCTAGCACAACAGATAAGTGTTGTTCATTGCCATGAATGAACCCTCCTCTACGAAATTTGAGTTGCATCTCTTCATAATTTGTTTTTAAACAAAGTGAACGTTCACAATGATAAAAGGATACGTGGGATATCTTCAGTGTTCTCCCAAAGATGGCATGACTCCCAACAGGGTAAGACATTTGGTCCTATTACCAACATGATTGTATCCTCTTTTTTCAGAGCCTGATTGTGTTTTTCCTCCCGAGCAGAGTGGTTGGTAAAGGTATTCATCCTTCCTTCCTCGGTGGAATGGTGTCACTTCCTCCTCGGCAGATGTGATTTCGTCAGTAGTACGATTTATGGTGGTGACCCTGGAGATTTCTGATTGGTGGTTATTCCCCCACAGAGTTCCATCTTCCCCTCTGACAATTTCCCCAGTAGAATTGCTTCTACGGAGGATTTTATCCGTGTGTTGATCATGTCCACAGTTGGAGTTGGCTGATGCTCATTCCCCTGCAGAGATCTCCGGTTCCTGGTATCTTTTGCCCCATTAGATTGGATGTCCTCTAGTGGGCCTGGCTTTCTCTCTTGAGATGTAGTACCGGATGTTTGATCGTTGGACCTGTTTGTGTTAGATATGTCTGTTTTGTCAGCATACATCATACATAAACCACGCATATATGCATATAATTTTGACATTCAAATATTCATGTTGCATTATTTGCTATAAATACCTTTGTTTGTTATCTCTTGCTATTCGGTGATACGTATTTCATCAAGCAAATGTTTGTGTCTGATCTCCCCATGTAGAGTCAGCCCCATAAGCAGAAACTGTTTGTCTCTCCTTCCATATTCCCCATTGAGTTATGTCCTCGTGGATGATGGTTGTTTCTGTTTCCTCCCAACACATATATTGGGATGGAATTCCCCCTTGAGTTATATCCTCATAGGGATGAGTCTTGTTTCATCGTGCCTCTCTAGTTTGTTCCTAGATTGGCTTCTTACGATTTTCCTTGCACTTCCCCGTAGTTTAGATGAATGATTACTCAGTAACCAGTAAATCGTCCATCTTTTCCCCGGCGGAGTCTGTGGTTTTCTACCCTCATACTGGTAGTTGTAAACCCTATTTTATCCCCTCGCAGAGTTAACCTTATTTTGTTCATCCTAACCGATGGCGGTTACTCTTCCGTGGTTTTCTACCTAGTATCTGGTAGATGTAATCCCCTCTTTGACGGTTATCTTTACCCAATATTCGGTATTGATATTCCTTCACCTTTTTGAGTATATCTCCCAGTAACCGGTGATATATCTCCCGGATCATTGCTTTTGTCAATGTATCCCTAGTGAGTCATCTTTCATTGGCTTTTATCGGCAATGATCGTTTCTCCCTTTGATTGGTCATCATTTTATACCTAGTATTTGGTATCCCGATGCCCTTCTCTTTCGGTCGATTTATCCTTTATTAACCCAGTAACCGGTTCTGGATAATCTTCCATGCGAGTATGTTATCTACGTTCTGACAGTAATAGATAATATATCTCATGCACTCTTTGGTCGAAGACTTTTGCTCTTCCCCAGTCGAGTAAGATTCGTATCCCCTTCGCGGAGTCGAATGTCCATCCTGTAATCGAGTTTGCTTTTTAGCCCTCTTTCGGATGATGAGTGTCTTGGAAATATTCCCCGATTCACGCTTGGTCGGTCACCTATTATATGCCCAGTAACCGGTATCCCTGGTGTTCCTTCCCTTCTGCTCCCTATTATGACTTTCGTCCCCTGTGGAGTCAGATTTCCTGAGTCGAAATATACCTTTTTAGGTCTTCCTCAGATGATTTCGGATGTTTGATATCTCTCACCCTCATACCGGTCTTAGATATTCATTCTCCCTGAGCGTGTTATTCTCTCACCCTTATATCGGTGCTTCGGTCACATGTCTCCTTGAGCTTATTACCCAGTAATCGGTAATACCTCATCCTGTTGTTTGCTCAGACGAGTCCTGTTTTGGATATTTCCCCGGTGAGTCCCTTAGTGGATATCCCTAATCTGAGTCCGGATTTTCAACCGAAGTATGCTTTGTGGATAGTTTTATTGTATTGGAACATTCCCCAATCCATGCGCCTTTGAGTCAGCTCGAGTCTCTCCATTGATTTATTTCCATGGAATTCCTCTTGTGTTTCTCAGCAAGTTCTAAGTCGTGACCTGCTCACGCAACTTATTCCCTTTCTTATCCATTAGAGTCCCCAGAGTCTCTGTCCCATTTATGAGTGTATTACTCATATGGATTTTCAGTCTCTTCTGATTTCTTTTCTCCTTTGTGGACACATATCTCCACAGAGTGCTACTTTTGCATACATACATTTGCATCATGAGGTCTCTTAGGGACCAAAATTCGTCTCTCTGTTTATTTAAGCCCATTCTACCTCGTTGATACGAAAATTGTAACCTTCACTTCTCCGGCTAGAATGACCTTAAATAGGGGCATCTGTAAGACCCTAATTTTGACCCTAAGATCCCTCATGGCATCATAGCATTACATTTACATTGCCTCAAGGATCATAAGCATCTTGGTTCCCT
Organism: Lathyrus oleraceus; assembly: GCF_024323335.1. Taxonomy (NCBI): domain Eukaryota; kingdom Viridiplantae; phylum Streptophyta; class Magnoliopsida; order Fabales; family Fabaceae; genus Lathyrus; species Lathyrus oleraceus. The sequence goes on along the minus strand of NC_066584.1, from coordinate 313,383,928 downwards.
TTGCCTTTGGGTGGGACCTCTTGTGAGTTGGTTTGATATCACCAAGCATGCTTGAATTGTATATTATTGATTTTCTTATTTTGTTCACTAACCAAAAGCACAAAAATATGTCACTAACATCTTGTTTGTAGCTTGAGCAGTCACAAGATCTAAAAGCTTCTATGAGACCCTATGTGCATTGATATGGCCAAGAGAAGATGAAAGCAAACATGGAAATGGTTCCCAAATCTATCATCCATCAAATATGCCCCCCAAGTATCTCAATTCATCATTTTTTATCAAAGCAAATCAAAGGGTGAGGCTTGTTTCCCAAGGAAACCCTAATTCATTTGTTCATCAACTGTGCCTTGCTCATGAAGCAACCTCAACCCATGGTCAAAAGCAATCAAGGTAAGATCTTTAATTCATCATTTCATGCATATTTGAACTTATTTGAGTATCCTCAATCATCCATTCATCAAGATATGAGGTTTGGACTTGAGAAGTTGATCAGTAATTTCATTTGACTATTTTGAAGTACACTGAGACCTAACTTTTTATGTGTTTGTTAAATGGAGATGACCCCAAGATAAAACATGTTATTAAGAACCATATGAACAACTTTCATGTTCATAAAAAATTGATTTGAGACTTGGAAGGTCATCATCCATTCCAAGACATTATAGGTCATTTTGACTAAAACCCTAATTTTGGGTCAACTTCCCAAGGACATAACTCCTTCATGTTTCATTATTTTTAGGTGAGATAAAATGCATTGGAAAGCTTAAGATGTCTACTTCAAATGTTATGTTGAGCAAAATTGCAAAATCTCAAAAGAAATACATGTGATAATGCAAAACATTATAGGTCACTTTGGACCAAATGCATTGAAATGTGAAAAAGTCCAACTTCAAGTGCCCATAACGTCTTCATCAAAAATATAAATGATGCAAAATTTTAAGTCTAAATTGATTACCTTGAAAAGATCTACAACTTTGATGTTGAAGGTTTTGTCATTTGGAGCTTGCATCATTGAGACAAAAGGGCTTGAACTTTGACCAAATTTGAAAATTCCGCATATGCATGTTTTGCACCCTACACTTCAAGTTCAATTTTCACTAATTTCCAAGGCCCAAATGGAGTTTTGATCAACATAACATTTGTTCCTTATGCAATAAGCTTTCCAACCATTACTCATAAGGTTGCATTTCAATTTTGGACATGGCATTTTCGAAGACTTGAATGAAATAATGCATTTTGTGAAAATAATTTCAATTGCCATGCATGAGCTCATACAATCCAATCTGCACGTCCATTCTACTTACATCATGCATAAGCTTTCATTTCCGGTTGGAATTGGGCCCTCTATGCGCCTGTATAGGCCCATGCATGGATGGCCTTTCCATTCATGCAAGTTTTGATTCATGTATTCAGCATTGCTTCAACTATAAATACATTGCCTTGGCCTCTCATTTCTTCAACCTAAAGGCGCCCCAATTGCTGCTGAATTGAAATCCTAGCCATCACTAAAGGAACTATTTCATTTCTCTTCCATTTTTTCGGATCTGAATTTTGATTTCATTGATCAATCTTCAGATCTCAAAGTTCCTAAACCTTCTCTACTTGATCCATAATGCTTACTGTTTGCAAAAGAATCCAAAGATCTTGACTCAAATCCTTGCAATTCAAAGGTTTAGTTCAACTGTTATTTGCTTCGAACCAGCTTGTATATTGCTCTATTTGCTTTGTTCTTGTGTGATCTGAAGTCCTCTGCATAGAGGCAACATTGTTATGCTTTCAATTTTTGAAAATCATGAAGTTCATATGAACACCACAAAATTTCCACTTCTGATTTCTCTCAATCTAGAGATCTAGAATGGAATTGAGTGGTACATGGGTGATGTACATCACCCCAGCTTTCGAATGATACCTGGATCGTGCATTTTGGTTAACATTTTTTTCTCTGCAAATTTTGAACCTCGCCGGAGCTGGCCAGAGAAGACGGTGGCGCTGGCCACCGTCTGGTCTCCAGATTCAATCAGGACCTTCCATTTGTTTTTCCAGATTGAATCTCGTGCATCCATTGTTATGACTTCATTAAAGGCTGAGTGTATCTCGTTTGACTCACGTGTTTGGTGAACGCATGCTTCTAGGCCGTGTGATGATCCACGTCAATTAATGAAGGATGATCCAATGGCTCACGCTTTTTCCTATTTTCTAATTTCTGATTTTATTTTCTTTAATTCCATTTTATTTCTAAAATTCATATCTCTCCTATTATCGGTCCAAAAATTATGGGACCAATTTCATTCTTCTCCTTTTAATTTCTACTTTCTAAAAATGATTTTTAATATTTTTTATTTTATCATTAGATATTTGTTTAGTAATTTTCTCTTTTTTGGTTATTTTTAATTCATTTAAAATAGTTTTTGATATTCAAAAAATACAAAAATATTTTTTCAACCTCTTTGAATGATGATAGATCTATGAAAAATATTCTCATCAATTTATTAATTGATTTGAGATTTATTTGAGATTTTAGTTCAATTAGGTTATTTTTATGCATTTTTAATTGATTTAAAATAGTTTCTGACTTCTAAAAATGCTGAAATTTTTTGTCAAACTTTGTTTGACCTTGTTGAACTTGGGATAATTCACTTGGACTTTTCAAAGTTGATTTGAAGTGAGTTTGAAGTTTGACCTTTCTTTATTATTTTAATTCAAGTTTTATTTTAAATATTAAAAATGCCAAAAATATTTTATTTGTTTCTTGACTTCTAATCTCCATTTTGCTTCTGTTTTCTATTGTTTGACCTTGATCTTCTCTATCTTTGGTCAACATTTGTTGATTAATACATACCATTTCCATTAATGCACTTTAATTTTTCATCTTCTTCTTCTTCTTCTTTTTCTTTTTGATCAATGAGTTAAAGATTGATGGTTAGCATTGATACATGGAGGTTTAATCTTCCTTGATTCAAATCTAATTCATCTTGATCATGAATCAAATGAATGGCTTTGCATTAAGGATAGATTGCTTCCTAAATCATGCAAAGGACCTAAATCAATACAAGATCATTTCTCATCCTCTTTTTGGCATGGCAAGTTGTTGGAGTTTGATTCACTAATCAAGACCTCTAACTTGTGTTGTTGCCTACATTATTATTGACCGGCCTCAGATAGTTGTGACTTCTACATAAGTCCAATTACGATTGCTTAACATAGCGCTAAATTTGCCTTATGGCACACTAACTACTAACATTAACCATTAACGATTAACATTTACTTCTTGCACTTTACATTTATGCAATTTACTATTCTTGTACATATTATTCATTTGCCTTTTCCTTTGCTCATTTGAGCACATGTTTATGTTAATGCAATTTGCCCTTTGCTCACTTGAGCACATAATTGTGTATATATTATTGTGCTTGTGTTTTGTTTTGATTGTTGTGGACCAAATGCAAAGAAATGGACAAATGGACTTAGTTTCTAGGACATTCCCTATGCAAAATTGGAGTAAAAGGACCTTAATGTTGAAGATGGATTAGAAGGACCAAACCTCTAAACTTATTCTTGTCCATTCTTGATTTACTTCATAGAACTTTTTGATGTGTGTGCTTTTGTGCTAGGGAATTCAATGTGAGCCTAATTGAAGAACCATTGCTATGTCCATCCAAAGTGAAAGATACAAGAACATTGGGGATCTTCTAAGAGCTAGTTTGATTATGTTGATTGCTTGAGCTTACTATTATTTTGCTTACATATTCCAAAGGATGGAAGCTACTTGGATCATCAATATGATCTCAAGAGAGGAACTCCATTTGTGGCTTTGTTTCTTATCCCTCATCTCTTGTATGATTAGGAATTTAGCCATTCTTCTTCTTCCCTCCACTCTAACCCAAGCCAAAACTTTTGTGCAAATATTTAACACTTGTTTTCAAACATTAGAAACCTAAGCATTATGCTTTTGATTTTCAAACTTTCTTTTCAAAACACTTATTTTTGAATTGAATTCCTAAGTCAACTTTGACCTTATTTTGTAAATACTTTTCATTGGTAAATACAACTCATTCAAATACTTTTGTGGTTTCAAGGGTCACTTCCTTAATCAAAACTTTTCATAACCTTTAGCTATTAGGTTTGAGTTATCCTTGAGGTAGATGTAATACTCACCTATATCCTTAGTGATGGACAATGAGTCTTCCATGCTTATTATAGGGTTAACCCCTCACTAGCATGTTGAAGCCATCCTCACATGGTGGATTTGTGGTTTCAGGTTGAGTTTTCTCCCTTGGATAACAAAAGACCTTAAGGCTTTTGGACCAATCAATTCACCAATTCATTTTGAGATTTTTACCCCGAACTACGAGGTCTTTATCCCAATCCTTTTAAGATGGTACGTAGGAAATGGGTTTATCCATCCAAACACAAAATATAAATAACTTGTATATTCTCTTCTCATCTCTTCAATCATGTTTGCACAAACAAATTTTCACAAAATACCAACCTTACAACAAGTGTGAAAAGGGCTCCCTAGGAGTACCTAGGATGTTTTGGGTGCTTAAAACCTTCCCATTATATAACCAACCCCCTTACCCCGATCTCTGACATTTTTACTAGTTTTTGATTCGATAAAACTTTTAGGTTTTTGTTCGCTTTCTAACCATTTCTTTGGATAAATAGAAGTGCGGTGGCGACTCGGCTTGAATGGTTTACCTTGGATTTAGTCAATATCTCTAATGGTAACGAATACCCCGCTACAATTATCTACCGACATATTAATGTGTTGCAGAGGGAAATCATCTTTTGGATTGCTTTGTTCAAATCCCTATAATCAACACACATACGGACTTTTCCATCCTTCTTAGGAACAGGCACAATCTTGGCCACCCACTGCGGATACTCAACAGTAACAAGGAAACCGGCATCGATCTGCTTTTGCACTTCTTCTTTGATTTTCACTGCGATATCAGGATGAGTCCTCCCGAACTTCTGCTTGACTGGCGGGCATTCTGGATTCAATGGAAATTTATGCTCCACAATCTCAGAATCCAAACCAGGCATGTCTTGATAAGACCAAGCAAACACATCTGAATATTCTCGTAGAAGATCAATCAACCCTTTCTTAACCTCTAGACACAATCGAGACCCAATCTTTACTTCCTTCACATCATCTTCGGAACCCAAGTTGACTAACTCAATCTGCTCTTCGAATGGCTGAATGGCTTTTTCCTCGTGCTCAAGTAGACGAGATAATTCATCAGACACTTCTTCATCACTTTCTTCCTCAGCCTCAAACATAGGGAATTCAAAGTTTGGAGAAGGAGTAGGATCATTGTATTTAATGGGTTTAGGAATCAACCTGCATAATGATTTGATATTTTGATTTTAGAGAAGTGAATTGTGACCAAATATTATGCAGATGGACAATTATTTATTTATTTATGTTTTTTGTGATTACCATTTTCAGAAAAGTAAAAAGTAAAAATAAAACACCATAGATGTGGATGAATAGAATTGCATTTTATTAATAATCAAATTGAAAGATGCCTGAAAATGTTCACTTCTCCCTTAGGAATGGGAGAAGAATTTTCAAAAATAATAAAACAATTACTTAGAGCGATGAACAATAACAGGAACATCGACAGCGATCCAATTGTTGTAAGTTTTGTCACGCGTCACAAAATCGGTGCAGTCTTCATCTTTATCACCCTCGATTATAGCAGTTGAGTGTTGTTCATTACAATGGAAGAACCCTCCTCTACGGAAACTCGGTTGCATATCTTCAGCTTTGATCACAGACGACCCTTGCTGGAAACCCAAACCAGCACGACTCTTGTTGTCGGAGACCTCTACCATCTGGCCCCACTGATCAGAATTACCGTCTTCAACAATCTTCTGAGCGTCTTTAAAAGAGGACATAGGTGCCCCAACTCTTTTTCCTTCAGAAATAGATAGAGCTTGAAACAGAGTTCAAATCTCATCCTCAGCTTCAACATACGAGAAAGACGACAGATGGCTCACTAACAGAGCTTTCTCTCCATCCACAATGACGAGCTTACCATTCTTCACGAATTTCAACTTCTGATGCATAGTGAATGTCACAGTCCCTTCCTCATGTATCCATGGCCTTCCTAACAAGCAGCTATAGGATGGGTGGATATCCATTACTTGGAAAGTAATTTGGAAATTACTCAGACCTATCTTCACTGGAAGGTCCGCCTCACCAATAACAGTCTTGCGAGAACCATCAAAAGTCTTGACGATCACGCCACCGTATCTCATTGGAGCTCCTTGATATGACAATCTAGACATAGTTGACTTTGGGAGTATATTCAATGAAGAACCGGTATCAACCAACATATTTGACAACACATCCTCCTTGCAATTCATTAATATGTGCAATGCTAGGTTGTGATTTCTGCCTTCCTCGGGATGTTCTTCATCGCAGAAGCTCAGATTATTGTAGGAAGTGATGTTAGCCACAATATGGTTGAACTAATCTACTGTTACATCAGGCTCCACATAAGCTTGCTCCAATACCTTTTGCAATGCTTCTCTGTGCGCTTTAGAATTCATAAGTAGAGACAACACTAAAATTTTGGAATGAGTCTGGAGCAGCTGCTCCACCATATTGAATTCACTTTTCTTAATCAAACGAAGCACCTCATCATCATCATTAGGCTTCAAACTGCTGGATTCACCAGACTGACACTTTGGAGCGCTAACCGGATTTATTGCAGGCACGTCAACCTTCTTACCAACATCCTCTACATCCTTGGGGAAAACAGTACCAAACACACGACTGCTACGGGTCACCTTCGCTATATCGACAATGTTCAGAACAGAATTAGTCGTAGGCACGAGACCTCTTGACCGTTCTCCATCATTGTCGCATTATACAGATACAGAACAGCTCTATCGGATGCATACGGGACAAGGCCGGCTAACCCTATTACCAACGACGATACCGATCTGTTGATGTTGTTACTGTTATTGCTATAAAACTGAATTACTACCCACTCAGGGGTCTTAAACACTGGCACTATCATGTTCACATCATCTATATCCCTCGACTTTTGAATCTGGATTATATTTTCATCCATCAACTTCTGGATATCTCTCTTGATAATCGAACACCCACGGGTGTTCACACTGCAGATTATATAATTGTCGTGATCATGCTCACAATCACTAATAGTGCACAAAATCTTATGCATCTCAACCAAAGATCGACGAATACGTCGCACATCAAACACTCGGAAACTCCCTGGACAGCCATCTACCATATTGACAGAGGGATTACCATGAGTAGGTAATGGGTTAGCTTTAACATTCGGCGCACGGTCCTTAAAGGACACCATCCCACTCTTCACTGGCTTCTGGACCTCATATTTCAGTGGGTAGCAATTCTCAATATCATGACCAGGGGCCCCTTGATGAAAGGCACGGCGGAGTTCTGGCTTATACCACCACAGAAGTGGTTCTGGAATTTGTGGAGGATTTCTTGGTTGGAGTAGGTTCTTGAGAACCAAAGATGGATAAAGTTCTGCGTATGACATAGGAATAGGGTCAAAAGAGACCTTCTTCCTTTCAAAGTTTTGTTGTTGTTCTTATTGATTATTGTTGGTATTATTGTTGTAGTTGTTTGTTCTTTGTTGTGGTTGTTGTTAACGTTGTTGTTGAACTGGAATAGATTGATTGTTGGAAAACACTGGAATAACAGATGATACTTGATTATGGTGTTGACGTGGTTGCAAACTTCTTCTTACATGAGGCCTCCATTGCCTCCCAACTGACACTGCATTGGTTTCGCCTTGCTTCTTTCTAGTGAAACTGTTACCATACTTCTTGCTTGAAGATACCTCTTCCTTAGACAAACGTCCCTCACAAACACCCTCTTCTAATCTCATCCCCCATATTTACCATTTCGGTAAAGTCATTCGGGGCACTAGCAATCATTCGCTCGTAATAAAACGAGCTCAGGGTCTTAAGAAAAATCTTGGTCATCTCCTTTTCTTCCAACGGAGGGTTGATCTGAGCAGCTAGCTCTCTCCATCTCTGGGCGTACTCTTTGAATGTATCCTTGTCCTTCTGAGACATCGACCTCAATTGGTCCCTATTTTGTGCCATATCCACATTGTATTTATACTGCTTTACAAAAGCCTCACCCAAATCATTGAATGTGCGAACACTTGCACTATCCAAACCCATGTACCACCTCAGAGCGGCACCAGTCAAACTATCTCGAAAGTAATGAATCAATAACTGATCATTATCAGTTTGCGTCGACATCTTCCTGGCATACATGACAAGATGGCTAAGTGGACAAGTGTTTCCCTTATACTTTTCAAAGTTAAGGACCTTGAACTGCATCGGGATCTTTACTTTTGGCACTAGGGAAAGCTCAGCAGCACTCTTACCAAATAAATATTTTCCCTTCAAGGTCTTTAACTCCTTTCGCAACTCAAGGAATTAGTCTTTCATCTCGTCCATCTTCTCATAAACATTCGGACCCTCAGACGGCTCAGAATGGTAGATGGTGTCCTCAACACGAGGCAGACTGTGAACAACTGGAGGCAGCACAGACATGACCGGGCTAGATGCTGGCATGGAAGCAAAAGTAGGCGCAAAACCTTTGGGCACAAAGTTGGGCGGCATTCCCCATAGGAATCCGGCAGGCATAGCAGGAGCAACCTGAGTGGCAGGCACGGTTTAAGTAACAACCTCTAAAATGACAGTCCTCTGGGGAGGAGGAGTTGCAGGCGTTGGAGAAGACTGACTCTGAGCAGCTAAAACAGACTCCATTATGGCAGTCAAGGGAGCAATCTCGTCCTTCAACTCTCGGTTCTCTTGTTCCAAGTGTTCCAGGATTCTCAGATGATTGGCGCGAGTATTATATTGATGAGTCAGTTTGGCTGAAGCACAGAAGAATAACCAATAAGACATCTGGCGGAAGAAAAACCTACTATACAAATGATGCATGAAATGCAATGCTTTGATTTTTTTTATTTTCAAGGAACATACTATTTTATTTGCAAATATATAATAATAATAATTGTAACAATTTGATTGACCATAAAAAATATCTTTTATTCATATAATTTGGAAGGATTACACTGAGTACAATTTCAGAAACCAAAATACAAATACAAGAGAAAAGGAAACTAATCATCCTAAGGATCCCCTAACAACGGTGTCAGATGATCTGGCTGCAGGCGCGTACTTCCTTCGGATGCATCGAATCTCGGACTCAAAAGAAGTCTTCATCTGAGCCTTCTCGAGGACAAGCTGATCAACAATCTTCTTCCAAGAACTAGAAGGTTGAGGCATACTAGAGGAAGATGGATCCTCTGGATCTCTCTGTCTCTTCATTACTTGCTCTTCAAAAAGCTCAATAAGCGTGTCTTTGTCCTTAGACTCAAGCTGTAACTTCTCATGCTTTCTTCTTAAAGCATGGAATCGCTCTTCCCACATATCCTTCTCTTGTTTCATCTTGGCGGGTGTGTCTTCCAAAACTTCTACATCTTGGTTAGGGAAAGTTGATGGCTCAACTACAACCATAGACATAGGTCTCTCACAAGCATAAGACGTCTTCAACTCCAAAGCTCTCTTCTTCACCCAAATAGTGTAAGCTACCAAAGCTACACATTTACACGGACCAAGCTCGGATCTTCCTCTCCTATGCATATTATGCCAAGCATGTATCATCTTTTGCTTCAAATGTTGGCGATCTTTACCCTCTTAATAGAAAAGACCTTCTAACTGAGTGTTATTAGGTTTGTCTCTCAAGGGGAACCCAAGTTGACGACGAGCCAAAGCAGGGTTGTAGTTGATTCCTCCTTGTGTACCAATGAGAGTCACGTTAGAGAATTCACCGCAACTATCAATAATATCCAAACTACTCAATGAAGAATCATACCAAACTATATCATCATTAATGAGAGACATAAGTCTATGATACCACCTTAGACATTGTTTGTTCTCCACAAAAGTAGCTGTCTGAGGCAAGTGCAAAATAAATCACTTGTATAGAAGAGGAACACAACACACAATTGTGCCACCACCTTTAGAATTTCTTAAATGCAAAGAGAAGTACATATCTCCTAACAGAGTAGGCACAAGATTCCCAATTAAGAAGATTCTAATGGCGTTAATATCAACAAATCTGTCAATGTTAGGGAACAAAGCCAAACCATAGATGAGCAACACAAAGATGGCTTCTAAAGCATCCATACTACCGGCTTGAGCAAAGGCAGTAGCTTCCTCAGAAGTCAACCCAAACATTCCTCCTTTCTTCACCCAATGAGCCTCAATCTCAGACTTCTTCAGATGAAGAGCTTCAGCTATAATATGAGATCTGGGAATCTCCTCCAATCCATTAAAAGGCACCTTGCTAGGAACTGGTATTCCCAAGACATGGGCATACTCCTCCAATGTAGGCATAAGCTGATAATCGGGAAAGGTGAAGCAACAGTAGAGAGGGTCATAGAACTGGATCAAAACACTCAAGAGTCCTTCAACCACATCAGTAGACAATACAGAAAAAAGCTTCCAATGACGTTGCTTGATGTCCAAGGGGTCTAATACAAAAGATGATAGCTTCTTTAACTCTTTCAAGTCGAGACATCTGAAACTGTACTTCTTAGTGTTCCTTCGTCCATAATCCATGGTCTGAAAATATTTTCAAATAAAACCTCAGTTCCTTGAAGTTATTTTTGGTGTGGTGAATGTTATGATGCGCATGAATGCATGAATGCAACAATCACAAATAAGGGATCACACACAAGGCAAACAAAGGTCAATGGATGAATCAAGTCATTGTCAAGATTAATCATCCATTTTGGTGGATCATGGTTTTCACCTTATCAACACCCAAGTTCCATTGATACTAACAAGACTTGATTGGATCAACCAAGAATCAAGGGTTTGTTGTGAGTCACGAGCATGGAGTTGGGTTAAGAACCATCCCAAAGGAGTGTACTAAGGATAAAAACCTATAGATCATGTTCTAAAAAGTTCCTAGAGTTTTAATTCCATCTATCGGATATTACAGGTTAGGATGACTGACTCATCAACCCATAATATTCTCTAGAGAAACTCGTCTAAGTGTAGTATCGCGTAACAACTATTATCAAGTCTACACCTGAACAGTCTCCACACTACGTCCTAAATAGGCCAAGTTGGGTTAAACATACTACAGTCCTAGGCTTCTCGGACCCTAAATCGGAGAAAGTAATTTCTAACCACAAATAACTTGTGTGACATTCATAACTCCAAAAGGATCTCCACTGTGTAGATGGGTCTGAAGCCAACTTGTTAAGGACTACTCCACACAAGTCGAACATGACTATACCATCATCCTATCTTAATTTCACTCAAGTTTGGGTTAGAACTTATCTCACCACTCAGAGATCACCAAGCACAACAAGCAGATTATATCATCCAACAAATATACAAACATCAAATATACAATTATATACACATAAAAAGTAGGCTAAACCCACTAAGGGCTACTCCCTAGCAGAGTCGCCACTTAATTTCCATAGCGGTAAATTCATGCCCATTAATCTATGGATAAACTTAACGTCAATTAAACCATAGTCGCCACCATGCTTTTATTGTTTCCAAAGTAAAAGGTAAAAGTACGAACAAAACCTAAATATAAGAAGTTTTCAAATCAAAACTCATAAAATGCCAGAGATTACAGGTAAGGGAGTTGGTTACACAGAGGGAAGGTGTTAGCACCCAAAGTGTCCTAGGTACTCCTAGGGAGCCCTTGTTTATGTGTGCATGTGTTTTGGTATAAAATGATGTTTGCAATAAATAGAGTGTGGGGATGAGAAAAGAATTCATTCATTATATTTTTGTGTTTGATAAGACCTTCGGACTTGTGCCTACGTACCAACATAAAATGAGGGATCAAAACCTCGTAGTTCGTGGTAACAATTTCAAAGTGAGTGGATTACTTTTAACAAAAATTTAAGTTTAAAATAGGCGCAAAAGGACTAAAAGAGTTTGAATGAGTGTTAGTTCTTTTTTGTCTTTGAAAAATTTAAGTCATTATGATTAGATTCATTTACAAGTTTGATTAAGAAAAAGAGTTTGAAAATGTAATGGCATAAGGCCAAAGTTTATAATTTGCAAAAGAGTCTAGGTTTAAAAATCACAAGCAAAGAAGATTTTGAAAAAAGGGGAGAGATTTGAAATTTAAGAAGTGGGAGGAGATGGAGAGACTAATCCTAAGCATAAAAATTAAAAGTTGAGAGTTGAAAAGATTTGACCAGTGGGATGCAATCCAATAGATAAGAATGTCATATAGAAAAGCACTTTTCTTTGGACTTTGAAATCAAGCAATATCAATACACAAATAGCAAGATGAAGAGCAAGGAATAAAATAAAGATAGCCACATCCAAGCTAGAAACTCCATAGTCTTCTTCATTGAAATTCTAGTAACAGACTGTCGATGTCACACTGGATGTTATGACATCCAATTCTGCGCAGACAGGTAATGTATGTAGAAAGTAAATGAAAAAAACAGTAAATGACACAGAGAATTGTTTACCCAGTTCGGTGACAAACACACCTACTCTGGGGGCTACCAAGCCAGGGAGGAAATCCACTATAAGAGGTATTAATTCAGGACTTAAACCACCAGTTTAATCCTATCACTTAAGACCTACCCAATGCAATTTCAATCTAAACTAAGACCTGAGTACCTACTCACTCCCTCTCAATCACAGCAGTGATTACAACCATTAAGAATTTTAAAGTCAGTGGTGAAGATATACTTCAAACAACTCTTGATTGTGCTTAAAAGCTTTAATCAAGAAACACAGCACTCACGCTTAAAAGCTTAGAGTGACACACCAATTACAACTCAATAAACACCCTAGTCCAATGCAATCATCTAGGTGATAATTGCTTGGCTCACAAGTAAAACCTAATTCAAGACACAATGAAAGTACAGCAATGATATATAATGATATATTGAATTCTTCACACTTCAAATTGCTGAATTGCTGAAAGTAGGATTGCCATCCTTTTATAATGCAGTACTTGGGCCTTGTACTTGAATTTCCTAAAATTAGGGTTAAGCATGTTAACCTAATTTCCACACATTTGGGTGCTAACAAATAGGCTATATGCTAGGTCTCTTAATTTTAGCACAGTTGTTAGTTTCCTGAAAATCAACCTGAGATAAATACTGAAACATAACAGAAAAATTAGCCTATACTTTAGCATCTGCTGTCAGGGATGAATGTCAGTTTGACATCCAGAAAATGCTGTCATGAATGAATGTTATAACATTCAGTTTGACATCCAGTAAATCATGTATTAGCTAATCCTGCAGCATACTACTTAAGTATGTCATGACATCAGTCAAGACATCTAAGTACATTAAGTGTTTTAACATAAAATGCAGCCAATCAAAAACATCTACAATCTACCCCTTTGGCAAATTTTTGGCTAAAACAACTTGGCATCACAACAAAGTTCACAGCAGCAGAAAGCACACATCCAAGCAGAGAATCAAATTAGCTAATATGCTTAGCAAACATAGAAGTTAAGCTTCAAATAGCAGCAGCACAAGAGAAGATCAAGCAGAGAACAAACAACAATATACCCTCTTGTTTAGAGGACCTTCAACTTCAAAGAAATCTGTTGTTCTGGGGTACAAGTGTTACTCCCCCTTTTTGTCAAAAATGTTGCCAAAGAAACACTTAATATTACAGACCCAAAAAAAAAGATAAAAATACAAGCAATTATCAGAAACACAAGGAATGTTCTAGTCATCTGACTTAGAGTCAGCATCATCATTTGTGCCATCATCAGAGCTGGCCTCTGCTTCTCCCTCTTCACCTTGTCTTTCAGCTTCTTCTGCAACAGCAGCAGCTTCACCAAATTCTCCACCATCAGCTAGCACATCACCTTCAGTCATCTCCAAAAAGCTAATCAATTTTTCCAAGTTCAGCTTCCTTGCCTCTAATTCCCTGCAGATTTCTTTGAGCATTGCAATGACAGCAGCTTTACCTGGCTGATTGCTTACACGTGATGTCTCACCTGATGTCCTGACAATGTCAGGGACATGGGTACCTAGGAACAGCTTATGATTGAAAGACATAGGGTTGTCTCTTTTCTTCACAGAATCATTCTCAGTTAAGATGTTTGGAAACTGATTCAAAACAATACCACAGATGAGAGAAGGAAAGGCTATAGGACCCTTCACACTGAAGCTTCCTGCATGCTTCAAAGTTTGATCAAAAATATAGGAGCCATAGTCAAATTTGGCTTTGGTTCCAACAGCATACATAAACTTTCCAAGCATTACAGCAACTGTAGATTTATGATTGGTGGGCACCCAGTTAGCAACTCCAATCTTATGCAGCATTGCATACTTGACACTCAGTTTACTTGCCACCAATTTTCCTTTGAGAGGCCACTTCCTTACCTGATTAGCAGTGATGACTTGACAAATTTTGTTGTCAGTCACCTCAAGCTCAAGTTGAGCTTCATCAGGCCTTCCCAAATACTTGTTGATCACTGAATGAGAGAAATTTACACACTTTCCTCTCACATACACTTTCTTGAATTCCTTAGACTTGCCATCAGCATATTCTTCAGACAAATTAACAATAAATTCCTTTACCAACATCTCATAGCACTTTGAAAACTGAGTCACAGTCTTCATTAAACCAGCCTCTTGAATAAGATCCATAATATCCTTATAGTCTAGGACATTATGAGCTAATTCCCTTTCCAAAGCCAGCCTCTTCTGATAAACATATTTCCACCTGTTTACACTTGAAGCGAAATGAAAAGATATGTTGTCAATTGGTACCTCAGGGACACTAGCTGCAATCTTGCTAGTGGTTGGCTTCTTCTTTGATAGAATGTCAGAGACATTACAAGGAACATCTAAGTCAGACTCAACAACAACAAACTTGGTCTTATTTTTCTTGGGCACCACTTTGCTCCAAGATTTGGTTGGACCATGAAATTTCCTCTTGAGGGAACTCTCGACTGCCACCGTTGTCTTGGAAGAGGTTGGAACATCAATCTTCTTTCTAGGGGACCTTTGAGCCACAGTTTTCTTTTCTCTCCGAGTCCTAACCCTTTTGACTATGCTAGGGAGGACAGAGGACAACAACTCATTATCAGAAAACTCCTCCATGTCTACTATTTCAGCCTCACAGTTAGGGTTGTCACTGACATCATGAGTGACATGAACTTCCTCACCAGCCACATTCTCTAAGGGTTTGTCAACATTTTACTCCTTATGGGTATCGGTTTGCTCAACATCATCAGAGATATTCTTTCCTAAAGACTCAGTATTTTCTTGATCAGCAACATTATCAGGTTCAATAGTTTTTAAGGGAATGGAAACCCCAGGGACCTCATGATTTCCAGACAGTATTCCAGTCACTATAGTGGCAATGGCATTGTGAACATACCTGGAACCTTCTTTGGTTCGTTCCTCAAGAATGATGGATGAGGAGAAGCCTGATACAGTTTCTTTAGGTCTTCTTGCATGTGGGGTATTCACAGAGTCAGCAACAGGATCTTCTCTGTTACGGTTGCTTGGTTCAGCGCTAGGAGAACAAGGCATGTTCTTGGAAGGAGAAGAGTTGGATTGTTGAGACATGATGAGTATCTTAGAGACGAAATGAAAATTTTCTCTGAGAGGATGCTTGCGTGAATGGAAGCTGAAAGAGTGGAAGAAGTAGCGCTTGTTGCAAGTGAAATAACTATTATTTGTTGACCAATCAGAGCACACTTTCAATTGTTTAATAATTTGAAATATTAAACAGTAAATTCCTAACATCCTTAGTTGCTATAATTCCTCAAAAAGACATATTCCCAACTTGCCCCCTAAATTTTCAAACTGAGTAGCATTCAAAGCCTTTGTAAATATGTCAGCAAGTTGTAGTTCAGTTGCCACATGTTCCAAAGTAATCACTTTGTCTTCTACCAGATCTCTTATGAAGTGATGTCTAATGTCAATATGTTTGGTCCTGCTGTGTTGGATAGGATTCTTTGAAATGTTGATGGCACTGAGATTGTCACAGAATAATGTCATGACATTCTGAGTGACATTGTACTCAGTCAACATCTGTTTCATCCATACCAGTTGGGAACAACTGCTTCCAGCTGCTATGTACTCAGCTTCTGCAGTGGATAATGATACACAGTTCTGTTTCTTGTTGAACCAAGATATGAGATTGTTTCCCAAGAAGAAACATCCTCCTGATGTGCTTTTTCTGTCATCAACACTCCCAGCCCAATCAGCATCACAATACCCAGATAAGATAGGCTCAGAGCCATGAGAGTAGAGCATACCATAATCACAAGTCCCATTAATATACTTGAGAATCCTCTTGACTTGATTTAAGTGACTCACTTTGGGTTCTGCTTGGTATCTAGCACACACACCAACTGCATAGGCAATATCAGGTCTACTAGCAGTTAAATATAGTAGGCTACCTATCATACTTCTGTACAAGCATTGATCAATACTAGAACCTCCTTCATCTTTAGTTAACTTTAATTGAGTAGGTGCAGGAGTTCGTTTGTGACTAGCATTATCCATACCAAACTTCTTAACTATGTTCTTGGCATATTTGATTTGGGAGAGAAACATAGAATCTTCCATCTGTTTAATTTGCAGTCCAAGAAAATAAGTCAATTCCCCAACCAAACTCATTTCAAATTCAGATTGCATCTGGTTAACAAAATGTTTCACCATTCTATCTGACATTCCACCAAAGACATTATCATCCACATATATTTGGGCAATCATGATTTTTCCATCTTCATCCTTCACAAATAAAGTCTTATCTATCCCTCCTTTTCTGTAACCATTAGTAGTCAGAAATTCAGTCAGCCTCTCATACCAAGCTCTAGGAGCTTGCTTCAATCCATACAGAGCTTTCCTCAACTTGTACACATGTTTTGGTAGGTTAGGATCACTGAACCCTTTAGGTTGTTCCACATAGACTTCTTCATTCAAGTAGCCATTTAAAAAGTCACTCTTCACATCCATTTGGAACAATTTGAACTTCAGAATGCAGGCAACACCTAACAGCAACCTTATTGACTCAAGTCTTGCAACAGGTGCAAAAGTCTCATCAAAATCAACCCCTTCAACTTGAGTATACCCTTGTTCCACTAGTCTTGCTTTATTCCTAGTGATTACTCCTTTCTCATCAGACTTGTTCTTGTAAATCCACTTGGTACCAATGATGTTAGTCCCTTCAGGTCTTGGAACTAACTCCCAAACTTCATTCCTTTTAAACTACTCCAGTTCATCTTGCATAGCATTGATCCAATATTCATCAGTCAGAGCTTCTTTCACATTTTTAGGTTCAACCTTGGATACAAAGCAGGAATTTGAGCTATTCTCCCTTGATCTGGTAATCACACCACTATTGGGATCTCCTATGATAAGATCCTTAGGGTGGTCTTTCTGAATCCTGATAGAAGGCACCTTGTTGGATGCTTCTAACTCAAGTCCAGGAGGAGTATCCTGTACATTTTTTGTTGAAGTCTCAAGGAATGTTCCAACATCCTCTATGACATTCGATTCTTCATCTTTATCATCAACAATAACATTTATGGATTCCATCAGGACATTAGTTCTGAAGTTGAAAACTCTGTATGCTCTGTTGTTAGTAGAGTATCCCAGGAATATACCCTCATCACTTTTTGGGTCCATTTTTCTTCTCTGTTCACGATCTGTAAGAATGTAACATTTGCTTCCAAAGATATGAAAGTACTTCACAATAGGTTTTCTGCCTTTCCATATTTCATACAGAGTGGAAGAGGTTCCCTTTCTCAAGGTAACTCTGTTGTGAACATAGCAAGCTGTATTCATAGATTCAGCCCAAAACTGCATAGGAAGCTTCTTTGCATGTATCATAGCTCTAGTAGATTCTTGAATAGTTATGTTCTTCCTTTCAACTACTCCATTTTGTTGAGGAGTAATAGGTGAGGAAAACTCATGACTTATTCCTTCAGATGAGCAGAAATCATCAAACTTGGAATTTTTAAACTCCTTTCCATGGTCACTTCTTATTCTGATAACACTACTATCCTTTTCTCTTTGGAGTCTTATGCATAAATCTTTGAAGACATCAAATGCATCTGATTTTTCCCTGATGAAGCTTGTCCATGTGTATTTGTAATGGTCATCAACAACCACATAAGCATATCTCTTCCCACCAAGACTTTCAACCTGCATAGGTTCCATTAAGTCCATGTGCAAAAGTTCCAGAGTTTTGGATGTTGTAGGATGTCCAAGCTTAGGATGTGACATCTTGGTTTGCTTGCCAACCTGACATTCTCCAAAGACTTTTCCTTCATCAATAAGCAGCTTTGGGATTCCTCTAACTGCTTCCTTGGATATGATCTTCTTCATTCCTCTTAAATGAAGATGTCCAAGTCTTCTATGCCACAGCTTCACTTCCTTTTCTTCCTTGGCTAAGAAGCACATTGAGGAGTCGTTTGAGACTTTAGGTTCCCATAGATAGCAGTTATCTTTGGATCTGGATCCTCTCATAACTTCCTTATTTTCTCCATTTGTCACAACACATTCTTCCTTAGTGAACTGTACATTGAAGCGTTGATCACATAGTTGGCTTATGCTGATGAGATTAGCAGTTAGTCCTTTTACTAACAACACATTATTCAGTTCTGGAACTCCAGGACTGTCCAGCTTACCAACACCTTTGATTTTTCCTTTAGCTCCATCACCAAAGGTCACATAACTGGTAGTATGAGGTTGTATATCTACCAATAAGTTATTCATCCCAGTCATATGTCTTGAGCAACCACTATCAAAATACCAGTCTTCTTTGGTAGATTCCCTTAGAGATGTGTGAGTTATTCTAGCAACCCATTGTTGTTTCTTGATAGGGGCATTATGCTTAGGTGCCTTCTTCTTATGTCTGACTTGAGGGGTCTGGTTAGGATAACCATGCAACCTGTAACAGAAGGGTTTTATATGACTAAATCTTCCACAGTAATGGCATCTCCATCTTTGAAATTTCTTCTTTTGATGGTTAATCCTCCTACTTCCATGATGTTGTGACATTGGTTGTGACTTCTGCTTGATTTTCTGAACTTCAGCCTTTGAGCTTTTGAATTCAGATGAGGATTCCTTAACAAAGCCTAAACCAGACATGGTTCCTGATTTTTGTCCCACCTTTATAATTTCTTCCAAAGTGTCAGTTCCTTTATTCAGCATTCT
The DNA here is from genome assembly GCF_024323335.1 of Lathyrus oleraceus. NCBI lineage: Eukaryota > Viridiplantae > Streptophyta > Magnoliopsida > Fabales > Fabaceae > Lathyrus > Lathyrus oleraceus. The sequence continues at coordinate 313,364,696 of NC_066584.1, read as the reverse complement.
GATGGATTTTGTCATTTGATCTATCTTAGAGGTCAGTAAGGTTATCTCACCATTTAGATCATCTATGACTGTCAGATGCTTCTTCTTCTCAGCTTCCAACTCCTTGATAAGTTTCTTCTGCTTTTCTCCTTGTAGACACACTTCTGCACTTTTGACACATAACTCTTTATATGAAGCAGCAAGTTCATCAAATGTATGTTCATCTCCACTTGAGTCATCATCAGAGGCATAGACACTAGTTAGTGCAGTGACATGTTTTGAAGATTCTCCTTCTGATTCACTCTCAGAGTCTCCATCAGACCAGGTGACAGATAGTCCCTTCTTTTGCTTCTTGAGGAAGGTAGGACATTCAGCTCTAATGTGTCCAAAACCTTCACATCTATGACACTGGATTCCCTTGCCTTGGTGTCGCATTACGCGAAAAAACCGGCGAGAAAAGACACAGAGCCGCCACCGTGCGTTATTTATCCCAAGGGCGGGAAAGGAAACGCTCGAAGTAAACCTGGAAAGGAATGGTCTCATGACCAGAGATTGATAGGATCGGGAGTCGGTTATGCGAAGGGAAGGTATTAGCACCCCTACGCATCCGTCGTACTCGACGGGATCCACGCTCAGAAAGAATAGAATAAGGTTGCTGATAAACTGCTCAAAAAACTGCACCAAACTGGAATAAAACACAGACGGAAGACGGAGAAAGCGGACTCGGCAGGATGTCGCATCCTGGGCCTACGTAGTTTGTCAGACACAAACATCAGAGTCGACGTAGTTCGGGGAAATGAGAAACATGCTCGCTAGGACATCGCATCCTATGCATATGTATCTTCTCTAACCAGAGTAAGGATCAGATCACTCGTAGCTCGGCTAACGCACGCCAAACAAAACGCTAAACGGAGACGCTGAGACGTCAGACTCCCAACAAACAAACACACATGGGAAACCGAATGCCAATCGCTGGACTTACATCTGACTCCCAACAAACAAACACACATGGGAAACCGACTGCCAATCGCTGGACTTACGTCAGACTCCAAGCACACACACAAGAAGAAGAAGGGTCTCGATTGCAACTAGGGCAAGAGAAAGGGAAGGTCTCAATCGCAACGAGGGCGAGAGAAAAGGATCAAAGTTAGTTGTTAGTCAAACTCGACAAGACATCGCATCTCGTGCCTACGTATCTCATCTGAACATGAGAATCAGAGTTGCCGTAGTTCGGCTGAACTATTTCTATTTGTTTTGTGTTTTTTAAATGAACGACGTCACTACGCAATCTACCGGATGCTCGACCTTTGGAGACTTACTCACCTGTAGTAGAAGGAGTTAACGTGTCCTTAAGAGGGGAAAAAGTTGGTTTGTGTTTTAGGAAAGCTCACGCAAGAAAGGAAGTCCTAGACGAAGGAACCGTGCTACCTTAATTGACATGCAAACGAGACTACGCGAAGTCTAGCAAACCTAGGGGATACAATCACACCACACAAACACATACAGCATGAAGTAAACACACCAACAAGGGGGCTCAAACATCAAGGGTGAGGCTTTAGTCAAGGGGTCATATCAACCTCGACAAACAAGCCGACTGGAAGGGTATCTGATGGCTCTTAACCACTGACATTGACCGTCAGGGTGAGCAGATGAAAGGTAATGAGGGTAAGACCTCATAGCTCTTAACCCGGGCCTGGGTGAGCTTCAATCAATGAAAACGTGGGAGTCCAGAATGTGGGACTCTCTCCACTTGACTGACTCTATATACAAGGATCTTGGGTGTTTATTCAAAATGCATCAGCACGTAGTGCGAGCAAGATGAAAGACTCAACTGAATAGCAGGGGATGGATTGCACATCCCTTCTATCTGCCAATGCCTCTTCACTTAGGAGGTCTTTACATGTAACCATGCCTCATTGAGGTCTTTAGCACAAAATTAAACAATCAAGAACATGGCCTCTTAAGGAGGGCTTCAGACAGGTGCCTGCCAAAGATAGCAGGTCTTCCAGACTACATGGAGTTCAAGAGATTACCTAAGTAGTATGCCAACCACAAGCAAAGCAAAGCAACTCAAATAATGAGTTAAAGAGGCTAAAGTACCTGTAAGAACATCAAAACAATCAGTACTATGTTCAGACAAACAACCAACAGACAGTCAACAATGTTACAACCCAATATGCACACAAGTCAAGCTTTATGACTCAAGAATTCAAGTGATTCCACCACACTCCATGAACCTACAACATAAAGGATTAGTGCACAAAGTAATTTGCATCTCATGAAATGAGATTACATCAATCATTAGGATTAGAAGCTTGAACCTGAAATACAAAGCTTAGAAAGTGAGTACAAACCACTAGCACCAAGGCTAGGGTCAAAGGTAAGGTAAAAATTCAAAACAGCAACCAATATTCAACATGGAGCATATTTATTCAATCATGAACATGTCCTAAAAAGGACCAAGTCAAAAGCATTAAGCAAAGTCACCACATGAGCAAGCTATGGCAAAGGCAATTTCAAGGCACATAATTGGTCATCAAGAATCAAAATTCCATATTAAAACAGAAATGACTCAAACAATCATGAAAATTTTTATGAGCATACAACATGTCAACCACAATTATCATGCAAAAAATTGTAAACAGAGAAGCTCAATTGATATGACAATTAAAATGAATAAGATCAACATCAAGTTGTGTGACACACATTGTCACACCATACAATCATGTGACCCAAACAGAGAAGGAAAATGCTAAAAATGCCAAATAAAATCTCAAGCATCCTACAGCATGTTAGGAATCAACATATAAAATTTCATGGCAATTGGACAAGTATTGAGAATTTCACACCAATTTGAATGAGGCATGGCATAATTGTGTACATGTTCAAACAATTAAACACCATTAAAAATCCAGAAGAGATAAAATCATGAAATCACAACCATAAAATAGTAGACATCTCAAGGATCATGTAGAAAAAAATTGGAATTATTTGGACTAACATGCTATTTTTTGTGATTTTTTGAAGTGGCATGAAATAATGAAATAAAATGTGAAATAAGTGGAAAAAATATGTGAAAATGATAATTGAAATGGGAATTGGCAAAGTGCTGCACACAGGAATCGAAAGAGGTACCAGGCGCGTCCAAAACGACGTCGTTTTGGTTATAAGGAAATAAAATGAAAAAAATGCTGAAGCGCGCGCGGTGGGAATCGAAGGAGGGGCCTGGCACGTCAAAACGACGTCGTTTTGGTTGCGAGGCTAGGGTTTTACAGACGGTGGCGTGCACTATTCACGCGCGGAGGAAACCACCGTCTTCTTCATGAACACGGTGGATGAACAGTGACTATCAATAATTTTTTTTTCCAGAAATTGCAACCAGGTATACCAAATGAAATATCTCAATGAGCACAACACGAATCCATTATTGCTTTGGCCTAAAACATCATATATCATGCAAATCGAGCGAAAACTTTTATGCACTGAAACTTTCAACTCAACATATCTCAGCCAATACTCAACCGTTTTTAATTCTAAAAGTATCAGCAAACTCAACATTCAAAGATCTACACTAACATGGCAAAAGAATGGAGAATTAAGAGCTTCGAAAAACCTACCTCTTGAAGAGCAGTATGAGAAAACGAGCAATTCAAGGCCTGGCAAGCTCCAAAATCACTCCTATATTGATGTTATGAAGCTTTGCGCGTGAATTGAGGCTTGGAACTGTTTGGATCTAACTCAGATTTGAATCTCCATTGGCATGTTCTTGAGCTTCATGTGCTTAATTCTTCACCAAATTCTGCAAATCAAAGCTTGATCTATACTAAATGAGGATCAGAGAACACAAATATGCAAGAAAATCAAGGTGTTATGTGGAAGAAATTGAAGTTTCAAATTGGAGCAAAAATGGAGGGAACTTGAATCTAGATCTAGAATTGATGAAGATGAATGAAATTCTGTTATGATTAAGGCTTTATATGTTATGTTCATCCATTTGCTAATTACACTTAGGCATGGCTACTGAAATATTAGTGAGAAATAAGGTGTAGTACAAATTGATTTTTTCACCCCATGCATGCAACATGAACGTGAACAGTACCACATGACCATGCAATTACACTTAAAATCATCTTATGAACATGATAGAATGGTTAAAAAACTCATATGATGCACCAAATTCAAATTCATGATTTTCCCTCCAAAATGAGCATGAATGAGCAAATGGTCATGTGATGAAATTTCATGCAATGCCTTGATGGATTTGGAAAATATGAGTCATGACAAGCATTATGCAAAAAGAGGCACTCAATTTGGAGTTTTAGATCAAAAGTTATGGCTTGTTGAAGTTCCATGCACACTTGGCAATGACTTGATCATATCTTCTCAACCATTCATCAGATGCTCATGATCTTGGACTTTTTGGAAATGGGAGAGAAAGATCTTCAACTTTCATGTTTGACACAATTTCATTTGAAGCTTCTTTGGTGTTGGAAAGTTAAGTTGAAAGTGGTCTAAAAACTTGCCATTTTTGGAAACTTGGAATTACAAGTCACTTTCCATTTTTGGAAACTTTTGATCTGGCTTCAAATTCTTCAAGGTAGATGTTTGACATGATGAATAAACCTCTTTTAGACATGAATGAAGTGTCTCAAACCATTTCTCCACCTCCTAGCCCTCAGTTGACTTGCAGTTGACTTTTATGGGCCCTAGATGACCTGAAACTGCACTGTGGACTTTGAGCCTCTAACACTTGGTCAAGTTGCTTCAAAATGAACCTTGGTTCATATAAGCTCTCTAGAACAACCATAGGGCTTTCATCTCAAGGAAAAACCTTGCTCTTTTTCACAGATGAATTCTCCTGATGCCAGTCTTGACTGATAAGGTGCAATGTACTATGCAATGTTAATGACCTAAAAAATGAAATGAATGCATGAATGGGGGGTGCAAATTTGAGGTGCTACAGCTGCCCCTATTCAATCGACTGAGAACCTGAACGGATGAGAGCAACGGTTGCCAGACCTTCAAGGTACACAGGGATTGAATACCAAAAGAACCATAGAAATTTGCACTCTGCAAGGGATGAACACAAACAGTCGACTTGATATACACCGATATCAAGGAACGCAGGGCCATTTACCGATGGCGACTTCGAATGGGGGGACAAGATATTTACAACTGGAACCAGACAAGACGTTTACTGACGACTCTACTGAGGATTTTGATTTTTATCAGAGAAAGAAACCACGACCAGACGCCAACGGACGAATGGGAACAAAGAAACCACGACCAGACGCCAACGGACGAATGGGAATAAAGAAACCACAACCAGACGCCAACGGACGAATGGGAAGAAAACTCAACCAGACACCAACGGATGAATGGGAGAAAGAGAAACCACGACCAGACATCAACAGATGCATGGGAAAAGAAACCATAACCAGACATCAACAGATGAATGGGAAGAAAGAAACCATGACCAGACGCCAACGGACGAATGGGAAGAAAGAAACCACGACCAGACATCAACAGATGATGTTTGGGAAGAGAAGCCACGACCAGACGCCCACGGACGAATGGGAATAAAGAAACCACGACCAGACGCCAACGGACGAATGGGAATAAAGAAACCACGACCAGACGCCAACGGACGAATGGGAAGAAAGAAACCACGACCAGACATCGAAAGATGATGTTTGGGAAGAGAAGCCACGACCAGACGCCAACAGACGAATGGGAAGAAAGAAACCACGACCAGACATCGAAAGATGATGTTTGGGAAGAGAAGCCACGACCAGACGCCAACGGACCAATGGGAATAAAGAAACCACGACCAGACGCCAACGGACGAATGGGAATAAAGAAACCACGACCAGACGCCAACGAACGAATGGGAAGAAAGAAACCACGACCAGACATCGAAAGATGATGTTTGGGAAGAGAAGCCACGACCAGACGCCAACAGGCGAATGGGAATAAAGAAACCACGACCAGACGCCAACGGACGAATGGGAAGAAAGAAACCACGACCAGACATCGAAAGATGATGTTTGGGAAGAGAAGCCACGACCAGACGCCAACGGAAGAATGGGAAGAAAGAAAACACGACCATACATCGAAAGATGATGTTTGGGATGAGAAGCCACGACCAGTCGCCAACGGACGAATGGGAATAAACTCGATGTTGACGGACATCGAAAGATGATGTCTACAGACACCAAAAAGAAGGACCCACACGGGGATCAACATGACACCTACTGGTATCACAGGGATGACATCTACATATGTCAAGACAAGGCCAGACACTTTCCGGGGATTACTCTGGGGGAGTCAAGCTTTCCTTTCACTGACGGGTGAGGAAATAAATCTCTCTGGGGAGTACCAATCCTGAATGCTATCAAGAGCAACTGCAGCAAACGTGCCATACAGATGTTGAACAACGGTTCACCTCTGCTGGGGGTATGATCCAATATGGTTTAACACATGTATGCATATGTTTGAGTTTTCTATGGCGTAATGCTCCATATTGAACAGAAATGCTACGCGATTTGAGGATGCAAATGCAAATGATTACTATATGCAAGATGCAAATGGAGGAAAACTCCTGCTGGGAAAGCAAACGATCGCTCTGCTGAGCGCACGATTCTGATTGGATCCTCCAACTCTGTGGAGAGACACAACAACTCTGCTGCGGATACTTCACGGATCTGACACTCTGGGGACGGCAGAGAAACCAACTCAACTGGGGAGTTACCCGTTGGGAGAACACCAACCTTCCAATCATTCTGGGGAAATAGCACTGCTGCTGGGGAAACGAATAATCCTTACTGGAGACGACCTCCACTGAACCCCATCCACTTAGGGACTCCGCTGGGGGAAACAACCAATGCAAACCTCCGCTGGGGAAAGAACCACCTTCATACTTGCTGGGGAACCAACATTCTCAACCCTTCTGGGGCTTACAGCACTTCAAACCTGGTTGCTGAGGAACAAACTACCCACAGACACCTCCGTTGGGGAAATAGCCATCTTCCGGCTCGCTGGGGAACTAACAGTCCTCAGACTTGCTGGGGAAAAGGCCACCTGCAGACCTGGTTGGAAAAAACATCCTCAACCCTGCTGGGGATTGCAATCACCTTCAGGCCTGGCTGTCGAGGAAACACTGGCCTCGGACTCGCTGGGGAGACAAGCTCTGAACTTGCTTTGGACAACCCAACTTCTCACACTACTGGACAGTGTTGTAATAACTTTGAACAAACTGTGGCTCATCTGCTTTAGCCAGCAATCAAAGATAGTAACCTGCAAAACAGCAAGACATACATGCTCCAAGGGATTGTATGGACAAGATACACCCAAGTGTACTCAACATTCAAAATGATTTTCAAATGTTTTATCTTTCTGCACGTTATTGTCGAGCCTTCATGTTTTTTATATGCAATGTTTATCAAAAATTCGGACGTTTTTGCAAACAAAATAGTAAAATAAAAAACAAGAGAGCAATTTTGACTGAATAACGACTTTTATTGATTGAAAATGGCCTATAAAGGCAAGTACAGCAGGAAGCAATTCCTAGGAAGAGGTAATTGCGCCAAACAAGGAAATAAACTATCCTATTCGCAATGTGAACACGGCATCCACTATTTTCCAATTCTGTTATGACTCACAGATCCTCGATTTTCTCCCAAATTCCTTGCTTTCTGAGAAGAATGATTGGACTGGTCATATCCTTCGAGATGGTAGACGTTGAAGCGTGATGAAGTATAGATAACTCAGACTGTAGTCTTCGCTTTAATCCCTCTTTTGCCTGGATCTCCCTTTCGGGTTTTCAATCCACCGGGATACCCAATTTTGCCTAAGCCGCCTTTTCAGGTTTTCGACTTACCGGGTGTACATATTTTTTCCTTCTTTATCCCTAACTTTTGCCCGAACCTTTTTTCTTTTTTTTCTTGGTTCACCGGGATGCCCTTTTTTGCCTGGACTCTTTTATTCTTTTCGTCCAGCGGGTCAGTTTATGCGAAGTATTTTTTGACTACGTCTGAGTTCACAGGGGACGGAAAATCTTCACCATCCATAGTTGTTAGCATCAAGGCTCCACCGGAGAAAACCTTCTTAACAACATATGGACCTTCGTAATTCGGAGTCCACTTGCCCATATTATCTGTACCGGGAGGAAGGATCCTCTTCAAAACTAAATCACCTGTCTGATAGCTTCGAGGACGCACTTTCTGATCAAAGGCCTTCTCCATCCTTCTCTGATACAGTTGCCCATGGCACACGACTGCTAACCGCTTCTCTTCGATAAGGCTCAACTCGTCAAACCTCGTCCGAATCCATTCAGCTTCGTCTAGCTTGACATCCAGCAAGACTCTCAAAGAAGGAATCTCCACTTCAACAGGTAGGACTGCCTCCATACCATACACAAGGGAGTAAGGGGTTGCCCCGGTCGATGTACGTACTGAGGTACGGTACCCATGCAAAGCGAAAGGCAACATCTCATGCCAATCCTTGTACGTCACGACCATCTTCTACACAATCTTCTTGATGTTCTTGTTTGCCGCCTCTACAGCACCATTCATCTTTGGTCTGTAAGGAGAAGAGTTGTGATGTTCGATCTTGAAATCTCTGCAGAGCTCTTTCATCATCTTGTTATTGAGATTCGAACCATTATCAGTAATGATTCTCTCAGGAACCCCATAACGACATATAATCTCCTTCTTAATGAATCGAGCAACCACCTGCTTGGTAACATTAGCATAGGAAGCTGCTTCCACCCACTTGGTGAAGTAATCAATCGCGACCAGGATGAAGCGATGTCCATTAGGAGCAGTAGGTTCAATCTTCCCTATCATATCGATGCCCCACATCGCGAATGGCCAAGGCGAATTCATGACATTCAGCGGGCTTGGTGGCACATGCACCTTATCTGCATAGATCTGGCATTTATGGCACTTCCGAGCGTATTTGAAACAATCGGATTCCATGGTCATCCAATAATAACCGGCTCTTAACAACTTCTTGGCCATTGCATGACCACCAGCTTGGGTACCGAAAGGCCCCTCGTGAACTTCCTGCATCAACATGTCTGCTTCATGTCTATCCACGCATCTGAGCAGAACCATGTCAAAGTTCCTCTTGTACAACACATCATCCTGATTCAAATAAAAGCTTCCAACTAGCCTTCTCAGGGTCTTCTTGTCATTCTTTGACGCTCCTTCAGGATACTCCTGGCATTTGAGGAAATTCTTAATGTCATAGTACCACGGCTTCTCATCAACAACAGACTCGGCTGCAAACACATACGCAGGCCTCTCGAGTTGATTCACAACAACGTGTGGCACATGATTATGCCAATGAACTTTAATCATAGAAGACAAAGTAGCCAAGGCATCCGCCATCTGGTTCTCATCACGGGGTACATGATATAACTTCACTGTTTTGAAGAAAGTCAGGATCCTTCTGGTGTAATCTCTGTAAGGAATCAAATGCGGCTGATGAGTATTCCAATCTCCATTGAACTGGTTGATCACTAGAGCGGAATCTCCATAAATGTCCAGAGTTTTGATCCTTAGATCGATGGCTTCTTCAATCCCCATGATGCAAGCCTCATACTCAGCTTCATTGTTGGTTACCTCAAAAGTCAATCTGGCAGAAAAAGGTAAGTGTGCACCTTTAGGATTGATGAGTACTGCCCCAACACCATTTCCATTCACATTAACTGCCCCATCAAACATCAATGTCCACTTGTCATCAGAATCTGGTCCTTCCTCGACAAGAGGCTCTTCACAATCTTTCATCTTTAGATACATGATGTCTTCATCAGGGAATTCAAACATCATCGGCTGATAATCATCGATCGGTTGCTCGGCAAGATAGTCAGACAGAATACTACCCTTGATGGCCTTTTGCGACGTGTACTGGATATCATACTCAGTCAGAATCATGTGCCAACGAGCCACACGTCCGGTGAGAGCCGGCTTTTCAAAGATGTACTTCACTGGATCCATCTTAGAAATCAACAAGGTAGTATGGTTCAACATATACTGTCTCAGTCGGCGAGCAGCCCATGCCAAAGCACAGCAAGTTTTCTCGAGCAGTGAATATCTTGTTTCACAGTCGGTAAACTTTTTGCTAAGGTAGTATATTGGATGCTCTTTTCGACCAGACTTGTCATGCAGTCCCAATACACACCCCATCGAATTCTCAGTCACCGATAGGTACATTATCAGAGGCCTCCCAGGAACTGGAGGTATAAGGATTGGAGGTTTCTGCAAATACTCTTTTATCTTATCAAAAGCTTTTTGACAGTCATCATTCCACCTGATTGCTTGATCCTTTTTTAGCAATTTGAATATCGGTTCACACGTGGCAGTTAGGTGAGATACGAACCGTGCAATGTAGTTCAACCTCCCTAAAAACCCACGAACCTGCTTTTCTGTTCTTGGTTCAGGCATTTCTTGAATAGCTTTCACTTTCGCTGGATCAACCTCAATCCCTTTCTCACTGACAATGAAACCTAACAGCTTACCGGATCTCACCCCAAACGTACACTTGTTTGGATTCAGCCTCAGTTTGAACTTTCTCAGCCTTTCAAACAACTTCTGCAAGTTTACCAAGTGCTCCTCTTCTGTTTGAGACTTCGCAATCATGTCATCCACGTACACATCAATCTCTTTGTGCATCATGTCATGAAAGAGAGTCGTCATAGCCCTCTGATAGGTAGCACCGGCATTCTTCAGCCCAAATGGCATCACCTTATAGCAGAACGTGCCCCAAGGTGTAATGAATGTCGTCTTTTCCATGTCTTCTGGCGCCATCTTGATCTGATTATAGCCAGAAAATCCGTCCATGAAAGAGAAAACCGAGGATTGAGCAGTATTATCCACCAATACATCAATGTGAGGTAATGGGAAGTCATCTTTCGGACTGGCTCTGTTTAAATCCCGGTAATCGACACACATCCTGACTTTACCATCCTTCTTTGGCACGGGAACGATGTTGGCCACCCACGGGGAATAATTGGTAACTGCCAGAAAACCCGCATCCAACTGCTTCTGAACTTCCTCTTTGATCTTCACGGCCATATCAGGACTAGTTCTATGAAGCTTCTGCTTTACCGAGGGACAATCTTCTTTGAGAGGTAGCCTGTGCACCACAATATATGTATCCAACCCAGGCATATCCTGATACGACCATGCGAATATCTCCACATATTCTCTCAGCATCTCAATCAGCTCTCTCTTGACAGATTCCTTCAAAGCAGCCCCGATCTTGATCTCTTTCCTGGCGTCCTCGGTACCAAGATTAATAATCTCCAACTCTTCCTGATGAGGTTGGATGACCCTTTCCTCCTGTTTCAACAGTCTGACCAATTCTTTAGGGAGTTCACAATCTTCCTCACTCTCCTCTTCGGCTTGGTAAATGGGATTATCGAAATCATACTGAGCCATAACAGAACTGTTTTTAGTGGAGTCCGCTAGATCGATTCTTCATGTTTAATGCTTTATTTTAGAAAAGAGTTCAAGAAAGTCACAAAAACAAAAAATATTGCCATTTTTATTGTTTTGAAAGTGAAAACAAAAACAGAAAAACAGTGAGCACAAATTTGTTTGCAAAACGTCCTTTATTAATGATAATCATTTCAAAACATGATGTGGCCCTACAATGAACCACTACGCCTCGGGCAAAGCGCGGGGTTTTTGTGCAAAATGAAAAAACAAAAGAAAATTACTCTGTCTGAAGAGTAACTTGGACTATTTCTTCGGCTGTCCAATTGTTCACCATCTCCCCTGGAGCACACGGGCGCACCCAGTTGTCCATATCATAATCACTGTCACCGTCTTCACTACTGGTTGCAAAGACGTCTCCATGATTCATCAACCCGGCACTGGTGAAGGTACTCGGCCCTTTCTGAACACCCTGCTCTGACTAAAGAGGCTGATAAACAATACCGAATTTGTCTTCCTTCACGGGCATGTCAACCATCTTGCCCCAGCCTGCTGCGTTACCAGAGTTGACAACCTCCAAAGCCTGCTTGTACGACGCAATTGAGGCACCCGGTTTCTTCTGTTCAACAAAAGTCACCTTCTCAATCTCAATGGTCTCGAAAGCTTGGCACAGAGTTTCATGAATCTCGCCATCCATCTCTACATACTTGAAAGAGGATAGATGACTCACAAGAATGTCCTTCTCGCCACACACAGTCACAACCTGACCATTCCATACATACTTCAGCTTTTGATGGAGAGTTGACGAAACTGCTCCAGCCCCATGTATCCAGGGACGCCCCAATAGACAACTATATGCTGGTTGAATATCCATCACATAGAAGACAATATCAAATACCTCTGGGCCAATCTTTACGGGCAACGTGACTTCACCGAAAACAGATCGCTTGGATCCATCGAAAGCACGGACCACAAGATCACTTGGGGTGAGGACAACCCCTTCAACATCAAGTTTAATCAAAGCCTTCTTGGGCAACACATTCAAGGAATAGCCAGTATCCACCAACACATGTGACAACACTGCGCCTTTACACTCCATGCTGATATGTAGAGCTCTGTTATGGTTGCGACCCTCAGGCGTCAAATCCAGATCTGTGAACCCCAAACCATGTCTTGTGCTCACATTCGCAATAACACCCTCGAGCTGGTTGACAGAAATCTCCTGAGGCACGTAAGCCAAATTCAACATCTTCAGCAAGGCATTATGGTGTGCCTCAGAACACAACAACAGAGAAAGGATAGAGATTTTCGACGGAGTTTGGTTCAGTTGGTCCACAATCTTATAATCACTTTTCTTAATGATCTTCATGAACTCCTCCACATCTTTCTCAAAGGAACCCTCAGGCACTTCCTTCTGCACAGGTCCTTCTTCAACCACAGCTTGCTTACCTTTTGCTTTGGCAAGAGCCTCAACATTATTATCTCTCAGAGTCTGTGGTGCGAATAAACGACCACTTCTTGTAAACCCTCCAGGTCCTCCCACATTGTCCACAGCCGGACCAACAGTTACAGAAGTTCTATTTGGCACCTCAATTGTCACTGGAGCCTGATTCACTAGTCTTGTCTGATTCTCTGACCTTCTGTTGTTGCGGAAAGCATTGTCATACTTCCAAGGGACTGCTCTACTATTCTCAACAGGTCTCCTACCAGAAACAGCAATAGTGGTAGGAGCACCAACCGTTACTGGTACAGATATGGTCACTGGAGTACCAACAGTTGCAGGTGCATTAACATTTCTTGGGGCACGTCCAGGACCCTCGGACGGTTTGAAGTAAATGGTGATAGTTGATATCACCCCACGATCTTTTACAGCCCGACTAAACTGTAGGCAACCATCGTCAATCAAACCCTGGATACATTTTCTCAATTGCATACAACCATTCTCTTGATCAGCACAATCTGAACAGCCTTCATCACAGCCTGGGAACACTCCCCCTTTTAACAGACGTTCTTTTACCACAAACAGCGAAGTCTGAACATCTTCAACATCAACTACCAAATCCACAGCATCCTCACCTTCCACACTGTTCACCCTAGGCCCACCATGCTGAGGCATAGGGTTATTCACCACATTCGGAACAGGAGCAAAGTTGATTGTCTTGGCATCAATTAAATCCTGGACCTTATGATGGAAAGCCCGACAATTTTCAATATGATGCCCAGGTGCACCGAAATGAAAGTCGCAATGGGCATTAGCATCATATCTAGCAGGAATCCTTGTCAATGGCGCCATGGTGCGAAGTTCAACAAATTTCAACCTGAGCAATACAGGGAGCAACTCAGCATATGTCATTGGTAACAGATCAAAATGACGTTCAGGCATTCTCTGCCTCGGTTGAAATGGGCGTTGTTGTTGTTGTTGTCTTGGCTGTTGTTGTTGAGGTTGAGGTTGGGGTGCTGGGATAGTCACAGCGGCAACCTGACGATACTGTCCTTTGTTTGCACTTCTCCGACTGTGTACGGCATTAGTCTCACCCTCCCTCCTTCGGGGTGCCCCAGAAAATGGCTTCTTTGAACTTGAGGATGAAGAACCAGAATCTTGAATCTTCCCTGCTTTGATGAGACTCTCAGTCCTCTCTCCACAGATAACCACATCAGAAAAGCTACCGAACGGGCAACTCCCCATACGGTCCATGAACACACCATGTAGCGTCCCGATAAACATATTCGTCAGCTCTCTCTCCAACATAGGAGGTTGCACTCTTGCAGCTAACTCGCGCCACCTCTGGGCATACTCTTTGAAGCTTTCACCAGACTTTTGGAACAAGCTCTACAGTTGGGTTCGGCTCGGAGCCATATCCATATTGTGCTTATATTGCCTCAAGAAGGCTTCACCCAAATCCCTCCAGCTTCTAACAGACTCTTTCTTCAACTCCATGTACCAGTCCAAGGAAGCTCCAGACAAGCTGTCCTGGAAAAAGTACATCCACATCTTCTCGTCATCTGTATATGCTGATATTTTTCTGTAGTAAGCTTGCACATGGGTGCGAGGACAAGAAGTGCCATTATATTTGTCAAAAGATGGCACCTTGAATTTGTAAGGGATCCTCAGCCCATCAACCAGTCCCATATTTGTTACATCAAAACCCAAAGAGTTCTGACACTCCATGGCACGGATTTTCTCAGCTAGGGCATCAACCTTCCTATCCCTCTCTTCAGTCCTTACAACTTCATCATCCTCACTCAGAACAGTGAACATATCCTCCTGTCTATCAACCAGCGGAGCAGGATGACGAACTGGAGCACGGGTTACTCGAACATTAGCAGTCTCAGCAGCAATAGGTTGTCTGTTGATCCCGATACCCCTCAGTTCATCACCCATAGCATAGTTATTGACGGGAATGGTAGCAGCAACAGTGTCATTAACAGGGGCTACTTCCGGCGAATTACGGTTGACAGGTGGAATCACAGCTTCCTGTCTTTGGGCCAAGGCTCGCAGCTCCTCTTGCCCTTGAACAACCCCTTGCATCATATTCATAAATTGGGCCATGTTAGCCCTCATCTCTGCCAATTCAGCCTGAACTTGATCCATGCTTCTCTGTTGATTCAGTCTTGTTCAAGAACACCTGTTATGCAAGAATGATATGTGTGTGATGCGTATGATGCGTATGATGCATATGTTATGTTCATTTCTCAGGCATTCAAGAGCCTAATCCATCTTCTTAAAAATGGCAACCCGCAACATGAACAACAAAGAAGCAACCTACACAGGATGATGAGCACAAGTGAACCATCAACAATCTCATTTATAACCATGAGAAATAAGGATCATACAATCAATCAAAGATTCGAACATCAGAGTAAATCCCATCCAACAATCCTAGAGGTGATTCTCAAAATAAACAACAAGACAAACTAAAAAAGTCGTCCTCCAGGAATGAGAGTCTTCAGATACTGGCACTGGTCTATCAACAAGTCACACTCTGAACACTCGGGTAAAGGAGTGAGCTTCTCCTTCAGTTGCTCCCAGAGTTCCACCACTTCTCCTCTGAGCTGGCTCTCTGATGCATGCCTCAGGTCCACTTGTTTCTTCAACTGAACATCTTTTTCTCTAAGCTGCTTTTCCAAGTTGTCGCATTACGCGAAAAATCGGCGGGAAAACAAAACAACAGAGCCGCCACCGTGCGTTATTTATCCCAAAAGAGGGAAAGGAAACGCTCGAAGTAAACCTGGAAAAGACATGGTCTCACGACCAAAGAGAGATGGGATCGGGAGTCGGTTATGCGAAGGGAAGGTATTAGCACCCCTATGCATCCGTCGTACTCGACGGGATCCACGCACAAAAGGAAGGATAAGGTTGCTAAACTGCTCACAAACATCAAACACTGGCTGAAAGAGACACAGAGAACAAAAGAAACTAACTCGGCAGGATATCGCATCCTGGGCCTACGTAGTCTGTCAGGCACAGACATCAGAGTCGACGTAGTTCGGGACTGGGGGAAACGTGCTCGCTAGGATGTCGCATCCTATGCATACGTATCTTCTCGAACTAGAGAAGAATCAGAGCACTCGTAGCTCGGCTAACGCACGCCAAACAAAATCACACAGGAAACCGACTGCCAATCGCTGGGCTTACGTCAGACTCCACACAAACCGGCAAACATGGAAACCGAATGCCAATCGCTGGACTTACATCGGACTCCAACCAGAAAAGGAGAAACAACTCACACAAACAAAACAAAAGGGCGCCCGGAGAGATCAGCTCATCTCCTGCCTACGTACCTCATCTGGTATGAGGATCAGGGCGACGTAGTTCCCCTACGCAGGGAAAGAACTTCTAACCTAACCAGAGACTGGGAAATGACAAACTAGAAGGGAGACTCACTCGAGCCTAATAGTTATCATGTAAATTCACCATGGTCCTAGGTTGAAGTTTCTATCTAACTTGCACAGGGAGCAAGCTATCCTAAACAGCAACTGAGTAAACACAAGCACAAAGGCAAGCACACACATGATATACAAACAGATAGGCTCACACAAGGTTAAGCTTTAGTCAAGGGGTCATGTCAACCTCGACAAACAAGCCACTGTAACAGGGTGATGTTAGCTCTTAACCCTAACATTGAGAGTTAGGGTGAAGCAGATGAAATGGGAAGTGAGGGGTGTGCCTCACAGCTCTTATCCCTGGCCTGGGAGAGCTTCAAACAAATGAAAGTGTGGGAGTTCAGAAAGTTGGAACTCTTCTCCACATATGACTGACTCAACAAAGATCTTGGGTTAATATCCACAATGCATCAACACAAGGTGTGTGAGCAAAGTGAATGACACACTGAATAGCAGGAGATGGATTGCACATCTCTTTTATCTGCCAATTGCCTCATAGAGGTCTTTTCCTGCTTGGCACAAAAGTAAACAAACACAAGCATTGCCTCTTAAGGAGGGCTTCAGACAGGTGTCTGCCCAAGTAACAGGACAGGTCTTCCAGACTACATGATGTCAGAGACATTATACCTCAATGCTTAAGCAACCAAGCAAAGCAAAAGCAAGTTCACAATGAACTTAAGCAACTAATGTACCTTCAAGAAGCTACAGAACTGGAATTGCTCGAATCAGGTCTTGTAATGCAGAAATAGATGCTCCTCAATGCTTAGGTGGATGAATGGATGAAGAATGATAGCTCAATCTTGCACGATTTGTCCAGAATTGCCAACTGCCATGGATGAGTTTGAACTTCAACAGCTTCGAATCTTGATGAAACTTGATGGATCTTGCTTCAATCTACCTCCACAATGCTTATGGATCATGAATCAATCGAGAACAAGGCAATGTATGAAGAAAATTGATGAAAAGTTTGAGAGAAGAGTTTGTGAAAATTTTCAGAACTGGAAATTATGAAGTGTTAATCCCATTTTCTGTTATGCTTTAGCTTATATATGCTCTGCTAATGATGTTTGTTAATCACAATTAAGCAATGCAAGTGTTATTAGTGAGAAAGAGGTGTTTATGCAAATTTGAACAATGCACCTTATGCATGGCAAGGCAATGGAACAGTACACGTTTTTTGGCTCCAATTCACTTCAAACTCTGTTTTGAACCAAATGCAAGTGGTGGAAAGTGGAAACAATGCATAATTTTTGAATTTGGAATTTCCCTCCAAAATTCAAATGGAAAACCAAATATTTTGTGATCAAAATGCATGGCCTATGATGCATGAATTGGATAGTGCATGTCAAGAGAGAAATGTTGCAAAAAGAGCCACTTCATTTGGACATTTGGTGTGAAAGTTATGCATTCTTGAAGTTCAAATTCACTTGGCCATGTTTGGTCCATATCTTTTCAACCATACATGAGAAATTCATGTTCTTGGACTTTTTGGAAAGGTGAGAGCAAGATTTTCAACTTTAATGTTGGACGAAATTTCATTTGAAGCTTTATTGATGATGTAATCTTGAGGAGAAGACCTTTCCATTTTTGGCAATTTCGAATTACAGGTCACCTGCTATTTTTGGAAACTTTTCATCTGACCTTAAATTCTTCATTGTTGATGTTTGAAATGTCAAATGAGACTTGTATGGACATGAATGAGGCCTCTCTAACCATCTCCCACCTTCAAATCCATGATTGCATTGATAGTTGACTTTTGCTGACTTTCTAGGGTTTCAGATGAAATGCATCTTGACTGATGAGCTTTGAGCATTCAATCTTTGGCCAAACCACTTCAAAATGATCCTTAAGTCACATGAACTCAATGAACCAACCCTAGGGCTTTTCTTCAATAGGAAATGCACTTGCTTGCTTGCACAACTGGATCTCCTGACTAGTCTTGACTGATGACTTGCACTAGGCAATGGACAATGCAATGCTATGCAGTGGACAATGCAATGCTAATGACCTAAAAATGAAAACGTATGTACAAAATGGGAGGTGCAAATTTGAGGTGCTACAGCTGCCCCTATTCAATCAACTGGGAACCCGAATGGATGAGAGCAACGGCTGTCAGACTTTCAGGGTAAACAGGGATTGAATACCAAAGAACCGTAGAAATTTGCACAACTGCGGGGATCCATGAAAGGAAAGTTCACCAACGGAAGCTTCCACTGGGATCTGATATTTATTACTGGGGATTTTGATTTTTCAACGGTACAGTCGCATCCAGACATCGAAAGATGATGAATAGGAATAGAAATCACAACTAGACGTCAACGGACGACCAGGAAAAACTCAACGTTTACCGAAACCAACGGAGAGGTAACCAGACATTAATGAATGACTGGAAAAGAGAGACAACCATACGTCAACGGACGAATGGGAAAAACTCAACGTTTATCGACACCAACGGAGAAGGAGAACAGACATCAACGGATGAACTGGGAAGAAAGAAATACATCTAGATGTCAACGAACAACTAGGAAAAACTCGACGTTTATCGAAACCAACGGAGAGGTGAACAGACATCAACGGATGACTTGTGGGGATGGAATACATCTAGATGTCAACGGACAACTAGGAAAAACTCGACGTTTATCGAAACCAACGGAGAGGTAACCAGAAATTAATGAATGACTGGAAAGAAAGGCAACCATACGTCAAAGGACGAATGGGAAAAACTCAACGTTTATCGAAACCAACGGAGAGGTAACCAGACATTAATGAATGAACTGGGAAGACTCGACCAAACGCCAACGGGCGAAAGGGAGAAGCTCGACATTTATCGACACCAACGGAGAAGGAGACCACTTCATTAGGGAAGTAAAACAGGTACTTGCAACCGGAAACCAAATAGGACGTTTACCGACGACTCTACTGGGGATTTCTGGCTTGGGAATTACCAGACATTGACCGACGATTGGGATGAAACTCGACGTTTACCGACATCGAAAGATGATGTTTACCAACACCAAACAAAGACGACCAGACATTAACGAATGACTGGGGAGTAGGATATACAACTAGACGTCAACGGACGACTAGGAAAAAACTCAACGTTTATCGACACCAACGAAGAGGTGAATCTACTGGGGAAAAGTTGTCACAACCAACCGTCAACGGACGATCGGGAAAAACTCAACGTTTATTGACACCAACGGAGAGGTGACTATGAGGGGAAGAATACCACTATACGTCAAAGGACGAATAGGAAAAACTCAACATTTACCGACACCAACGGATAGGTGACTCCTTTGGGGAGAGAAAATATAACTCAACCAACTGTCAACGGACAATTGGGAAAAACTCAACGTTTACCGACACCAACAGAGAGGTGAATTGCTTGGGGAATCAATAGCAAATGATCTGTGGGGAACATGCAACTATACGTCAAAGGACGAAAGGAAAAACTCAACGTTTATCGACACCAACGGAAAGGTGACCTCTGGGGAATAAGATGTACAACTAGACGTCAGCGGACGACTAGGCAAAAACTCAACGTTTATCGACACCAACGGAGAGGTGAATCTCTTGGGGAGAAATAAGGGTACTACGAACATCGAAAGGTGATGTTTGCCGACATCAAAAGAAGACCAGACATTTACCGATGACTGGGTGAGACCCGATGTTTACCGACACCAAAAGAATGGTGTTTACCGACAAGATGCGCTCAAGTGTCCTCAACATTCAAAATGATTTTCAAATGTTTCATTTTTCTGCACGTTATTGTTTAGCCTTCATGTTTTTATATGCAATGTTTATCAAAAATTCGGACGTTTTTGCAAACAAACAGTAAGAATAAAAACAAGAGAGCTATTTATCTGAATAACGACTTTTATTGATTGAGAATGGGCCTGAAAAGGCAAATACATTGGGAAGCAATTCCTAGAAAGAGGTAATTGCGCACAAAAGGAAAAATCTATCCTAATGGCAATGTGAACACGGCATCCACTATTTCCCAATTCTGTTATAACTCACAGATCATCAGTTTTCCTCCCAACTCCCTTGCTTTCTGAGAAGAATGATTGGACCGATCACATCTTTCGAGATGGCAAACGATGAAGCGCGATGAAGTACAGATAACTCAGACTGTAGTCTTCGCTTTAATCCCTCTTTTGCCTGGATCGCCCTTTCGGGTTTTCAATCCACCGGGATACCCATTTTTGCCTAAGCCGCCCTTGCGGGTTTTCGACTTACCGGGTGTACAAATTCTTTTCATTTTTATCCCTAATTTTTGCCCGAACCTTTTCTTTCTGTTTTTTGGTTCGTCGGGATGCCCTTTTTTTCCTGGACTCCTTTATTCTTTTTTGTCCAGCGGGTCAATTTACGCGAAGTATTTTTTGACTACATCTGAGTTAACAGGGGACGAAAAATCTTCACCATCCATAGTTGTAAGCATCAAGGCTCCGCCGGAGAAGACCTTCTTCACAACATATGGACCTTCATAATTAGGAGTCCACTTGCCCCTGTTATCTGTACTGGGAGGAAGGATTCTCTTCAAAACTAGATCACCGATCTGATAGCTTCGAGGACGCACTTTCTGATCAAAGGCTCTCTTCATCCTTCTCTGATACAACTGCCCATGGCACACAGCTGCTAGCCGTCTCTCTTCGATAAGGCTTAACTCGTTAAACCTTGTTCGAATCCACTCGGCTTCGTCAAGTTTGACATCTAGCAAAACTCTCAGAGAAGGAATCTCCACTTCGACAGGTAGGACAGCTTCCATACCATACACAAGGGAGTAAGGGGTTGCCCCGGTCGACATACGTACTGAGGTACGGTACCCATGCAAAGCGAAAGGCAACATCTCATGCCAATCCTTGTACGTCACAACCATCTTCTGCACAATCTTCTTGATATTCTTGTTCGCCGCCTCTACAGCACCATTCATCTTCGGTCTGTAAGGAGAAGAATTGTGATGTTCAATCTTGAAATGTTTGCAAAGCTCTTTCATCATCTTGTTATTGAGATTCGAACCATTATCAGTGATGATTCTCTCAGGGACCCCATAACGACAGATGATTTCCTTCTTGATGAACCGGGCAACCACTTGTTTGGTAACATTAGCATAGGAAGCTGCTTCCACCCATTTGGTGAAGTAATCAATCGCAACCAGGATGAAGCGATGTCCATTAGAAGCAGTAGGCTCGATCTTCCCAATCATATCAATGCCCCACATGGCGAAGGAGAATTCATGACATTCAGAGGGCTTGGTGGTACTTGCACCTTATCAGCATAGATCTGACACTTATGGCACTTCCGAGCGTATTTGAAACAATCGAATTCCATAGTCATCCAGTAATAACCGGCTCTCAACAATTTTTTCGACATTGCATGACCACCAGCATGTGTACCAAACGAACCTTCATGCACTTCCTGCATCAACATGTCTGCTTCGTGTCTATCCACGCATCTGAGCAGAACCATGTCAAAATTCCTCTTGTACAACACGTCATCCTGATTCAAATAAAAGCTTCCAGCTAGCCTTCTCAGGGTTTTCTTATCATTCTTCGACGCACCTTCAGGATATTCCTGGCTCTTGAGGAAGTTCTTGATGTCATAGTACCACAGCTCCTCATCAACAACAGACTCGGCTGCAAACACATACGCATGCCTCTCGAGTCGATTCACCGCAACATGTGGCACATGATTCCACCAATGAACTTTGATCATAGAAGACAAAGTAGCCAAGGCATCAGCCATCTGATTCTCATCCCGGGGGACATGATACAGCTTCACCTTCTTGAAGAACGTCAGTATTCTTCTGGTGTAATCTCTGTAAGGAATCAGATGCGGCTGGTTCGTATTCCAATCTCCATTGACCTGGTTGATCACTAGAGCGGAATCTCCATATATGTCAAGCGTTTTGATCCTCAAATCAATGGCTTCTTCTATCCCCATGATACAAGCCTCATACTCAGCTTCGTTGTTGGTGACGTCAAAAGTCAATCTGGCAGAAAAAGGTATATGAGCACCTTTAGGATTGATAAGCACTGCACCAACACCGTTACCATTCACATTCACAGCCCCATCAAACTTCAGTGTCCACTTGTCATCAGGATGCGGTCCTTCCTCGACAAGAGGCTCTTCACAATCTTTCATCTTCAGATACATGATGTCTTCATCAGGGAATTCAAACATCATTGGCTGATAATCATCAATGGGTTGCTCGGCAAGGTAGTCTGACAGAATACTACCTTTGATGGCCTTCTGCGACGTGTACTGGATATCATATTCTGTTAAAATCATCTGCCAACGGGCAACACGTCCGGTGAGAGCCGGCTTCTCAAAGATGTACTTCACTGGATCCATCTTAGAAATCAACAAGGTAGTATGGTTCAACATATACTGCCTCAGTCGGCGAGCAGCCCAGGCCAAAGCACAGCAAGTTTTCTCAAGCTGTGAATATTTGATTTCACAGTCGGTAAACTTTTTGCTAAGGTAGTATATGGCATGCTCTTTTCGACCAGACTCGTCATGCTGTCCCAATACACACCCCATCGAGTTCTCAGTCACTGACAGGTACACTATCAGCGGCCTCCCAGGAACTGGAGGTATCAGAATTGGAGGTTTCTGTAAATACTCTTTTATCTTGTCAAAAGCTTTCTGACAGTCATCATTCCACCTGATTGCTTGATTCTTTCTTAGCAATTTGAATATCGGTTCACACGTGGCAGTTAGGTGAGATACAAACCTTGCAATGTAGTTCAATCTCCCTAAAAACCCACGAACCTGCTTTTCTGTTTTCGGTTCAGGCATTTCTCGAATAGCTTTGACTTTTGCTGGATCAACCTCAATCCCTCTCTCACTGACAATGAAGCCCAACAGCTTCCCAGATCTCACACCAAACGTACACTTGTTCGGATTCAACCTCAGTTTGAACTTTCTCAATCTGTTAAACAACTTCTGCAAATTAACCAAGTGCTCCTCTTCTGTCTGCGACTTCGCAATCATATCATCCACGTACACCTCAATCTCTTTGTGCATCATGTCATGAAAGAGAGTCGTCATAGCCCTCTGATAGGTAGCACCGGCATTCTTCAGCCCAAATGGCATCACCTTATAGTAAAACGTGCCCCAAGGTGTAATGAATGTCGTCTTTTCCATGTCTTCTGGCGCCATATTAATCTGATTATATCCAGAGAAACCATCCATGAAAGAGAAAATCGAGGATTGAGCCGTATTATCAACCAATACATCAATGTGAGGTAATGGGAAATCATCTTTCGGACTCGCTCTATTCAAATCCCGGTAATCGACACACATTCTGACTTTGCCATCCTTCTTCGGCACTGGAACGATGTTGGCCACCCACGGGGGATAAGTTGTCACTGACAAGAAACCCGCATCGAACTGCTTCTGAACCTCTTCCTTAATCTTAACAGCCATATCAGGACTCGTTCTGCGAAGCTTCTGCTTGACCGAAGGACACTCTTCTCTGAGAGGTAGTCTATGCACCACAATATCAGTATCCAACCTAGGCATATCTTGATAAGACCAGGCGAATATCTCCACATACTCTCTCAGCATCTCAATCAACCTGCTCTTGACCTCTGTCTTCAAAGTATCCCCGATCTTAATATCTCTTCTGGCGTCCTCAGTACCAAGGTTAACAATCTCCAACTCCTCCTGATGAGGTTGGATGACCCTTTCTTCTTGCTTCAATAATCTGACCAATTCTTTCGGGAGTTCACAGTCTTCCTCACTATCCTCTTCAGCTTGGTAGATGGGATTATTGAAATCATACTGAGCCATAACAGAATTGTTCATAGTGGATTCCGTGAGATCACTT
The DNA here is from genome assembly GCF_024323335.1 of Lathyrus oleraceus. Taxonomy (NCBI): domain Eukaryota; kingdom Viridiplantae; phylum Streptophyta; class Magnoliopsida; order Fabales; family Fabaceae; genus Lathyrus; species Lathyrus oleraceus. Next base: position 313,340,558 of record NC_066584.1, on the reverse strand, counting down.
CTGCATGTTTAATGCTTTGTTTTAGAAAAAAGAATTCAAGAAAGTCACAAAAACAAAAACATTACCATTTTTATTTTTTTTAAAAATGGAAACAAAAACTAGAAAGACAGGGATCACAAAATTGTTTGCAAAACATCCTTTATTAATGATAATCATTGAAAACATGTTGAGGCCCTACAATGAACCACTATGCCTTGGGCAGAACGTAGGGTTTTGTGTAGAATGAAAAACAAAAGAAAATTACTCTGTTTGAAGAGTAACTTGGACCACATCTTCTGATGTCCAATTGTTGACCGACTCCCCTGGTGCACACGGGCGAACCCAGTTGTCGAGATCACAATCACTGTCACCATCTTCACTACCGACCGCAAAGACGTCACCGTGATTCATCAGCCCAGCGCTGGTAAAGGTACTCGGACCTGCTTGCCCACCCTGCTCCGTCTGTAAGGGTTGATAGCCAATTCCAAACTTATCCTCTTTGATAGGCAAATCCACCATCTTGCCCCAACCCTCAGCTCTACCAGAGTCAACAACCTCCTTAGCCTGCTTATAAGACGCAATCGAGGCACCCGGCTTCTTCTGATCAGCAAACGCCACCCTCTCAAGAGCAACAGTCTCAAATGCCTGGCATAAGGTTTCATGGATCTCGCCATCCACCTCTACATATTTGAAAGAGGACAGGTGACTCACCAGAATATCTTCTTCGCCGCACACGGTCACAATCTGACCGTTCCAGACATACTTAAGCTTTTGATGGAGAGTTGACGAAACTGCCCCAGCTGCATGAATCCAAGGACGTCCCAACAAACAACTGTACGCGGGCTGGATATCCATAACATAGAAGATTATGTTGAAAACCTCTGGACCTATCTTCACTGGCAAGGTGACTTCACCAAAAACAGAGCGTTTGGATCCGTCGAATGCACGAACAATCAGGTCACTAGGAGTGAGCACAACCCCTTCAACAGATATCTTCTTCAAAATCTGCTTAGGCAGCACATTCAGCGACGAGCCAGTGTCTACCAGCACGTGAGACAACACAACACCCTTGCACTCCATGGTGATATGCAAGGCCTTATTATGATTACATCCCTCAGACGTCAAGTCTAGGTCAGTGAATCCCAAACCATGCCTGGTGCTCACGTTGGTAATCACACCCTCCAGTTGGTTGACGGAAATCTCCTGAGGCACGTAAGCCATATTCAGCATCTTCAATAAGGCGTTACGATGTGCCTCAGAGCACAGCAGCAAAGAGAGTATAGAGATTTTGGACGGAGTCTGATTAAGCTGATCTACAATCTTGTAGTCACTTTTCTTGATTATTTTCATGAACTCCTCCACATCTTTCTCGAACGAACCCTCAGGCACCTCCTTCTGAGCTGGTTCCTCATCAACCACTGTCTGTTTGCCTTTAGCCTTGGCGAGAGCCTCGGCATTGTTATCTCTTAACGGTTATGGAGCAAACAGACGTCCACTTCGGGTAAAACCTCCTGGTCCACCAACATTATCCACAACTGGACTCACAACCATAGGAGTTCTTACCGGCACACCGATAGTTACAGGAGCTTGATTCACTGGCCTGGCCTGACTCTCAGCCCTCCTGTTGCTGCGATAAGCGTTGTCATATCTCCACGGCACAACCCTGCTGTCAACAGCCCTTCTGACCGGAGCAACAATGGTAGTTGGATTACTGACGGTTACAGGTGTAGAGATGGTAACAGGAGTACCACTAGTTGTATGCGCATTAACAACCCTCTGGCCACGTCCTTCAGACGGTTTGAAGTAAATAGTGACAGTTGACACCATCCCACGTTCTCTAATGGCCCGACTGAATTGCAAACAGCCCTCATCCATCAAACCCTGGATACCAGCCCTCAACTGATCACAGCCATTCTCTAATTCAGCACAATCAACACAATTCTCACAACATCCCGGGTAGATACCTCCATTCAACAAACGACCCTTTACAACCAGCAGCGGAGTCTGAGCATCTTCAACACTGACCACCAGATCTTCAGATTCTGCCCCTTCGATACTGTTCACTCGGTGTGCACCATGCGGAGGCATAGGGTTATTTACAACATTCGGCACAGGAGCAAAATTGATAGTTTTAGCATCAATCAGGTCCTGGACTTTATGATGAAAAGCCCTGCAGTTTTCGATGTGGTGTCCCGGTGCACCAGAATGGAAATCACAACGCACGTTGGCATCATACCCAGGTGGTATTTTTGTCAACAGCGCCATAGTCCTCAACTCCACAAACCCTAGTCTGAGCAACTCAGGTAGTAACTCAGCATAGGTCATTGGCAGTGGGTCAAAACATCGATCAGGCATCCTCTGCCTCGGCTGATACGGACGTTGCTGTTGTTGTTGTTGTGGCGGTGGTTGTTGAACCCTCTGTGGTTGCTGTTGACGAGGTTGAGGTGCTGGAATTGTGACGGCAACAACCTGGCGATACTGATTTCTATTCACAATCCTTCTGCCGTGCTGCACAGCACTGGCTTCACCCTCTCTCCGACGAGGTGCTCCAGCAAATGGTTTCTTCGAAGACGAGGAACCCACATCTTGAATCTTTCCGGCTTTGATCAGGCTTTCAGTCCTCTCCCCACAGATCACTACATCTGAGAAACTACCGAATGGGCAACTTCCCATCCAGTCCATGAAAACACCCTGTAGCGTTCCAATGAACATATCAGTAAGTTCCCTCTCCAGCATAGGGGGTTGTACTCTAGCAGCCAATTCACGCCACCTCTGGGCGTACTCCTTGAAGCTTTCTCCAGATTTCTGACAAAGACTCTGCAGCTGAGTCCGACTCGGCGCCATGTCCATGTTGTGCTTATACTGCCTCAAGAAGGCCTCACCCAGATCCCTCCAACAGCGGATAGAATCTCTCTTCAGTTCCATGTACCAATCCAAGGAAGCCCCAGATAAGCTATCCTGGAAGAAGTACATCCACATTTTCTCATCACCGGTGTAAGCAGAAATCTTCCTATAATAAGCCTGCACGTGGGTGCGAGGGCAAGAAGTACCATTATACTTGTCAAAAGAGGGTGCTTTGAATTTGTAGGGAATCCTCAACCCCTCTACCAGGCCCATATTGGTCACATCAAAACCCAGGGAATTCTGACATTCCATGACTCTTATCTTCTCAGCAAGGGCATCCACCTTACGATCCCTATCCTCAACTCTCCCAACAACCTCATCATCTTCACTCAGCAGCGTGAACATGTCCTCTTGTCTATCAACAATCGAAGCAGGATGACGAACAAGAACCCGGGAAACTCTAGCGTTGACAGTCTCTGCAGCAAGAGGCTGTCCGTTGATTCTGATCCCCCTTAACTCATCACCCACAGCATAGTCATTGGCGGGAGCAGCAGCATTAACATTCTCATGAATAGGCACACCCACCGGCGACGCTCGGTTGGACTGCGGAATCACGGTCTCCTGTCTCTGAACCAAGGCTCGAAGTTCTTCTTGACCTTGCGCAACCCCTTGCATCATCGTCATAAACTGGGCCATGTTCGCCCTCATCTCAGCCAACTCCGTCTGAACTTGATCCATACTTCTCTGTTGATTGAGTCTGGTTGAATAACGGTGCGGTCTCTGATCAGCTATCCTGCCTGACACAGGAACCAGAGTGAGAAGTCACGAACAAGAACACCTGCTATGCAAAATGCTATGAGTATGATGCTAATGCATATGATGCACATGATATGTTCATTTCTCAGGCATTCAAAGAGCCTGATTCATCTTCAAGATGGCAACCTGCAACAAGAACAACACAGCAGCACAGGATAACATACACAAGAGAAATGAGTACAGAGTGAACCAACAACCTCATCTATAAATGAGCAACAAAGATCATTCAACAAAGATTCAAAGATCCGAGTAAATCAAGGTACAACAATGAATCCCGCCCAACAAGCCTGGGGGTGATTCTCAACATAAACATCAGGAATACAAGCTAAGACAAATGACTTCCAGGAATGAGCGTCTTCAAGTAATGACACTGGTCTATCAACAGGTCACACTCTGAACATTCTGGTAAGGGAGTGATCTTCTCCTTCAACTATCTTCTGAGCTCTACAACTTCTCCTCCAAGTTGGTTCTCTGATGCATGTCTCAAGTCGACTTCCTTCTTCAACTGGATATCTTTGTCTCTGAGTCGCTTCTCCAAGTCTCTGATCTTCTTCTGAGAACTGGCCTCAACTCTCTGCAACCTCAAACATTCACGGTGCTCTGCATTCAGCAAGTTCTCCATCTCTTCATAAGATCTCTTCTTGCTCCTTACTCCACCCATATCTACACTCTGGATGTCTCTGAGTTGATGAGTCAGGTTCAACCTATCAGCTTTGGCTTGATACAACTCCATCTGGGCATCTTGCTCTCTCTCCTTCAACCTGCGATTCTCCATCAGGGTTTGCTTGTACTACTCAGCGGGTACACTCTCAGCAAGGATCAAAGGTGGTTGCACTTGCAAAGGCTTCATCCTATCATAGGGCAACAGCAAAGTCTCCACTCTCTTCTTGACCCACTCGGTGTAGTCAGGCATAGCAATGGCAAACTTCTTCCCTAAGACAGCTCCATCCTTAACACCAATAGACTTCCAAGCTCTTCCTATCTGCTCCAATTTAGCAGGGTCACTTCGCTTCTCAAAATACACACTCTCAACTATCTCAGATTCAAGCGGTCTTCCATTCATCACGAACCCCAACTGGCGAAGAGAAAGAACCGGGTTGTAATTGATGCAACCCTTAGTCCCTACAAGTGGCACATTCCGAAACGCTCCACAACTCATAATGACATCACGCACATCCATCCGGTAAGACTGCCATCTGATATCATATGAAGTAAGAGACATAACCCTCTGAGTCCACTTATGAGTGCTCTGAGCATCCACAAAAGGTCCACTGACTGGCAGGAGAGACAAGAACCATCTGAGCAAGAGTGGAAGGCAATATCTGATAGCTCCACCCTTACCATGCCTACTGTGAATAGCATAGTAAGTGTCAGCTAGCAAGGTAGGAACCGGGTTTCCTCCAAGGAAGATGATGACTGCAGCATAGTCCACAAAGTTGGGCATACTCGGAAACAATACAGTCCCATAGATCATGATGGCTAACTGAGCATGAAAAGCTTCCCAATTCCCCTTCTCTGCTTCTCCTCTAGCAATCCTCAACAGAAACTTCAAAGGCAAACCCATAACATCCCCACTGGACTTCCAATTGTCACTGACTTCCTTGATACCCAAATGGAGAGCTCTGGAGACAACTCTGAAATCAACCTCCTTAGGTACGTCCAAGAAAGGAACCTGATACCGGATAGGAACATTCAACAGAATGGAGTACTCCTCAAGAGTAGGCGCCAACTGATAATCCTGAAAGGTGAAGCAACGAAGCTCTGGGTCGTAGAACTGTAGAAGAGTCTGCAAAGGCACTGGATCAACTACCATCTTCAACAGTGTCAGAATATCCCCATACTGATCGACAAACCCCTTCTGATTACCACTGGTCACAAGGTTGCTCAACTCTATCAGAGACGTCAAAGGCTCACGGTGGAAACTGTAGGAACAAGTCTTCCGCTTCAACTCCGGGACTGTTGCCATCTCTATCAGTGAATAGACTCTGGAATGTACCTGAGAAATGATATGCATGCAGAGATTAGCTTTTTTTTCTTTTTCTTTTCTTCTTTTTTTTCAATTCTTTTTTTTTTATTGCGTATCTTTTTGAAAATAAACATGCTATGATGCAAATGATGCAGACAAGACTGGCAGGTTGTGCATCTCGGAACACAGGATCAAAGCTTCGGCTTGAACTCGGAACCACAATTCATCTGAAACCCAAAGTCATCTGGTAAACTGTCATCTGAAGAACCAAGAGTCACCAACAGGATCACAAGTCACCAACAAGTCACCGACAAGTCACCAATTGTACCTGTAATAATGATCATTCCCTCCCCACTCACGGGTGTCATCTAGGCCAGGGTAAGGTCGAGAGAAACGCAGCATACATAACCTTTCACAGAATATCATCATATACACACCCGAAGTATGTTATGATAATATCCCATCAGGGTCTGAACTGCTCGTGATACCAATGTTCCGCTAAGTGGCGCAATACCACCTGCTTCCCATGAATCACTCTATTCCTAAGTTTCCTAGATTTCACTCATAGCCTGGGTATTGGGCCTTTTACCTCAAGTAACTCCCACCCCAACAGAGAGAACACAGCACAGCCAGCACAGATGAATATGAATGAATGCAAACATAAATGCAAACATAAATGCAATCAAATAAATAAATGAATGCAATAAATGAAACAGCAAAAAGCAACCAAACCCTAACCTAGAGAGCGCTAGGAGAGACTCGCTCAGGGAAAATGGACCAGCAAGAGGTCAACTTCTCTATTTCCCCAGCAGAGTCGCCAGCTGTCGCATTACGCGAAAAACCGGCGGGAAAACAAAACAACAGAGCCGCCACCGTGCGTTATTTATCCCAAAAGAGGGAAAGGAAACGCTCGAAGTAAACCTGGAAAAGACATGGTCTCGCGACCAAAGAGAGATGGGATCGGGAGTCGGTTATGCGAAGGGAAGGTATTAGCACCCCTACGCATCCGTCGTACTCGACGGGATCCACGCACAAAAGGAAGGATAAGGTTGCTAAACTGCTCACAAACATCAAACACTGGCTGAAAGAGACACAGAGAACAAAAGAAACTAACTCGGCAGGATATCGCATCCTGGGCCTACGTAGTCTGTCAGGCACAGACATCAGAGTCGATGTAGTTCGGGACTGGGGGAAACGTGCTCGCTAGGATGTCACATCCTATGCATACATATCTTCTCGAACTAGAGAAGAATCAGAGCACTCGTAGCTCGGCTAACGTACGCCAAACAAAACCACACAGGAAACCGACTGCCAATCGCTGGGCTTACGTCAGACTCCACACAAACCGGCAAACATGGAAACCGAATGCCAATCGCTGGACTTACATCGGACTCCGACCAGAAAAGGAGAAACAACTCACACAAACAAAACAAAAGGGCGCCCGGAGAGATCAGCTCATCTCCTGCCTACGTACCTCATCTGGTATGAGGATCAGGGCGACGTAGTTCCCCTACGCAGGGAAAGAACTTCTAACCTAACCAGAGACTGGGAAATGACAAACTAGAAGGGAAACTAACTCGAGCCTAATAGTTATCATGTAAATTCACCATGGTCCTAGGTTGAAGTTTCTATCTAACTTGCACAGGGAGCAAGCTATCCTAAACAGCAACTGAGTAAACACAAGCACAAAGGCAAGCACACACACTATATACAAACAGATAGGCTCACACAAGGTTAAGCTTTAGTCAAGGGGTCATGTCAACCTCGACAAACAAGCCATTGTAACAGGGTGATGTTAGTTCTTAACCCTAACATTGAGAGTTAGGGTGAAGCAGATGAAATGGGAAGTGAGGGGTGTGCCTCACAGCTCTTATCCCTGGCCTGGGAGAGCTTCAAACTGTCGCGGCGGGATTTTTCACGAGATTAAGTATTGATTGAACTTAACCCGTTTGAAAAATATTTTAAATGCAAGAGTCGCCACCGTCTTTTATTTTATCCAAAAAGAGGAAGGGAAAAATAACGATAAATCCCTTTAGAGTTACGGGTTCGGGGGTTGGTTATGCAAAGGGAAGGTATTAGCACCCTCTACATCTGTGGTACTCCACAGGAACCTTTTTGCTTATGTTTATGTGAATGATTTGCTTTTTTCGCTTTGATCGTTTGATTGGGGAGATGAGAAAAGAACTTGATTTTATTGCTTTTGGACTCGATAAAGTCGTAGACTTCATGCCTACGTATCTCCAAGGCGCAATGGAGAAATCAGAATCCACGTAGTTCTCCCAAAAGAAAAGGGGAAAGTCTGTTTTGTGGATTTTAGATTGGCGTGTCTTGCCATCTCTTGCTCGACCTAGGCGGGAGGCTTCGAGGCTGACACGTCCTTTTTGAAAATGTTTTTAAACTGAAAAGCCAAAGCTGGCAAAAGATTTGAATGAGCCTAAACCCTGAAACAATAAATAAATGGGCTCATTATAAGGAAGCCCAAGAATAAGCTTGTGAGTGTGTGAAAAGGGTTTCTTAAACGGCGACCGTTGGAATCGCATCGGGTTTCTTTTTTTTTGGATTTTTCGATTTTTTAACATAAAACGTGAACAATACGATTAAACACACAATACAGAACATAAAAAATGCGAGAAAGTAAATTATTACAACACAGTTAGCTATGAATAGTTAGTATTACGAATAGTTAGTGGAGTTAATCGAGCTGAAACTGAAACGAAACGGTTAGTAACAACATAAACAAATATAAAAAAAACAATATAGACATTTACTTTAGACAAAATAAACATTTGATATAAATAAACATATAATTAAAATAAACATTTAAACAAATAATTAATTTAACTAACATTTAAATAAAACATATATGCAAAATAATAATAAAAGATAAACAATATTTAGTAAACAAAAGTAATATATATAATATATATATATATATATATATAATATATATATATATTATATATTTTAGACAATAAATATATAGTAGACAAAAATAATATATATGTACATTTAGACAAATATATATAATAGACAAAAATATATATATATATATATATATAATATATATATATATATATATATATATATATTTAGATATATATATATATAATAGACAAAAATAATATATAATATATAATATATATAATATATATATATATATATATATATATTATAATATATATATATATATATATATATATATATATATATATATATATATATATATTATATATCTATATATATATATATATATATATATATATATATATATATATATATATATATATATATATATATATATATATATATATATATATATATATATATATATATAGATAAATAATATGTTAAAACACATGTCGGCAAGCCGGAACTTTGTCGATTTCAGAGATAAGTGAAGAATATTACCTTGTGTGAAGAGGATGAACTTCTGATCGTTCAAATGATCGACCGAAAGCTGGAAACCGTCACCGACGCAGTGCTGGCTGCCTTCGTGAGTACCTGACTTCAACGTCGCTTTTGATCGGTGAAACGACGCCGGAATGAAATGAACCTTGGATATTTGTGACCTGGACTCAACGAACTTCAAAGATATGAAATCGGTTTTGTGTTTCGGTGAATAATCGGGACGATTTTGGGTTACCGAAAATGAAGAACAAGTGAAATACGGTAATGCTTTTGGAAAAATATTTCTTTTCAATTCTCTGTTTCTCTCACCACACGTTTTTTCCTTACTGATCCACCCTCTTCCCCTTTTTTCTTACTAACAACATCTATATATATATATATATATATTTAGATTACTTAAACAATAGGAAACCTAAAAAATATCTAACATAAATTAATAATATATATTTAGATTACTTAAACAATAGGAAACCTAAAAAATATCTAACATAAATTAATAATATATATTTAGATTACTTAAACAATAGGAAACCTAAAAAAATATCTAACATAAATTAATAATATAATTTATATATTATATAATAATAATAATAATAATAATAATAACTAATATAATATTAATCCTAATTAAATAAACTAATTAACAACTAAACACAATAATATTAAGCACAAATAATATTAAACGGCACACGATTAAAATACGAAAATCGAGCGACACGAACGCGATAAAAACGATGACAATTTGCACAGCAAAACAGAGAAATTGATAAAACCAATAAACCAGTAAACCGGTAAACCAGTAAAATCAACAACACGACTCAAACAGACTCGATTAAATCACACGGCACAACACGTAATTAAATAAACAACCCTAGGCAATAATAAAATCAACACGACATCACGAAAACGCTGACAAACACAATCACAAATAATCGGACAATACGAAAACTCTAATATATTCGAAATACAGTCAAAATACCGACAAACAAACAATTAAATAGATAAAAACGCACAAAACCTAATCGAAGCGATGCCACGCACAAAAGAGATAAGCGAGATAAATACGAGGCAACGATATCGGCCAGGTTTTGCTAAAACAACGAAATACAACGCGGTAAGCAACGAAAACACACAAAACCTAATCAAACCAGTTGTCATGCGAAGTTTAAGAAATTGAGATGAATACGAGACAACGAGATTAATCAGGATATGGTCAACAAAACCAAAGTCAAATTTTGGGGTGCGACAGATGCCCCTATTTAATTAACTTAGGCCGGATAGCCGGAGGCTATCGAATGGCGTAAGGTAATTAAATATGACAAACGCCACAAAATTTGACCGCAAATGCATGTATGCATGATGCAAAAGACAGACAGACACAGAGACACAAGAGTGCAAACTCTACTGGGGAAGGACATACACCGACTCAATGCATGAAGGTAAACACTGAGAATACTCAGCTGGGGAAGATTCACTACCTATTCATAGATGGAAAATAGGAGGAAAAGAGATATCGACTCAATGTTGACGATACATCACTATCTCATAGATGAAAGTGGGAAAAGATCAATATAACAAGAGTACTGATGTGACAGTACATTACCAACTCAAAGATGGAGGTAACAGAAAAGATGAATACCAACTCAAGGATGAAGGTATAACAAGGGCATAATAAGAATCGAACTGCGTTAACTCATGGTTGACAGCTCACTACCCACTCATTGATGAGGTAAACAGGACATGCCAACTCAAAGCTGAAGGCAAGCTTCAAAAGATTGATAATAACACTGCTAGGGAAATCAAATTCCAACTCATTAATGATGGTGTAGATGAAGAATCAGATCTAAGGATCATTGTGCAGACTTACAGTTGAATGCACACTACCAACTCATTGATGAGGTACACAGAGAAATGCCGACTCAAAGTTGAAGGCAACCACCGATTCATTGACAAAGGTGTTTAAAAGAATTTAGAACATATTCTCCTGGAGATGTTTATCATTACCGACTCAAAGATGACGGTGGAAGGACAAAATGTACCTAACTCATAGATGAAGGTACTCCATCAACTCAAAGACGAAGATGGAATCAGAAGTTATCTGTGCAGACTCAAAGATGAAAGCACACTATCAGTTCAACAAGGATCAAACATACCCTCTCATAGATGAAGGTACTCCATCAACTCAAAGACGAAGATGGAATCACAGGAAAATGTGCGAACTCAAAGATGAACGCATACTACCAGCTCATAGATGAGGGCTCACTATGTACCTAAATCATATATGAAGGTACTCCATCAACTCAAAGACGGAGATGGAAACATAAGAAAATTATGCTGACTCAAAGACGAAAGCACGTTACCAGCTTAAAGATGAAGGTAACAGGATAAAGTGTACCTAACTCATAGATGAAGGCATTCCATCAACTCAAAGACGAAGATGGAATCAAAAGAAACCTGTGCAAGCTCAAAGATGAATGCACACTACCAGCTCATAGACGACGGTACTTCACCAACTCAAAGACGAAGGTGGAATCAAAAGAAATCTTGCTAACTCAAAGATGAATGCATATTACCAGCTCAAAGTTGCAGGTACTTCACCAACTCAAAGACGAAGGTGGAATCAAAAGGAATCTGTGCTAAACTCAAAGACGAAAGCACGCTACCAGCTCAAAGTTGCAGGTAGAACCATGGAACTTTCTGTGAGGATGTTATCAACTCATAGATGGAGGTAGTAATTAATTTATCCGAGGGATAACAAAGGTTACCACTCATGGATGTAGGTAACTCAAGCTTGTAATGGGTACCAACTCAAAGATGAAGGTATAAAGGACTTGGACACAATATCTGTCATGTCTGTTTTACTGAATGAGAGTCACAAAGACTATATTGTTGCCTTCTTTTACTGGCAATTTCTGAGCTTTATCTGGAGACACGAGGTTCAAACTAGGATAGAACTAGATTGAAACGGTCAAACAAGACTTCAACTGAAGAGGAATGAACTCATCAGGATTTACAACTGAAACAACCATCTTCCACGAGGCATAGATCTCTGTGGGGAACATGACCAATAAAAGGTATTTTGCTGCTTATGAGGATACTCTATATGGAGAGATTGACTCAACCCACAATATAAACAAGGAACAAGGTGCATATGAATGCAAGCATGATATGTCATAGATATGCATGAATATTTAGTAATGAATGCATGATGGACAGACAAAACTAGGAATAACTAAAAATGTTAACAGCTGCATAAGGACTTGCTGGAGATTTGCACTGAGACTCGCTGGGGAGTAGTACAAAGACTTGCTGGCGAATTGGTACAAGAGCACCATATCCAGGTTTCTTTAAAAGTCTGTCTCTGCTGAGGATTCCGTAGAAGAATGGAGATGCCTTCTACTTCAAAAATGCAGGAGATTCCCTGTGGTTCTTGAATTTGTGAGGTATATGAGGATTGGACCTTTCTGAGGACTCCACTGGGGATACAAGGTGTTATCCTCTGGAAATAAGATGATATTGTAAGAGAAGTCCTACAATTCTCGAATTTGCTTAAAATGCAACACACTCTTCTTTACTACAAAACATTACTGAGGAGGAGACATATCCTTCTATTGAATGGACAGAGAACAACAGGAGATTCCCTGTAGTTTCTGAATATCAACTTTCTTCACTCGCTGAGGGATGGAGACCTCTGTATTACTCCTGCTCGGGGAAATCAAAGCTTCCTTCTCATCCTCTGCTGGGGACATTGCTGATCCCTCCTTAATAAATTACTGGGGAAATACCTGTAGTAATCCCATAGGCCAAATCTGTAACTTAAAACCTGGATCAAAGTCTTCATGATCAATTAACCGGGGAGTCTTCATGCCCCAAGTGAAGGGAACAATCTTCTTGAAATATTTCTTGCATGATCTCTTGAGGAAAACTAGGAAGCAAAACTGGGGATATCCAGAATCACAACCTCTGCTGGAGAAATATTACTGCCAAGACACCTGTGGAGATCTTTTCATCATATACATATGAGGATAGTAACATGAACATGTCTAGTTGGAATCACATGATTTTAGAATTACTGGGACCGCATGTCTCAATCCTTTTATTGATGTCCACAAATCAAAGTAAATAATCTTTATAGTTTTCAAAAACTGTTTTTAATTCAAAACTTTTGTTTCAAAACATATCTGTCAAAGTAAAAGAACTTTCGTAAATTGAAATGAAAATTAAGAGTGCCAAGAAATATAGAAACGCTCAAATTGATTTGATAGGATGGTAATCAGCCAACAGCATGATTCCATATATCTTTACAAATTGGAAAATGGTAATTTCGTGGAAAAAGGGTACGTTGAACTACAATGACATCATTCTCTCTTCCACTTTTGAAACCTGTATTGCAGCCTTAAGAAAGTTGGAGAACTGTTGAAAATATTCTGATACTTCAATGATCTTGTCTCCGTTATGCAGTTACTTGCCTGAAATCCCTAACTTTTGCCTAGATTGCCCTTTCGGTTTTCAATCTACCGGGATAATATTTTCTTTGTTTTTTATGTCTCTAATTTTTGCCTGGACCGCCCTTTCAGGTTTTCAGTCCACCGAGACGCTCATTTTTGCCTAAGCCGCCCTTTCGGGTTTTCAACTTAGCGAGTTGTTCTTTTCATTTTTTAGGCGAAGTATTTCTTGACTGCATCTGTATTCACGGGACGTGGAAGCTCTTCACCATCCATGTTTGTAAGAATTAAAGCACCGCCTGAGAAGGCTTTCTTGACAACATAGGGTCCTTCATAGTTAGGAGTCCACTTGCCCCTAGAATCATTGTGAAATAGTATCATCTTCTTGAGTACAAGGTCACCCTCTTTGAATTCTCTCGGCTTAACCTTCCTATCAAATGCCTGCTTCATTCTCTTTTGATATAACTGTCCATGGCACAAGGCAGTCATTCTTTTTTCTTCAATCAAATTCAACTGATCGTATCTGCTTTGACACCATTCAGCCTCTGACAACTGAGTTTCCATTAGTATCCTCATTGATGGAATTTCAACCTCTATCGGTAACACAGCTTCCATACCGTATACAAGTGAAAATGGGGTTGCCCCAGTTGAAGTACGGACTGATGTTCTATATCCGTGTAGTGCAAAAGGCAGCATTTCATGCCAATCTTTGTAGGTAACAACCATCTTTTGAATGATCTTCTTGATATTCTTATTTGCAGCTTCAACTGCCCCATTCATCTTGGGACGGTAAGGAGAAGAGTTGTGATGCTCGATCTTGAAACTTTCACATAATTCATCCATCATTTTGTTGTTCAGATTGGAGCCATTGTCAGTGATGATCTTGTTTGGAATGCCATATCGGCAAATGAGATTATTTTTGATGAATCTGACCACCACTTGCTTTGTCACCTTTGCATACGAAGCTGCTTCCACCCATTTGGTGAAGTAATCAATTGCCACGAGAATGAAACGGTGTCCGTTGGAAGCTTTGGGTTCAATCATACCGATCATGTCAATGCCCCACATTGAGAATGGCCAAGGAGCAGAAATCACATTCAAAAAGGTTGGTGGTACATGAACCTTATCAGCGTAGATCTGACATTTGTGACACTTCTTTACAAATTTGTAGCAATCTGATTCCATGGTCAACCAGTAGTAACCAGCTCTCAACATCTTTCTTGACATAGAGTGGCCGTTTGCATGAGTACCAAAGGACCCTTCGTGAACTTCTTTCATCAACATTTCTGCTTCCTTTTTGTCAACACATCTGAGTAAGACCATGTCATAATTCCTCTTATAGAGCACATTCTGATTAAGGAAGAAACTGCCTGACAATCTTCTCAAAGTCTTTTTATCTTTTTCTGTTGCTCCAAGAGGATACTCCTGAGTCTGAAGGAAATGCTTGATATCGTGGTACCATGGTTTATCATCAAAACTGGCCTCAGCTGTAAACACATGTGTGGTCTATCAAGTCGCTTGATCACAATTCTGGGTACTTCGTTTGGAAAACCCACTTGATACATTGAAGACAACGTAGCTAGAGCATCCGCCATCTGATTCTCATCCCGAGGAATGTGATGCAACTCAACCTTGGTGAAGAAAGTCAACAATCTTCTTGCATAGTCTTTGTATGGGATCAAGCCAGGGTGGCGTGTTTCCCATTCTCCTTTGATCTGATTGATAACTAACGCTGAGTCACCATAAACAGTAAGATTTTTGATGCGGAGGTCAATGGCTTCTTCAAGACCCATGATACAGGCTTCATATTCAGCAATGTTGTTTGTACATTCAAAATAAATTCTTGCCGTGAAAGGAATATGAGAACCTTCTGGAGCGATAATGACTGCACCTACTCCATGTCCATAAGCGTTGGAAGCTCCATCAAATACTAAACCCCATTGAGAATCTGGTTCAGGTCCTTCTTCAGGAAGTGGCTCTTCACAATCTCTGGATTTTAGGAACATGACATCTTCATCAGGAAACTCATCCTCATTATCATTGTGATCTTCAACGGGTTGGTGAGCAAGGTACTCGGCTAACACACTGCTCTTGATAGCTTTCTGGGTATGATACTCAATGTCGTATTCTGATAACAGCATCTGCCATCTTGCAATCTTACCAGTGAGTGCAGGCTTCTCAAAATGTACTTGATTGGATCCATTTTGGATATCAACCAAGTGGTGTGACTTAACATATACTGCCTCAATCTCTTAGCAGCCCAAGCCAATGCACAACATGTCTTCTCGAGTAAGGAGTATCGTGATTCACAGTCAGTAAATTTCTTGCTTAAGTAGTAAATGGCATGCTCTTTCTTTCCAGTTTCGTCTTGTTGACCCAGAATACAGCCCATAGAATTCTCAAGCACTGTCAAATACATAACCAACGGTCTTCCAGCAACAGGTGGTAACAAGATAGGAGGCTCCATGAGGTACTCTTTGATATTGTCAAATGCTTTCTGACAATCCTCTGTCCAAACACAATTCTGACTCTTTCTCAGCAATTTGAAGATAGGTTCACAAGTGGCAGTCATGTGAGAAATAAACCGGGATATGTAATTCAATCGTCCTAGAAAACCTCTCACTTGCCTTTCTGTTTTTGGTGCGGGCATCTCTTGGATAGCTTTTACTTTATCTGGATCAACTTCAATGCCTTTTTGGCCGACAATGAAGCCCAAGAGTTTACCTGACCTGACGCCAAATGTGCATTTGTTCGGATTGAGGCGAAGACGGAACTTCCTCAATCGTTGAAACAACTTCAATAGATCTACTAAGTGACCTTCTTCTGAACGAGACTTCGCGATCATGTCATCCACATAAACCTCAATCTCTTTGTGCATCATGTCGTGAAAGAGCGTTGTCATGGCTCGCTGGTAAGTAGCACCTGCGTTCTTCAACCCAAACGGCATCACTTGATAACAGAATGTTCCCCATGGTGTTATGAATGTAGTTTTTTCCATGTCTTCGGGAGCCATTTTGATCTGGTTATACCCGGAGAATCCGTCCATGAAGGAGAATATGTCAAACTTTGCTGTATTGTCTACCAACATGTCAATGTGAGGCAGGGGGAAATCATCCTTTGGGCTTGCTCTATTTAAGTCACGATAGTCGACACACATTCGTACCTTCCCGTCCTTCTTAGGAACTGGCACAATATTTGCTATCCACTCTGGATACACTGAAGTGGCAAGAAAACCAGCATCTATTTGCTTCAGAACTTCTTCTTAATTTTGACGGCCATATCTGGATGTGTTCTTCTTAATTTCTGTTTGACCGGTGGACATTCTGGCTTCAAAGGTAGCTTGTGCTCTACGATGTCAGTGTCGAGACCAGGCATATCTTGATAAGACCAAGCAAACACATCTACATACTCTTTCAACAGGCTGATCAATTGCTCCTTGACCTGTGGGGATAACAATGCTCCAATTTTGACTTCTTTCACATTTTCTTCCGAACCCAAGTTGACTGTTTCCAAAGGCTCCTTGTATGGCTGAATAGTGTCTTCTTCATTTTCAAGCTGGCGGGCGACCTCTTCTGGAATCTCATCCCACTCTTCCTCTTCAGCTTCGAATACAGAATGTTCAAAGTTGGGAGAGGGCATGATGTCATTGTGTTCAACGGTTTAAGTAACCTGTACAAACAATTGTTTTTAGAGGACTGACCATGACATGCAAAAATGTGTTCTTTTTAAGGTTTTTTTTTTGTGTTACCATTTTCCGAAAAAGCTGAAAAGATAAAAGGACACAAGTGTATAGGAACACAAAAGATCTTTTTCATGGATAGTACGTTTTTGACAAAAGTGCCCATTTTACAAAATTAATGCTTCGCGCTTTGGGCTAAAGCGGAAGATTTTTGAAAACTGAAAAGCTTAATTACTTTGATATGTGGACACAATGTGGGATGTCAACTGCGGTCCAGTTCTTCATAACTACTCCTGGTGTCACAAATCTGGGGCCTTCGTCTTCTGTCTTTCCCTCAAAAGTATCCTCCTCAACTGCTACCATGTTGATAACCCACCGCTGTGAAAGATATCTTTGAAAGGTCGCACCACTGAAGTCTGCACTTGTTTTTCATCAACAAAGCCTAATCCTGCATGGTTAACGTTTTCTGGCAACTCTATCACCTTGCCCCACATTTCTATAGGACCTGTCTTGACAATCTGCTGGGCGTCTTTGAATGACGCGATTGAACCTTCACTTTTCTTGTAATCATCGATGGTCAGGGCCTGAAATGGAGTTTGAACAGCCGTTTCGTCTGCTTCTATCACACTAAACGATGAAAGGTGGCTAATCAGCATAGCCTGCTCCCCATTAACCGTCACTATTTGCCCATTCTTGAAAAAATTTAACTTCTGGTGTAACGTGGATGTAATGGCACCCGCCTCATGAATCCATGGGCGTCCGAGCAGACAGCTATAAGCTGGCACTATATCCATAACCTGGAAAGTGATCTGGAATACATGTGGTCCAATACCAATAGGCAAATCAACTTCTCCAATGACTGATTTTCTTGATCCATCGAACGCTTTCACAATAATTCCACTGTGCCGCATTTGCCCCCTTTGTACTTTAGCTTCACCAAGGTAGACTTGGGCATGACATTCAGAGATGAACCGGTGTCAATTAGGATATTAGACAAAGAATCCCCTTGACAATTGGCTGAGATATGGAGAGCGAAGTTGTGATTCTTTCCTTCTTCTGGCAGTTCTTCATCACAAAAGCCTAAGCCATTGCACGAAGTGATGCTGCCTACAACATTGTTGAACTGCTCTGCTGTTATATCCTGTTCTACAAAGGCTTGATCAAGCACCTTCAGTAGTGCTTCTCTGTGGACAGCTGAATTCAATAATAAGGACAGGATCGAGATTTTTGACGGTGTCTGTAGCAACTGATCTACCACTTTGTAGTCACTGAGCTTGATAATTCTAAGTAGTTCATCTGTTTCTTTATCAAGGGTTGAATTGCTTGTTTTCCCTTCTGCTTCTCTTGTCACTGGTACCACGACTACTGGATCTTTCTCAACATTTCTACTTGGGATAACCGGCGGAGCGAACACGCGGCCACTGCGCGTCATTCGGCTATTTGCTGCGATATTGGTAACTGAGGCTAAGGTTTTAATCTCGACCTCTTTACCGTTCTCAATAATAGTTGTTGCATAGCGGTAGGGGACCGCTTTATCTGAAGTGTAAGGCATTGGGCCCGGAGGGCAAATCACCACTGGCTCCCTCGGATGATAAGCTATCTCTACTTTCTCTGGAATGTTGAAGCAAGGAATGATGACATTCACCTCTTGTTCTTGTGATTCTGGAGAACTCACTTGTCTAGAAATCTGAATCAAACCCTGATCAAGGACGCCTTGCAAATCATCTTGAATCTTTCTACAACCTCTTGAATTGACTGAACATGTACCACAGATCTGGTGGTCATGTTGGAATAGACCATGAGCACATAAAACAGAATGAATTTCAACCAAAGACCGCCGAATCTCCTCTATCTTCGTAACACGTTGTTCATTGAGACAAACTTCTATATTGTTCACTGATGAAGGACCATGACTTGGCATTGGATTGTCCTTCACATTGGGACCCATGTTCTTGAAGGTCAGGATACCTGCTCTTGTCAACTTCTGTACTTCCAACTTTAAAGCAAAACAGTTGTCTAAGTCATGACCTGGAGCATTCTGATGAAAGGGACAAGATACCTCTGGCTTGTACCACCAAGGTAGCACTTCTGGTACAAGAGGTCGTGGTCGTGGTTGCACAAGGTTTTTAGTGATCAAAGCTGGATACAATTCTGCATATGACATTGGAATTGGATCAAAATTGGTTCTTCTTTGCTGTTGTGGTGGACGTTGTTGTAACTGATGTTGATGTTGTTGCTGATACTGAGTATTCTGTTGGAAGCGGTTGGTACGCTGCTGAGGGTATTGGACTTGAACTGGAGCGGAAGTGATTACTGAAGTCACGGCTGCTATATGTTGGTGTTGGGAATGGTAAGGATAATTGATCCTTCTTGGATGATCATAGGACACAGCATTAGTTTCTTGTTCCTTCTTTTTCATAAAACCGTCGTACCTCTTTGCCCCGCTTGAAGATGAACTTCCTTCTCTGACTAGACGCCCTTCTCGAACTGCTTCCTCTAAACGGACTCCCATGTTTACCATGTCAGTAAAGTCTGTAGGAGCGCTTGCAATCATCCTCTCGTAATAAAAAGTATCAAGAGTCTTTAAGAACACTTTCGTCATCTCCTTTTCTTCCATAGGTGGAACAACCTGTGCTGCAATTTTGCGCCACCTTTGCGCGTATTCACGGAATGTCTCCTTTTCTCTTTGTTGCATGGACCTCAACTGATCTCGGTCTGGCACATTATCAAGGTTGTATTTGTAATGTTTGATAAAGGCCTCGCCTAAATCGTTGAAAGTCTTGATCTGAGAACTGTCTAATCCCATATACCAGCGTAAAGCTGCACCGGTAAGGCTGTCTTGAAAACAATGAATGAGCATCCTTTGGTCGTTGGTGTACATTGACATCTTTCGCACGTACATAACCAAATGGGTCTGTGGACAAGAACTTCCTTTGTACTTTTCAAATTCTGGTAGTTTAAATTTTGCTGGCATCCTTACGTCTGGAACCAAACACATATCATTTACATCTCTGCCAAACAGTTCTTTCCCACGAAGAGCTTTTATCTCTTTTTGTAATTCCGCAAACTGATCCTGGAATTCATCCATTCTATCATTGAGACCAGGATCCTCACTTGGGGTAGGGTCGTGATAGACAGGTTCTCCTAGGTGAGGAGTATAGTGAACAACGGGAGGCACATTAGTGAAGACAGGAGCATTTGGTGGAACGAACTCTTGTTGATATCTATCTTGATTAAGATCCCTGGGTATTTCCCAAGGACGGGATGCTGTGATGGTAACAAAAGTGACTGGGACAGCGTTGATTTCTGAAGCGATGACTGTAGTGACGGGTGCTGCTGTTGTCTGATTCTGAATTTGAGGTTGATTCTGTGTCGAAGTCTGTTCTGAATTATGAACTTGAGCCCTAGCCTGGGCTTCCTCTGCTTGTAGACGGGCGGTTAACATTTGGTTGCGCATCTCTGCGGCCTGTGCTTGCGCCTGGATCTGTGCATCTTGTGCTTCGGCAACCTGAGCTTGTGCTGTTTGAAGTTGAGCAGCTTGGGCTGCTTGGTTTGCTATCAATGTCTCGACCATAGCAGAAAGGCGGTCAACCTGAGCTTTCAATTCTCGGTTCTCGTTATCTGTTATCTCCATTCTTCTTTTGTAGTTGGCTCTTGTGTTGTAATTATGCGTCAGCTTGAAATGGATCTGCTGGCGGGAAGCAACTGTTAGAAGACTGGACCAAGACAGACAACCTGTATGCACGTGATGCATGGATATGCAAAATGAATGATTTTCCAAGGAACTCTAAGTGAAGGAAAAGATAGAATTGCAAACATTTTTGATAACAAAACAAAATTTTCATTTTAAGCATTTTTATCAAAATATACAAAGTTATCAACCCAAAATACAACCAAGAAAACCATTTAAGGACATGTGTCATCAGGACGAGCATAAACAAGTAGGAGTTGTCCTTCAAGTCTCTCAATTATTTCTTCATAGGCCTTCTGCATAAAAGCTTTCTCCTTCACCAAACTATCTACAAGACCTTTCCATGCACCTGAGGACTGTGGAATCTGGGAGTAATCTGTTGTGCCTGAGGAAAATAAATCCTCTTGCACCCTTGGACGTTTACCTGCACGATCTTCACCACTCTGCTCCTTTAACTGTCTCTGAAGTTCTTCATTTTCCATTTCGAGCACCTGGGCCTTATCCTTCCAAGCGTCTCTCTCTTTCTTGACCCTCTCCAAGGTGGCTTGGAGTTCTTCTTTGTCATCTAGCGGAAGGTAGGGGGTCTTCAACGGAGCGGGTTTGATAGGATCATGATGTGGGTATGGCATTTTCAACTGTATAGCTCTGGCTCTGATCCACTGGAGGTACGGCTCATAGGAGGTACAATCTTTCTTACCCAATTCAAGTCTCCCTTTGCGACAAACACGATGCCAAGCTCTTACTACTCTCTCTTTCATGGTAGGGTCCTCCTCATTATCCCTCAAGAAAATACCTTCTAAAAGAATGTTAGGAGGCTTGTCCTTCATAGGGTAACCGAGTTGTCTCCTAGCAAGTACTGGATTATAAGAAATGATTCCCTTTGTGCCCATGAGGGGCACATTGGGGAACTCCCCGCAACTATCAATGATCTTCACATCGTCTAAAACTCTACTATACCATGCAATATCTGACTGGGTAAGAGACATAATCCTCTGTGACCATTGAAGTCCTGACTTGCGATCCCAAAAAGTAGCTGATTTAGGAAGATGAGAGACAAA